>NC_056725.1:650182692-650305192 GCF_019279795.1 Protopterus annectens
AACATATGCCATACATAACTGTGGTGCAGTACCCAGATTAAGGTTCAAACTTGTGTTCTGCTCATGTAAATTGCACTCAGTAAATTAACAGAGTATACAAGTAAGTTGACAGAAGTCCTAGACAGTTATCCATTTGTGTAAATGCCAGATATGAAGTGACATTAACCAATAAAGTATAAAAGGAGATGGCGCTTTGATAATTACTTTTTTCAAAGACAGTGCTCTATCTTCCTGTACTCACTGCTTGTGGGTTCTAATCCAACACCAGACACAGCTATGCACGTGTGTAAAATCATGATTTGACAAAACAGGAATCAATAAAAGTTCTAAAAGAGATGGTAGTCTGAAAAATTATCTTTTTAAATAAAATGTTCTATCGTCCTGTAGTCACTGCTTGTGGGATCTAATCCCATGGCAGCCAACTGCATACAGCTATATAGTGTAATTATTTTACATGAACATACCTCTCGCATGCCAAGATTTTTGCAGAATGTAATGCCTCCCGCCCCATATGTCTGGTCTTTAATTTGCCGATATATGACATTACTTGGAATGGTATGTAATGGCAAATTTGTTATCACAACACCTTGCTACTAATGTACGAGCATACTATGTAAAAATGTTCCCTGTCAATGTGTCTTTGTACTAACATTTTGTATGGCTTGGCCCATAATGTCCCATGCTAACAAGCTGAGAGCTATGTATGTGCAACATCATATATACAATATAAGAGGTCACTGTTCTCAAAAGTGAAATCTAACGTATCTAGAAGTATGTAGTAGTAGTAGTAGTAGTCTGTGTAGTTATATTCTCTGTGAAGTTACTAATGTTCTTCTTTTCTGTCTCACCTCACCCCTTCTCTTCTATTTATTAATTATATTTATAATTATCATTTGATATTATCAAATTATTTGTAATTATCTCTTACGTTGGCCTTATGTATAATTTCATATTGATTTGCTGTTACAAAACTTTCATTTACATTATTTGTTCTGTTCCTCATTATGTTATTTTAAATTTCTTTTCATTACTTACTATTAATTTGTTATTAATTAAACTGTTTTGATTATGTTTATTTTTCCTTATGTTTATATTTAATATACCACAGTGTGACAATGTAGGCCAGTTCCTAGTGATCCACCTACCTTGGCTCCCTCGGCCGAGGCAATGGGGCCCAGCATGTCTGGGCTGCAACCTGGTGATGCCTCCTTTGCTGCCCCTGCACTACCTACTCCATTAGCTAGTTCTGCTCATAGGCTGGGCCTGTGACCCCTCTGGGAGTGGAAGTGGAGGCAGTCATTATGTCACCACCGATGAGCTCCCAAGCATGGTGCATGGGCTGCTGCACCAAATTACTGGTGCACAGCTACGCTGGATGGAGATCATGCTGTCCATCCTGGTGGGGAAGCCTCACCCCAAGCACTGGCATCAACCACTATCTCCACAGAAGCAGTGAAGGTGCAGTGGTAACAGTCCCATGGGTGAGGACTTGAGTCCCACTGCTACTGTGTCTGATGCCCATGGGACTGGAATTTCACAACACCCTTCCCAACCAAGGTGTTTACCCCCTTCTTATGTCACACACCATCCTTGTCTACTGTCTTGTCTGTCCTGTCTGCAAATACTTCCTCACTTTCCCAACTTACCTTCCCCACACATACCTATGTCCCTTCCCCAACATTCCACTCTCACCTTAAAAAAAATGGGCGCCTGTCCCAAAAAAATTGCCGCATACATAGCTCTCTATTTCACACATGTGCCCACTGAACACACTTAATTTGGTCCAATTGGCTTGATAATGTGCTTATGTTGTCATCACTCCTCTCTCTGGGGGAGACAGCCCAAATGCAGCTAAAAAAGTGTTAAAGTACATAGTTGTTGCTGTTGAAGAAAAGGATAGCTATTGTTCAGTCCTACACCCTTCCTATACATACCTACCCGCCTTTCACTAAGTTTCCCCCTGCTTGCACCCCATTTCATCACTGTCCTATCTCCCATTTTTCTTTCTTTTAAAGATTTTCTGCATGATGCTAAATGGTGGTATAGTGATATATGTATGTGAAAACATAGTAATCACATTCAAAAATTACACCTGCCCCCTATTTCTAAACCAGGGCCATCACACCTGAAGAACAGGGCATCTAAGCCACATAGCCAGTTAATTAACACAGCTGTTTTAAACAAAACAATACTTGTCATTTTCCCATCATTAGGCATGTTTAAGTAATGGTGCACATCATGCTGCATTGCACAAATCTGCTAAAAGATTAATGGAAAAAGAGGAGTGTAACTGGGACTCTTGTGCAGAAATACATCCTTATAAAGCCATACACATAATAATGCATGTAAATGAAGTATGTAATAGCATGTGAGTGTGTAATTTTATTTACAACATTTAAAAATACAGCTCAGTCTGTTAAATGCTTTGAAAACAGTAATTTTTGGTCCACATGGTCCTAGGTTCAAATCCAGTGGTGTCTAGCATTTAAAATACATGTACATCTCCATTATGAATTATGATATGTATGACTGTCTCATCACGTTTATCCACCCAACGCAGTACAGATGGGATGTCTGCTTTTCAATGGTGGAAACCAAAGGCCTACAGATAGGAGCACAGTTAACATATTCCTAGTACAACACCGGAAAGTGCACAGAATGTCAGGTCATGCATTATTATGCATTCATAGAGGATTCTGAAGTATGTAATTCAAATTAGGCCCAGTAATATCAGACTGCAGCACACAATGATTTGCTAGTAATATTACAAACAACCATAGCTTCACAAGTAACATACACATATGGAATTCATGCTAGAAGCAAGGGTTGCCAACACATACATTCCAGATGACTACTATAACATAACACAAGACTTGGCAGTTGTCTAAATGGTTGACATAATGTTAAATGTACCCCCTACCTTGTTCTGCGACACAACAATAATGCTGTCTTTTACGCTGTTAATGATACCTTTGGCTAGCATACTTCCTTTAAACACATACGTCAATTTCCTGTGGGATGGGTTCCCTCAATCAGGCTCTGGCTGTACACCAAGGCTGCCACAAGTCACGCCATTATTCATAAGTGTTGTTGTTGTCGTCCATATTCAGCCTCTCTGACTATGCTTATTGCCTGCAGCAGCAACAGCAGCTGCAGCCTGTAGCACACACACATCGGTACTGACATAGTATCTTTACCCCTGTAATTTCCACTCCAGCATATGAGAAAAGGGATGGATTCTATATTGAGGCCTTATATCTTGTTGAATAGTTGAATGGGATTGGTTGATTATACTGCAAACCAGCTGTGCATGCTGCAATTAGCATTCCTGAACCACAAATTGGTTCAGAGACAATTACCTGCTAATGAAAATCATCTTAAAAAGGTTAACTCCTAGCTAGGTGAACCATTGTGTATGAGCGTTACTTTCTATGGTGAACTCATTGTCACAACAGTTATATATCTGTATCTTTCAACAGAGGAGTACTGTACTCCATCGGGTATGTAACCATTTTGTTTGCAACATGATGTATGTGTTTGAATATACTTAGGGGTCATGGGGATTACATCAGTACACCTTTCTTCGAACTGTACAAATGACATGTCATTGATCTGCAGCTATGTAACACTTGCAGAGGGTGTAGAGTACATCAAGGCTATAATGCTGTCTGTTAACTAGGTACACAGGTCTCCTGTATACTTCCTTGTTAGCAGTTGTAATATTACACTGCTATTTGTTTGGGACTGTTGCTTATACATATGTTATGGGGGTGGTTCTTGTTATGGACAAGACTACAAGTGGAATCCTGTGCTGGATGTGTGATCATATGTGAGTATCTGTCATGGTAGAAATAGGAGCAGGCCACTACTGCTACTATCCTAATTGTTTCCACACACTTTGTTTTGTGTCATATTGTTGCATATGAGATGTGTAATCAAGCGGGGAATACTGATAGCCTTCCTTTATTGCTGTATCTGTACATTCACCCACATATGTGATCCTGACATGTGTTCTCATTTTTTTGTATTTCAGAAGATATCATGCATGCCAGATGCCACCCACATTTCACTGAGGCAGAAAACAACCTCATAATTGAGGCCTTGAGACAGCACTATTAAGTCCTACTGTCCAGAGGAAGGGCAAATAGGCAAGAGCAATGAGCCTTGTGGGATGAACTGGTGCATAACATAAATGCTGTGGGTCATCAGAATTGCACATATGAGCAGGTGCAACAATGTGCCACAGACATTATCGACTTGCCACACAGATGGTCATTGAACATGGCCATGGATTGTCAGGTCACTGGTGGTGGGCCTGCAGCAGAACACTGTCTGTCAGCCACTGAAGAATTCCTGGCAAACCTTGTAACACAGGACAGCTCCTAGGCATCCATCACACAATATGTTGTAGATGTGGTTGCAACCATTTCCACTCAAGACGAGCATCCATGTATGCTTAGTTGGATCACCATTGGAATGTTGTAGTATTTAGCGTGTCAGGGTGTACATAGTTTTACTTGGGTGTCAGGTGTTGTATGTTATGGGGGAAGGAGGTTAGCTGGAGTTTTAAGCTCATGCAGAGATTGTGACCCATATACCTGTTAATATAGCAGCTACTGTAAATGGGAGATATTTGGATGTAGTACCAATGTTATACTGTAATGTGTGGTGTTGTTTACATTGCCTCTCCCTCAAATGTTTTTTGTAACCATCAGGAATAGGAAGAGGCCATGCTCCTGCTGCTGGTAAGCACAAAACATTTTTGTCAAAGCTGTAGATTTAGTTCAAGGTATTAGCTAAAGTGTCATCCCAGCCCTGCTGGCTGGAATGATGTACTGTCTGCATGACTGACAAATGTACACATATGTTTTGACTGTACACACTTTAGGGTCATACCTATGCCTTGTAGGTGTGACCACAGTGATTGATTTCACAGCATTGTCAGGACTTTTCAGATGGCCAGACCTGTAAACTGTGCAGAGTTCTGCAGATTGTCAACAGTGTACATAATTTATGTTTTTCTCATGAGATTTGAGTTTAAAGAATTGCTATTTTCAAATACTTACAGATTTGTGTGAGATAATAATGTCCTCATGTCCTACTATATGAGACTGTGGGTTATACAAGTCTGTAGTAGTGACAGTAGTGTATACAGCTTAACACATATTGCAACATAGTACTACAGAGCATAGTAGCGTAGGTATTAATGTGATGTTTTTCCCTTTGTATCACAGATGACCTGGGATGTTGGTCTTTGTCCCTTTCACAACCTGATGTCAGTGTCACTTCAGAATCTGATGATAATGGTGGCCAAAGTGAGGCACAGCTGGGGGTTGCAGGGGTTGAATCTATCACAGAGGTTTACATCTGTCTTCCACCCTCCTTATCACCATACATAACCAGTATGCCTATGCATACCCAGTCCACTGAGGCCACAGATTTTGGACAGTCAGAGGGTGGGAACATTGAACAGGGAAGTGTGGCTACTGTGGCTGCAGTGAGTGTCAACAGTGGCAATAGCAAAACAGTTGGCGAGGTTCTACACAGGCAGATAAATAGGGGTGCCCGTAGGAGACCTGCTTTCCCTCCACCACCTGCTGTAGGTGTCTCATCACGTGTCACTCGGTGTATGTTTAGGGCCATCATGGAGGCACAGGCATGTTCCCAAAGGAACTCTAGACAAATGCTCAGGGTTATGGATGCAGCACAGTCTGACATCCATGACTGCCTCTATTGTGTTGTTGATACTCTGGATTGGTTGATAGATGCAGTGGAAGGACATTGGTCTGAGACAGATTGCACACTCTCTGTCTTGGAATGCGCATTGTGATGGAATGTCTGGCTGGAGGTGAGCATCAGACTCATGGACATAGGTCAGCAAATAAATTTGCTGAGAGTCCACATGGTCATGCACAATCACGCTCCCATAGTGGCAGTACAGCCAGTGCTTCACAGGGGGTGTGCTTTCCACACCAAGATGTAGCAGGCCATTGGCTCATGGTCCTGGGCATTCCTGTGGAGGACACAGTCCCAGCAGACAGCAGTAACCTTCAGGTAGTAGATCAGCATCTGATCTTGGTCATGGAGGTGCCAGTGCAACTCCTGGCAGAGCCAGTTCTCTGTTTGGGAGTGGAGATGATGAACTGTCATCTCTACCATTCACAGCTCAAGCTGTCCAACATACAGACATGTAGGGTTAGGACTGAGCTTGGCTGTGTTCATGAGGACACTCACACATCACTGTCACATTCAGGTCACCTAGGACACATACACCACATATACATGGTCTATCTTGCCTGCTTCCCTTCCTGACTCACATATATGCTTGCCAATCTATTGGGTCAGCCTAGGTCTCCTGCACCCCATACAAAACCCTGTGCATGTGATGATACTGTGGCACATCCCTGTCATCCTTCTCATCGATGTAGGGAAATGAAGCTATGTATCTGATGCACAGGGTGTCTATCTAAATTAATATGTATTTGTTTCATCCATTGTTTCCTTTGACATCCTACTTGTACTGGTGAATTAAAGATATTGTACACTATCATTTGTAATGAGTAAGCTACATTATTTTGTGTACATTATGTTGGAGGCTGTTGTAATTGCAGTGTAGTCACACAATCAAAGGTGTCTCGTAGAACTTCTTATGTTTCACTTTCAGGATTGTGTAGGACACACCTATGGGTACACAGCTACAATAAACCTATCAATGTCAAAGCATAGGATGGAATGTCAGCACAGAAGAAAAATGTTTTCAGAAAGGTATAGGTGCATGGCTCCATAGGTTTATATGTGTATAATAGGCTAACACAACAAGGGCTTTTTTCAGCCTAGCCAAGCATCCCTAAAATCTGACAAGGTCTGATACCCTTGATAAGTGTAAGCAGGATTTTTGGAGCTGAGACATCTACAAGTTGGGGTGTGGGAGATGAACCATCTACAGTTTCCCTGTGTCCATTAGAGAAATTTGTCCTAAACTAGTTATGATTGTCATGTTCCCCATCCTACTGTGTAACTTAGACATGATTTTAGTTACAGTGGAACTCTACTTCACATGGATGGGGAGCCTGTTACATATAGGGTGTAGTCTCTCGGTCACATACCTGTATCTCCGGCATGTCCTATTTATACCTCAGTCAAGGTGTAGCTGTGTAAAACAGGTAATTTTCATGCTAGTCCTTTCTTGGATATGCAGGAGGTACACAGTGAGGTCTGACACCTCCCTGCATGGCAGGCATACACTTCCCCTCCAAAGCATGTAGGAGACAGAATATTGTTACAGGCTTGACGCAGTCTGCATGGGACATGTTACATATACTGTGTATTGGTTTACTGTGTAATCTCTGTGGATGCCACAGTTGTTGGATATAGGTTCATAGGTTCATAGGTTCATACTAGGCTATCTGCCCAAGGGCATATATAAGCCTAGCCCATAGTTATGTGGCTTTCGCCACCCCTTTAGTTTGAATAAAAACTATGCCTATCATTTTTCTGTGCCTCTGTCAAGCAGTGACACTGAAGTAATTCCTGGGGTATATCTGCGATCTCCCATCCATTGGTCAAGATTCCTCTTGAACAAGGCCAGCGAGGTGCTCTGCCTCACATGTACCGGGATTTTGTTCCACAGCATAGGGAGTCTCTGGGTGATGAATCTGTCCCTCCAGCACGTTCTATTTATAACCGTGTCAAGGTTTAAGTCTCCCACCCTTGTGGTTCTGAGGGATCTAGATTTTTTGAGGTGAAGCATATTCATCAAATCAGGGTTTGACATGGCCTTATATGTCAGGCACAGGTCACCTCTGAGCAAGCGGTATGAGACTGAATAGAGCTGGAGTTCTTTCAGTCGGGCAGCATAAGACATATTTTTGAGACCCTTTATCCTTTTGGTGAGGAACTTTTGGGGCCTTTCAAGCTGCAGCAGGTGTCTGGTCAGATACATTCGAACGGGCATTGTACTCAATCATAGGTCTAATGAGTGATGAGTACAGGGGACGATGACCTCCCTTGATCTAGATGTGAATCCCTTCATGATCAGGTGGGCGATATAGAAGGTTTTCCTAACTACTTTAGCAACATGAGTGTCAAACGAAAGGCTACTGTCAACTTGGGTCCCCAGATCCCTGATGACTTTTCTGTGCTCAGTGGATTGCCACCTATGTGGTAGCTAGGGGTAACCTTGTTTTTCCGAAGGGTATGACTATGCATTTTTGGCGCTTAACTTCAGGCCATGGCTCTGGCACCAGTTATCCATTTCTGTGAGGCCCTTCTGGAGGATATCTGTGTCAGATGTGTTTTCGACTATGGCGCCCAGTTTGCAGTCATCTGCAAACTTTGTCAGCCATAACCCTCCTGTGTTTGCTTGTACTTCAGAAAAGTAGATGCTGAACAAGAGTGGACCCAGGACTGAGCCCTGTGGGACACCACTTGTGACAGGCTTTGAGTCTGACATGGCTCCAGCAACTCTGACCCTGTGGGTTCTGTCACTTAGCCAGTTTGCAACCCATCTTGTGATGTATGGGTTTACATTCAAGCTGATGAGTTTTTCGATGATACCTGAGTGGGGTATTGTGTTGAAGGCCTTTGCCAGGTCGAGGTAGGCTGTATGGACTGCCTTTCCCTCAACAATGGCCATGGTGACTGTCTCGAAAAAGTCAACCAAGTTTAAGAGGCAGGATCTGCCTTTGACAAAGCCAAACTGGGTTGGATCCAAAGTCTGCAAGTTCCCTATGTCTTTATTTATGAGTTCCATTATGATCCTCTCCATGGCTTTGCAGATAAGGCTTGTCAAGCTAATGGGGTGGTAATTTCCAGGGTCTGTGGAGGCACCGCCCTTATGAAGTGGGACCACAGTCGCCGTCGCCACTCCTTGGGTACGTATCCTGAGGTGAGGCTAAGATTAAACAGCTGTCCTAACTGTGGGTTTAATTCCTCGTTGAGTTCATGAAGCACACAGCCGGGACACCATCCGTCCCATGGATGCTGTGTTTTTTGGCTTAGTGGGGGCAGTGCTCCCCTGGGCGTTGGACGTGTTTGGGGCTACAATCCTCTGGAATAGATATCTCTCCTTTGGGGAGGGGGAGTTTGCACTGAACCTGTCAGCCAGTATGTTAGCAATGTGTGTAGGTTCAGTAATTTTCACATCATTTTGAACTAATTCTGAGCATATCTGGGAGTTTCCTCCTAGGTTTCTAACATAGCCAAAGAAGGCCTTATGATTGTCTTTAGAGTCCTTGGTGAGTTTTCTCTCAAAATTTGCCTTGGATGATTTTATGAGAGCTCTTAGTTTTCCTACTTATAATGGTCAAAGGTGTCTTACCTTTCATGGATTTTGCTCTATCTTGTAGTAGCTTCCTCCTTTTGTTGTAGAGCTTGTTTATGGCTGGGGTCCACCAGACTGGACGCTTGCCTTTGGTACAGAGAGTCTTAGTTTTGTTTGGGATTGCCTGATCCATGCAGTGCTGTAGGTGCTGGTAGAAGGCATTTGTAAGTGATTCAGCGGTTTGAGTAATGTTTACCACTGGCTCAGGGGCCTTAAAGGAGACCACACTAGTTTTAGAAGTGTGAAATCGGCTTTTGACAAGTTTTTCACTTTGTTCTTTTTTGTTTCAGGTGGGGCGGGATGAGCACCTCCAGCGAGATTAGTTTATGATCTGATCTCACCAGTGAGGGCTATACTTCCGGTGTTGAACATTTTGATCCCATGTTCGTGATGATGAGATCAAGTATGTTTTCTCCTCTTGTGGGGATGGTGACTAGTTGTTCCATGGCATTTGAGTTTATGAACTCCAGGAATCTTTGGGTTAGAGTGTTCGGGCTTGAGTAGTGTTCCCAGTCTATATTAGGGTAGTTGAAGTCACCTAGTATGATGGTGTTTGGAGATACATTTATCCCTCCAATGTTTTCAGGAAGGCCATGTGAGGTTCCTGAGTTTGAGAGGGTGGCCTGTAACATGCTACAAATTGCAGAGCAGTCTTGCCTATGGTTAATTGCACCTGGATGGTCTCCGATGCATCATGCTGCCACCAACCTTGAGGTGTGGGTGTCCTTTATGAATATGGACACCCCCCCTCCTTTCTTGGTGTTGTCCGGATTTTGGGGCCTGAACGCATGATATGAGGTGAAACCTGTTAGTGCTGGGGTGCTCTCAGGAGCCTTGAACCAGGTTTCTGTCACAGCACAGACATCGATGTTCTCCATATTGAGAAGGGCCTCGAGTGTGTGCATCTTGAGATTGAGACTTCTGGCATTGAGCAGCATTACCCTTAGTTTTTTCCTTTTTGGTGTTCTAGGGTGGTAGGTTTAGAATTTGAGCCTTGCCTAAAAAGGCACTATGGGGTGGCAAGAGCCTTTGCCAATATCCGGAAGCCCAGGGTGACAGGTGCAAGCCGTCCCTTGCGAAGCAGCGTGGCTTGTCCAGCATGTCATCCCAGGCAGACAGACATTGGATCCCCTTTGAATGACACCAGAATTTAAGCCAATTATTAAAGCTGATCATCTTATCACTGTATTGTGGCATCATTCTAGGTGAAGGTAGGATACTGCTCAAGGTCAGGGTCATACCTGCCTGGGCTACATAATCAGAGAGCTCCTCGATGTCCCTTTTCATGTAGTCCAAGGAGGTACGTCTCAGGTCATTGACACCAGCGTGGACAATGACTGAGTCGTACTTGTACCTGCTGTTGAGAGACCTGAGTGCTTGCGTTATGTGGCGGATTCTAGCGCCCGACAGGCAGCTTACTGTGACCTTCTCCTACCTGGTTAGTTACATACCAACGGTGGCATTTCACTCAATGATAGGTGTGATGAATGCCAAATACAGTGGCGCAATGACTTCCTTGGATTTACATGCCATACCTTTGTTTATAGGTTGCGTGACATAGAATGAATCCCCAAATACTACTAACCAATGACAGTAAAAGACTAGATCACTATCTATGTGTCCTTGACTACTGGGTCAACTGTTGGAGGTGTGCGGTCAATACAATAGTTACCAGGGATGGATGACTTCCCAAAAGATAGTATTGTGCATTTCTTGGCATTTACTGTTAGTTCATGGCTCTGACAACAACTGAAGGTCTATGTCAGCCCATCCTGGATAACTGTTGAGTTAGTGTGGGATTCAATGACAGCTCCTAATTTAAAATCATTTGCAAGTTCAGTCAGTCAGTGGTCACTGACAGTGACTGTGACTGCAGAGAAATAAATGCCTAGAAAGAGCAGTCCCAAGAATGGTTTGTGAGTGAGTCCACTATTGACTGGCCTTATTGTAGTGGTGGACTCCCCAATGCTATCATCCTGGATAATGTCTGACAGCCATTTGGCTATCCACCGGTTGAAATACCAGTTTGTACCTAACTGCTAGAGTTTGTCAACAATGCCTGAAGGCTTAATAGTGTCGAATACCTTGTCAGGCCAAGTGAATTATTTTTCCCTCATCCATTGCTTTTTTACCACTCAGTGTGGTCCACCAGGTAGGGTAGGCATAATCTGCCCTTCACAAAATGAAACTAGGTTTGGTCTAGTGTCTGTAGGTGTACTACATCTTTAATGGTCATTTCCATGATAATTCTTTTCATGGCTTTAAGTATCAAACTACTGAGACTTCTGGAGGCAGATCTTGTCACTGCATGCTGGTTGTTCTGTGTGCAACTCAGTATTGCAGCTAATTCCATCATAGTTTCCAAGAGAATTGTCACCCAAGGTGTCTGAGTCTGCACAGATTACAGGCAAACACTGGAGGGGAAACTAATACGCACACCCTGTAAAGGTAAGGATGGTGTATTAACACAGTTATTCTGCAGTTAGACACTAATCGAGCAGTGTGTACTGAAAACAAACAATTACCTTGTGAAGAATGCTAAAAAGAGGGAGTCACCTGAATTGCTGGTGCCTGGCTACTACTACAGCTGGTCTCACCATAGCCATATTCTGCTGGGATACCATGCACCTATTCTTTTTCTCTCACCAGAAGAAAAATGTTAGTATAAAGATCAAGCTGAGAAGCAGGCCACAGCCTGTTTGTTGATCCGCACACTTGTCCACATGATGCAAGGCTCTGTGGGCTTGATGTACTCTTTTCCAGGTAGGTGCCTTGATTAGCAATCAGAGCAATCATTTGACTTTTTCATGTATTATGCATTGTGTTCCTAGGCTCATAGGATTTAACTAGGGTACTGACCTCATGGTGATTAGGAGCACAGCTGCTGCAACACAATATAATGTTCAATCTCAGGTGGCACAGATGTTCAAGGTTGCTCTAGCAAGCTCCACAGCAGCAGCGATCCATGCTAGGTGACAGTTTCACAGCAATTCATGCAGCCCACCCTT
Organism: Protopterus annectens; assembly: GCF_019279795.1. Classification (NCBI taxonomy): domain Eukaryota; kingdom Metazoa; phylum Chordata; order Ceratodontiformes; family Protopteridae; genus Protopterus; species Protopterus annectens. The sequence continues at coordinate 650,195,023 of NC_056725.1, forward strand.
TAACAGCATAATGGTGGACATCTCCATGACATGGATGTGGGGTCTACTGCAAAGGAGTGGCCACCTTTGGACAATATGTTTGTCCCTCGCACATGTCCTAGGTATGTCATACTATACATTTTTGTTACCACAACACATCATCTCGCACAACATCCATTTCCTGTCTGGTTGCTTGACAGGCATTGTAGACTTGCAAGGCCAAAGTAATGACTGCAAAGTTGAACATGTTTTCTGTGCATGCATGGACATCCATATGTCACATTTGTAGATATGCTATTGCATCCCTTCCTAATAACAGGATTATGGTTAATGCAAGTGCCACATTTTTGGCAAAGCATTGCATTCAATCTTCCATATTATGCCACACTGTCAGGTATTGTTTTACCTTAGGATGACAACATAAAGGTGATAACATGTTACATTTAAGCATCTGTCAGGCCACTGCCTAACCATGGCCTGTTGTGATGTATACATAAGCAAGAATCTGTTAATGGCAATATCACTGACTACTAATGAGATGTGCAAAGCGTCTCCAACCCTCTACTCCTACTCCACACAAACATAATGTCTGAGAGATGTAACTATATTAAAAACCTTGAATCCATGCTCTCTCACACAACAGTCAGTACATCTGACAATGAGCGGGTTGCCAACATGCACACCTCACCTGCTACTCCACCCAAACTCACATCACACATACCTATATGTGAAGAGGTCCTTACCAGACATATATGTAAACACCAGACACCTCAGAAACCCAAAGACAAGCTCACTACACATAATTATACCTCTGCAGAACACAGTGCACATAATAGCTCATGCACCACTATGTCACCAGTCAAACACCTAAGGCAAAACATAAAATCAAACATAATACTCATAGGCGACTAGATCATAAGACACATTCATGTCCTTGTCACCAGTCTACATATGGAAAGGTCACAGTCAGCTATCTGTGAGGTGCCAGGATATGCCATATCACACATGCGCTCAAGTCTGTCAACATCAGGTATTGTTATGACTATATCATAGTTCCTGTTGGTGTGTACAATTTGAGACATACCTCTCTGGACTGTATGCAGAAACATGACTGAGCTTATGGGCTATGTGATTCAGGTAGGTATGCCCTTGACCTCCATATGAATTATACCTTCATATAGGATGATGGCCTAATACAAATAGAAAATGATTGACTTCAATAATTGCCTTAGCATCTGGTGCCATTGCAAGGGGATCCACTATCTGTCAGCCTGGGATGACTTGGTCAACACACCTCAGTGCTTTGCCAGAGCTGGTCTTCATCAGTCACGCCTGGGATTTTGACTACTGGCCAAGGCTATTGCCACCTCCATAATGCACCTTTTAGGTGGTGTCTCAAGGTAAAAATTTTCAATGAGAATACCCCATCTACAAACGACATCACAGTTATGCTGCTAAATGCTAGGAATGTCATCACAAAACTCCACTCACTGGAAGTTGTCTCCACCTTGGAAGATGCAAACATTTGTGCAGTCACAGACACCTGGTTCAAGGCTGTGGAGACCACCACTGCCATACCAGGCTACACCTTCTTCCATACATTCAGACCTCAAACTTAAAGCATGCAAAGTAATGGAGGAGGTATATACATATTCATTAAGGAAAGATCACATCCAGATTGATTAGACAGTATGATTCCCTGGAGAAACCGCAGGTCCTATTGCCTGTTTGTAGGGCATCTAATCAAGCCATTGTCAGCTACAGGAGCAACTCCATGAATCAGGACAACCACTGTGCTTGTTTGGATCTACTTGATTCTATCAACATACATCAAAAGAACATGGTTTTGGGAGACTTTGACTACCTACCAATGGGGTAGATTACTCATGGTCAAACTCACTTGCCCAAAGGTAAGTCGACTTCTTTAACTACAATACCTTGGACTAGTGGGTTGTCATCCTGACAAGGGGAGCCAATGTACTGGATCAGGTGCTTACCAATATGGGTGACCACTGTAGCACCCCCACTGTGGGGTCCTTCCTGGTAAGATATGACCACAAATCGGTGTCATTCAAAGTAAGTATAACACCTATGAGATGGTATAACTTCCTATGGGATGGTATAAATAACTTGATTGCACCTCCCTCCACAGATGGAACAGGCAGTTATACCAAGCTCTACACCAATGCTTTTTACAACCAGCTGTACAACTGCATTGACTCTGCTGTACCTGACAGGAGCAAAACAAGCTCTTCATGGCACAACAAACCTGCCTAGTGAAAAACTGCTATTAGCAGGATTTACAATAAGAGATAGACATTGCTGTCTAACAGTAGGAGGGAGAGACCCTCCTTAAATTGGAAGCACTCCCTCCTCAGCTTAAACAATCAAATAAGTGGTGTTGTGAAGTCCTGCAGTCACCAAGGACCTGGATGACATCTGTGCATACAACCACCTGGACTTAGCCAAGCCATTTGACACTATCCTCCACTCAGGCATCATTGACAAACTCACCCAACTAGGCATCAACAGTAATATCATTGGAGGAGTCACTACCTGGCTCACTGATAGAACTCATAAAGTCAAATAGCATAATCTACCTCCAATAGCAGTGCTGTAACCAGTGATGTTCCACAGGGCTCAGTCCTAGGTCCTCTACTATTTGGAATCCATTTATCTGAATTATAAGCACAAAGTGAATGTCTGTGGCTGACAAGATTTGCTGACGCCTGCAAACTGGGATCAGTCATATAATCTCAAACTTATGTCAGCATCCTACCAGAGGGTGTTACATGAACAAATGATTATTGCCACAGTCATGGGCTTAAACCCCATGAAAATATATGTAGTATCATTCCTTTCAGTATCAGCAATGTTCCTGCTAAGTAGCACATCAGTAGCAACACCTTAAGTACATACTCAGGGGTGAGAGACCTGGGCACACAGACCTAGGCACACAGGTTTACACCTACCTTACCTTAGATCAACATGTCTCCACAGTAGTAAGAAAGGAATTATAACTTGCTCATGTCATAACTGAGGGCATTGTCACTGGAATATGAAGTTGTTATAACCTCCATGTACTCTTTCCTTAATCAGGCCAATATGCAAGTGCAATGGCCATTTTGTTACGCATGTTTCCAAGCGCTAGTGGCAATTGCAGAGACCACAAAGGTTCCTCACAAGGGAAATTAAAGTCTTCAGCATTTGTCCTATGGGGATCATCAGAAATCACTGTCACTTTAGTATGTGTCATACAGACTACTCAGAGGTGATCTCTGCCTTGCATACAAGGTAATCTCTGACCCTGTTTTATTGTAAATGCTGCATATCCATAAGTCAAATGGTACATGGGTTACTCACTGTAAAGACCTTAACCGGGTATGTGAGATTAATAAAACATTCTGGAGGGCAAACCTTTGGAACACATTCCACTTAATGTCAAACAGAGCACCTCAGTGGCCTTCTTCAGATGCAATCTGTATATTCAGATGGGTGAATGTAATTTCACCATGGGAGTTCTGCCTGTGTCCCTCTTGGACAGGGGAAAGTAGCTGCTGATCAGGTAAATAATGGTAAGAACTTGGCCATAATTGTAAGGGCCCTAGGACCATTAGCCTGGTAAATTCCAATGACCCTATGATTCCATAGGCTGATATAAAATGGTCAAACATCCACACATACCAACTTGGCTACAGTGAGAATAGTACCACTACCACTTTATATTTACAAAGCACTGTACAGCACACACACACACACACACACACACACACACACACACACACACACACACACACACACACACACACACCAAGTTTCAATGAGATTAGAACCCCTACCTATTTAGTGTTAAACACTACAGATCACAGCACTTAACACACATGTCACTGCTCAAGTCTGGAATTAACATGTCTTTAGGTACTGTTATGCTAGATGACATCAACAGACCTTGTGCAGAAGAGGAGTTGGGAGGCCTGTGTCACCTGCTACACCCAAAATGATGCAAAAGCCTGCCTCTTTGTAAGTCAGTGTGATAATCATATTTGTTTTGTAGGCAGATGCACGTGCACACACAAACACACCAAGTGGGATGGAGTGAGATTGAACCCATACATATCTAGTTTTATACACTACAAATCATAGTATTCAACACACACACCATGGCTTAAGTGTGATATGGAAATGGCTGTAGGTAGTCTTATGTTATATGACATCAACAGGCCTTGTGGAGGACAGGGGTTTGGAGGCCTGCATCAATTGTAAGGGCCGGAAAGTGCAGACCCATTGCAGTTTGGAAATCAGTGGGTAATTCACATTTGTTTTGTATGGAGATGCACATACACACACAAACACACCAAGTGGGCTGGAATGAGCTTGGAACCCCTACTTATCTACTCATATACACTACAGAGCATAGTACTTAATGCATGCATCACAGCTTAAGGCTGCTTAAAGCAAATGACTGCAGGTGAACTACTTGTAGAGGACATAAACAAGGCCTGTGTTGAACAGTGTGTGAGGCCTGCAGAGTGACATTGCTTCTTATTGTCATCTCCATCTACTAGAATGCCAGTCAGATATCCTAGCTATGTGGCAACAGTAGTTGTTTTGGCCAGATGTGTGTCTGTTTGCATTTGGATAGACAAGCCTGTGGCCAAAAATAATTTGCCCTGTCAATGTGTGAGTACACAAAATTATACATTATACAACTTGTTCACTTGTTGATACATGTGCGGTGACATCCAGCAGGCACAGGGGGCTGTAAGTAAGTGCATTACCTACTGTGGAGCCCTTACGTTTGGTCCTTTGATCAACATTATATATGTGTCATAGTGCAGCTTTACTCACCATAATCTGATTATTTAGGGCAATACAGACATACATACACACACACACACACACACACACACACACACACACACACACACACACACACACACACACATATATATATATATATATATATATATATATATATATATATATATATATTTATGTATATGACAGGGACACACACACATATGTGTATATATATATATATATATATATATATATATGTGTGTGTGTGTGTGTGTGTGTGTATATATATATATATATATAGAGAGAGAGACAGACAGACAGTGAATGACAGACGATATACTGTGTATATGTATATATATATATATATATATATATATATATATATATATATATATATATATATACTGTGTGTGTGTGTGTGTGTGTGTATGTGTGTGTAGATATCTATCTATATATATATATATATATATATATATATATATATATATATATATATATATATATTATATATATCAAAATGTATGTATCTATAGACATATATATATATATATATATATATATATATATATATATATATATATATATATATATATAAAATATTTTCAAAGTAATTGCGTGAGCAGCAGCCCATTTGCACTCTGCTTAACTAAGTCTATGAGCATGCCCACTGGGATTTTTGGCTATTAGAAACTGAATCCAGCCCACACCTAGCTGTACTCCACTCCGGGATTTTGTGTGTTACACAATATGACATCTGTCCCTGTTTCCGTACTGCTGAGCTTCACTCAAATTGGCTAATGTATAGACATATATAGATATGTACATAATAGTTTATCTTAACTAAGTGTATAAGCATGCCCAGTGGGATTTTAGATTTTCTAAAAACTGTCTTATGTAATTAATATGTGAAAGAGTGTAATAATAGTACAGCACACTCAGACTGGACAGTCTGTAAAACACAACTTATTATACCTCCCATCCAAAAACAGTGGACACTTCTGTATTAGAACCATGAACACCATTTCACAAGATAAGTGCTTTAGTCCTGTGACCCACAGAAGCTACTTGGCAAACAGGAGGTCATTCATCACATAATCACCTGCATGAATATATACATTGTTAGTCTTCCATTACCTAAAACTTACAATGTAAGATCAATTTCTAGATTACTGTCCTGAGACCGTGTCAAATGCACATACACCATTGATAAGTTACTGCTCCAGCAATTACAAGGGGACAGTGCTGTGTTGGGGTGGAGGAACAACACCCCATTTTCTGCTGGGATATATAATAGCATGACTCATTTAACCCAACTCTCTAATCTCTCCCTTGACTGATGTACAAGTAATCTGTTGCAGGAGGACTGCATATTATATCAAGGAAATGGAAAATGTTTGCAGTGTTCCCAGATCTAGATAATCGCAAGGATTCAGCAAGCATAACTTATTCCTGTATGGCAGAGACCATTCCTGTGCAGCACGGCAGTGCACCATGCATATGTATGAAAGCACGCTGCTGTGCAGTAAAATGGACATGGTTCTGTGTACGAGTGCAGGGGGTGTGTCTGAGAGCAGAGCTCTCACAATACATACACCCCCTGCACTCCAGAATTGCTGTTCAGCAATTTCAAATGTGCGAGAATGCTTGTAACACCCCCAACCCGTCAGGGTAAGAAATCTGGACAAAGCCATAAGGGACAATCATCCCTATCAGGCCATAAAGTTGATAGAATAACAGGTTTAGCATAAGCACATAGTGCACACCTCCCAAGCTGTAAGAGTAAGGAATCTGGACAAAGCCATAAGGGACAACAAAGCAGAAAGTTGATATAATACAGGTTTATCATTAGCAGGGATATTCTGAAGGGTACAAATTAAAAACACAACAAATAATTTTTTTTATAAAGGCGATAAAGTTTGAGCGTAGCTGCGTGGGTGTGCCCATTGCTTAGCTACACTTACACCAGCTTAAACAGCACAAGAAATTAAATAGCAAGAGACATCCAAGTTAAGCAGTGCTGCAATAGTGTATTGGTTAGAGCGTTTGCTTTGCAAGCAGCCATTTTTGGTTCAATCCCCACTGTAACCAATTTGCATTTTACATGTGAAAGCAGTACATAAACATTTTTTTTATAATTAGCTATGAAATAACATATATTTCTTAACCAGAGTACTGTAGTAGGTCCAAATGTGAGGTGTCAGTGTAATAAAATTGTGAAACCCCTATATAAACACATACAAACATACAGTATAGTCACATATGAATAAATGTAATGAAAGCACACTGGAGGTGTCAGGGACAGTAAAAGATTTATAATATGTAATGAATGAAGAATCAATCCCATACAGCAGATAGTCTATAAAATAAAAACTAAACAATGCTAAGCATTGCACAGATCTGATTACCAGGTGTAAGCATTGTGTAAATATGACTGCTAAGCAATGAGTAGCCCAGCTAAGTGGATTTGTCCAGTGGTAAGCAATGCTGAACCTGCCCCTTTAAGCACTGCCAACCTTAGCTAAGCAGGTTTGCCCATAGCTTAGCTTAGCTCAGCATATTCAGAACCAGCCAATCATGGCAAAGGGCAGGAAATTAGCCGTGTTTAAACTCCGCAGATAGGAATATAGCTCATAACTGGTTGCAGCTTCCCAGTGTAAGCAGTATGGCAGGTGTTGGCGATGGCATGCACTTCTGGGGACAGTGCTGGGGCATACAGGAGTCCAAGGTCATGGTAGGACTCCTGGTAAATAACCATGATGAGAGACTCCTGCAGGGCCAGTATGAGGGCTCCCAATATAAAGTGGAAGCCTAGGACCATCATGCCCACGATCTCACCAGTACCACTGGTATCCCTCAAAGTGGTGAGCAGGTCCACCACCACTATGCTAACTTGAAGCAGAGAAAGAAGGAGGTCTGGGACCAGTGGGTTCAAGAAGCAAGGCAGAGGGGTGATGTCCCAGCAATGTGTAAGTATTCATATCAATAACTGTTTACTAAAGTCCAGCCTGTGTATGTGATGGATAGGTATGCCTAAATATTTCTCTATTCCCTTTACAGCTGCAGCTGAGTGGGCTATGAATCAGGAATCCCATGCCAGCAGGTTGCAAAGGCTGTGTCGCAAGGCTGGTGAGTAACAATCCTGCTTGCAGTAGTCATACCAAATAAATATAAAGTAGTAGAAAGTCACCTGGCAGTATTAAAACTGTGTATGGGTTGTACTGAATAAACCAGACAATATGACAGTAATAGTCCCAGACTCCCATATATATTTCAATAAAACCGTAACTGCCTGGCAATAAAGTTCTAAATCATGGACTGGTTGTGTTTACTCTGGTATTGTATGGCATTTAGAGTTGCAGTCTCTGAATTGTCTCTGAATAGTAATATTGTGTTAACCACTGTTACCTACACTGTGCTACATAAAAAATATGTCTAGGAATGTTTGTATAAGGCTATTGTAAGTACAAGGTCTGATTGTGCAACTAAGAGAGACTTAGACATAAAACACTGAAGGAACAGACAGCAGTTTCTAAATAGCTCACTCTGATGAAACTCAAATTATTCTATTTTTTGCACATGCAGCAATGGTTCAAATCCTGGGGGTGGTAGTAGTAAGCTTTATGCATAATCATGCTTCTCAACTGTACAGATTTTTGCAGAATGTCCAGATAATTGGCTCATATTTTTGGCCTGTTCCTCTGTCTCCATGGCAAATCACTGGGATGATCCCAGAATTGTAGTCACTAAATAATGACATACATTTGATTTTCAGACCTCAACTCCATCAGAAAATGAATATTAAAACACATCCTGTTACTCTAGCAACTCTCCAAGTTTATAAGAGCAATATTCAAATATGTCCCTATTTGTACCCCCACGTTGTCAAGCTTTGTCTAGAGTGTGTGCATTAAGAGATTGAGAGGTATGTGCATAATATTAGCTAGGAATATGGGAATATGTGTGGAAACAGTCAGGTAGTGTTAACAAACATTCCCCCCACAGGTCTTTCAGATAAGAAAACTGTAACTGCCTGGCAATAAAGTTTTAAATCCTGGACTGGTAGTGTTTACTCTGGTATTGTATGGCCTGACATGAAGCATTCACCAACATCTGATATCAGAATAGTACTGTTGTGTCAACCACTTTTCTCACACTGTGCTACATAAAAATATGTCTAGGAATGTCTGTATAAGACTATTGTAATTACAAGGTCAGATTGTACAGGCCCTAGGGCTGATAGCCTAGTACCAACCTATGAACCTATGAACCTATGAACCAAGAGAGATGTACAAAGAAAACACTGAAAGAGCAGACACCGGTGTCTAAATAGCTCACTCTGATTACACATAAATGGTTGTATTTTTAGCACACACAGCCATGGTTTGAATCCTAGCAGTGGTAGTAAGCTATATGCATAACCATACCTCTCAACAGTACAGATTTTCCCTGAATGTCCAGATATTTGGCTCATATTTTTGACCTGTTCCTCTTTTTTCCTGGGAAATCAGTGGGATGATCTCAGGATTGTAATCACCAAATAATGACATACATTTGAGTGTCAGACTTCAAGTCCTTCAGAAAATGTATATTAAAACAAATCCTGTTACTCTAGCAACTGTCTAAAATTTTCGCAATATTCAGAATATGTCCCTATTTGTACCCCCATCTTGTCAGGCTTTGTCCAGATGTTGTGTATTAAGAGATTGAGAGGTGTGTGCATAATTACAACTAGGAATCTGGGAATATGTGCCGAAACAGTCAGGTAGTGTTAGCAAACATTCCTTCCACAGGTCTACCAGGTAAGAAAAGTAGAATTAAGCTATAAGACAGTTGAAGTATACACTGTGTGCAAACATACCACTGTCTAAACCAAGGCCATAGGGTATTGTAATAATACCTGTAGAGCAATGATCATTAAAATTGTAAGTACTGCAAGGATATATAAGTTGTTAATTGACATCTCTCCCCCCCCAACATATCTATTAATCTAAACACACAAATCAATGGGTATGTTTACACCAAACCTATTGTTGGGAAATATGTCCTATTGTTCAATAAATATTGAAATGTGTTTCTATTAATGTTCCATGTTTAAATATTATCATTGGTGGCCTGCTGCTATCAATGTAACCTGCATGCCATTGTAATGGCCACTGTGGTTCCATATATGCATGTGTTCTGTTTGCTATGCAACTGTTCGAAATATGGTGTTTTTGGTAAATGGGAATATCTATGCATGCTGTTATAACTAATCCTGGATTTTGTTGACTATTATTAACCCACATATGTTCTAAAACTGCAACACCATAGCACGTTTGGGAAGGCCAGTCCCAGTGGACCCACCTCTCCCACCTCATCTGGCCATGGCACTGGGCCCCAGCACATCTAAGACCTGCCCCAGGACCTTCTTGTCCGCTGGTCCTGCACCACCTTTGGATAGAACCGCCTCAGGGTATGGGGCTCGCCCCCCCCCCGGATCAGGATCCTGTCAACTGAATTCAGGTCCAGGGTCAGGTGCAAAGGGAGCTCTGCTGAGAATAGGGAGATCTGCTATGTCAGCTTGAGGGCCATGTGGCGCAATTAGAGGGTCAGCCTGCCTGCTGCTCAGCCCCCAGCACAGCCACCTTCACGGCTGTGAAGGTGTAGTGGTGACTGCCCATGGGTGGGGACCTCAGTCCTACTGTTTCCATTTGGGGGCTCATGGGCTTCCGATTTCCAAACACCCCTCCCTGTCCAAGGTGTTTATCCCCACATGTGTCATATACTGCCCCTGTAGGCTGTCTTGTCTGTCTTCTCTGTCTTTCAACCCAACTTACCTCCCCAAATATACCTACTATCCTTCCCCCAACATCTCACTCTCACCTTAAAGAAAAAAAAGGGAAATCTGTTCTCAAAAAAAAAATTTGCCCCATACATAACTGTCCATTTCACACACATGTGACACATGTAATCTGGTCTAATTGGCTTTGTAACAAATTATTGTTGTGCATGTATACTGAATTTGGAGGTATATTTTGACACTCAAACCCCTGAGAGAGGAGTGAGGACAACAATAATGTGTTGTGAAGCCAGTTAGACCAGATTATGTGTGTCCAGTTTACATGTGTGTGAAATGGACAGTTATGTTCAGGGTGAAATTTTTTAGGGGAAACAGAGCTGAGAACAACTAGAGACTTGGGATGCTGAATTAAAAGATGGGTTCACTAGTTCTACTGAAGCTAGAGCTCATTATGAGCGAATGCTCACTACAGTAGATCGTTATGAAAAGAATGTTGCTGTGCATAAAATCAAGAAATTGGAGCATAATCGTGTAACCTATGCTAATAAAACTGCCTATATTCTTCCTACTGGTCATAACAAAAATGTTAATAGATATAACAACTACAAAATTGTACCAACTCATTTTGTTGAACAGCATCACCCTTTTAACCAGCATCAAAAAAGGGTTAGAGAGGTTGACCAATCATATGCTAGTGCTATGATGAGATCAACTAATAGGGGAGGAACTGTTGTTCAAATGCAAGTGAAACAGACACCAGCTGACTTTAGGAACAGTAATGGAGAATTTCCAAAGGCAAGAAACACAAGTGTTACCTCTAACAAGGACAGTGTTAGAGAACTGGACAATTTTGAGGCAACTGAACATTCAAAAAACTTAGAGAAGGTGGGGGCGGCTGTAATGAGTCAGTAGGGGCCTCCAGAAGCTGAAAACAGAGCTCGTACTCGGAACAAGGTAAAAGCAAAGTAGTTAATGATTTTTATAACCAAACAAAGCTGTTTAATTTAGATAAATTTAACTTGAATGAACATCACTGTAAAGTTTTAAAAATGAGCTTAGGTTATATACCGAGCCATCGTTCAAATCTTCCTAGGACAATATTGCAGCTTAAAATGTATGCTAGGAAGTTAAATTTAGCTTTTATTTTTAAGGATGTGGCAGTAAGAGATAGTGGTTATTGCCTAAATAGGCCTACCACTTATAATCTGACATTGCATTTTACTATCAAACAGTTTGAAGCATTTTGTGAAAGGGACATTAGGTCCTTATTGTATAGGAAAACTGTCAAACCTTATTTTAATTTATCAAATGTTGAGTACAAAGCACTTAAAGAGCTATGTGATGCAAAAAATCTAAGATTTATGAAGGCTGATAAGGGGGTGGCTTAGTGATAATGAATGTGGAAGATTATTATACATGTATTGAAACAATGCTGAAGAATGAAAATGAATATCAAGAAGTAACAATAAGTGATATCCATGGTAAATACAAACAGGTATATTCAGTATTGGATAGTACGGCTCTAAAAGAAACTGATGTAGTTTATACAACTATTTCTTTACTAAACATCCACATATAGGTATCCTGTTTGGGATAACTGAAATTCACAAAGACCAAAGTCACCCCCCCTTTCAGGCCTATAGTGTCAGCAGGAGGTAGATTTACAGACTGTATTTCTATTTATTTAGACACCATTTTAAACCCATTAGTTCAGAAAATAAATTCATATTGTCGTGATTCATGGGATTTTTTGAACCATGTTAGAAATTTTGTTATGGAAGTGCCAGGTGATGGAGAAGTCTTTACTTTAGTTACAGTGGACATAATCTCTGTTTACTTCCATTCACACAGTGGAAGGAATTGAAAGTATTAGAAGTTATTTAAGCAAATATAGTGACATGTCAACTGAACAAGTAAATATTAACTGTAATTTATTCAAAATGGTATTGAACAACAACTTTTTCTTTTTTCATGACAAATATAAACAAAATAAGTGTGTTGCGATGGGGGCTAGTGTAGCCCAAGCATATGCAAGTTTGGTACTAGGATGGTGGGAATGTGAACAGTTACCGAATATTATGGGTTACATGGACATTTTATTTTATAACAGGTTTGTTTTTATTATAAAGGGTCAAATTAATGTTGAAGCTTTCATGGGTAGTTTAAATTGTACTTCTAAGTACTTTTAATTTACTTTAGGTTGTGTAGGCTACAAAGTTAATTTTTTGGGCATTGAACTTACCTGGGATCCTTTGAGTGGTAGTTTTAACAGTAACATTTTCAGGAAAGAAACTTTTTCTAATAGCTACTTACATTGGACTAGTAACCATCTTACTTATATGAAACGTAACATTCCTAGAGGGCAATTTATAAGGGCATCACGTATGATTAGCAATGATAGTGTCTTTCAAACAGAACTGAAGTTTATTACTCAATTATTTGTGAAAAGGGGATACCCTACAGAACCATTATATCAGGCTGCAATTGAAGTATCCAGTAAAAGGAAGACTATTTTTCCACCTATTGTAAAGAATGGACTTCCTAGCAAATTAAATGAAGTGGATATTCCCAGTGATTCTCCTCCATGTTGTTTAGAAATGTCAGTAGACACATGTAGCATCAGGAATATTATAACACAAAACTGGCAGATTATAAACAGTCATAGAGAGTTAAATCAGGATTTGGGAAACAAGCCACAATTTGTTAACATTAAAACATGTAGTATTAAACAAATGCTTGAAAAATCAGATACTAGAATTCCCATTGTTTTTAGCAGTAAAAACAAAGGGACATATAAGTGGAATGGTTGTTCCAGCTGTAGATTCATACATGAAGGTGCTTTTTTGATTTTGCCCCATTTAAATTACAACACAGATTTTAAGGAAAGGTATAGCTGTAATACTTCTGGGGTGGTTTATCTTGCCCTGTGCTCAGCCTGTGATTCATTCTATGTAGGTATGACTACAAGAAGGCTGAGAGGCAGGATTCAAGAACATGTAAGGGCTGTTAAGAATAAGGATGCAAACAATGCACTTTACAAGCACTCAAAAGTATGTAAGAATTTTAGTAAGTTCTTGAAAAAATAACAATAGATAGAAGAGGGGGTAACTTCAGAAATGAAATTGAAATTAGAGAAGTGTGTTGGCAGATAAGTTTGTGTGCTGAAGTTCCCCCAGGTTTGAATGAACATAGGTTCATAGGTTGATACTAGGCTATCAGCCCTAGGGCATTTATAAGCCTAGCCAGAGTGTGTTTGGCTTTCGCCACTCTTTTTGATTAGTTGACTGTGCCTCTGTATAGTAGGTCACAGAAGGTAGCCCTTTTAAGGTTAGTTTACTGTACCTCTGTCAAGCAGGGACACAGAAGAGATCCCAGGGGTAAACTTACGATCTCCCATCCACTCGTCAAGATCACTCTTGAAGAGGGTCAGTGAGGGGCTCTGCCTAACATGGATTGGGATTTTGTTCCAGAGTGAGGGGAGCCTCTGGGATATGAATCTGTCCCTCCAGCATATCCTATTTATTTCTGTGCTGAGGTTCAAGTCCCTGGAGCGTGTAGCTCTAAGGGATTTGGATTTCCTGAGGTGAAGCATGTCCATTAATTCTGGGTTGGACATGGCTTTATACGTCAGACACAGATCGCCTCTGAGTAGGCGGTATGCAACTGAGTAGAGCTGGAGTTTCTTTAGCCGAGCTGCATAGGGCATCTGTTTGAGCCCCTTGATCCTCTTGGTGAGGTACGTTTGGGGTATTTCCAGTTGCTGCAGGTGTCGGTTAAGATACATCCCAAATGGGGCATTGTATTCAATTATGGGCCTGATAAGTGATGAGTAGACTGGCACAATGACCTCTCTTGATCTAGATGTGAATCCTTTCATGATAAGGTGGGCTATATAGAAGGTCTTTCTAACCACTTTGGCAACGTGCTTGTCAAAGGAGAGATTGCTATCTACTTGGGTCCCCAAGTCCCTTATTACTTCTTCCGTACTTAATGGATTACCACCTATGTGGTAATTTGTGGGCACTTTGTTTTTCCCAAAGGGAATGACTATGCACTTTTTGGCATTTAGCTTTAGGCTGTGGCTCTGTCACCAGTTATCCATCTCTGTGAGACCCTTTTGGAGGATGCTTGTGTCAGCTGGAGAGTCAATTACTGCACCCAGTTGGCAGTCATCTGTGAACTTTGTCTGCCATAGTCCACCTGTGTTTGCCTGTACCTCTGAGAAATATATACCGAACAAGAGAGGTCTCAGGACTGAGCCTTGTGGGACGCCACTTGTAACTGGTTTAGAGTCTGACATGGCACCTGCTATTCTGACCATGTGGGTTCTATCCCTGAGCCAGTTTGCAACCCATCTTGTGACATAGGCGTTGATATCTAGGTTGGTGAGCTTATTTATGATGCCCAAGTGGGGTATTGTGTCGAAGGCTTTTGCGAAGTCCAGGTAGGCTGTGTGGACTACCTTCCCTTCATCTATGGCTTTGGTAACTGAATTTGGAGGTATATTTGGACACTCAAACCCCTGAGAGAGGAGTGAGGACAACAATAATGTGTTGTGAAGCCAATTAGACCAGATTACTTGTGTCCAGTGGACACGTGTGTGAAATGGACAGTTATGTTTGGGGCAAAAATATTTTTGGGGAACAGATTGCCCTTTTTTTTTAAGGTGCGAGTGGGATGTTGGGGAGGGATAGTAGGTATATTTGGGGAGGTAGGTTGGGTTGGAAGACAGACAAGACAGCATACAGGGGTGGTATATTACACTTGTGGGGGGTAAACACCTTGGACGGGGAGGGGTGTTTGGAAATCAGAAGCCCATGAGCCCCCAAATGGAAACAGTGGAACTGAGGTCCCCACCCATGGGCAGTCACCACTGCACCTTCATGGCCCCAAAGGTGGCTGTGCTGGAGGCTGAGCAGGAGGGGCAGGCTGACCCTCTACTTGTGCCACATGGCCCTCAAGCTGCCACAGCAGATCCCCCTATTCTCTGCGGAGCTTGCTACGCACCAATCCCCATACCTGAATTAGGGTGACAGTATCCTGTCCACGCCTGCTCCAGGGGTGGGCTGAGCCCCATCCCCTGAGGCAGTTCCACCCGAAGGTGGTGTAGGACCAGTCGACAAGGAGGACCCTGGGTGGGCCTCAGATGTGCTGGGGCTCAGTGCCATGGCCAGATGAGGTGGAAGAGGTGGGTCCGCTGGGACCAGCCTTCCCAAACTTGCTATGGTGTTGCAGTATTAGAACATATATGAATTAGTAATAGTCAACACAATCCATGATTAGTTATAACATCATGAATAGATATTCCCATTAACCCAAAACACCACATTTGGAACAGTTGCATAGCAAACAGAACACATGAATATATGGAACCACAGTGGCCATTGCAACGGCATGCAGGTTACATTGATAGCAACAGGCCACCAATGATAGTGTTTCAACATGGAACATTAATAGAAACACATTTCAATATTTGTTGAACAATAGGACATATGTCCCAACAGTAGGTTTGGTGTAAACATACCCATTGATTTGTACATTTAGATTATTTTTGCAGATATGGTGGGGGGGGGGATGTCAATTAAGAACTTATATATTTTTGCAGTATGAGGTCCTCTGACATTTTATCCTGTTTATGTCTTTCTGGTATAATGTCATGGGAATGGCTCCCTGCATATACACCAGAGGAAAATTATGTCATTATATACTT
This sequence comes from Protopterus annectens, assembly GCF_019279795.1. NCBI lineage: Eukaryota > Metazoa > Chordata > Ceratodontiformes > Protopteridae > Protopterus > Protopterus annectens. Next base: position 650,211,291 of record NC_056725.1, read on the forward strand.
CATCGTACTACATCATGGTATCCTATTTGAGCACAAGGCCAATGATCGGCAGGAGAGGACCACCCTGTGGAATGAGCTCGTCTACAGGGTAAATGATGTCCTGCATAACCGCAGTTATGAGCAGGTGCGGCATCAGTGCACCGATCTGATCTGCCATGCCTGTCAGCATGCTGCTGCTATTAGGAGGGACCAGCAAGCCACAGGTGGGGGTCATGTCATCCAGCCCCCACTGACACATGCTAAGGAGCTCCTCGTGAGACTTGGGGCACCCACGCACCAGCCAAGCCAGCAACTTGAAGATAGCATTGTGGAGGTGGGTGCCACCTACACAATGGACAAGGAGCATCCAGTTAAGGCCTCAAGGCACATTAGTAGATCACTGTTGCTTATCCATCTTCATCTTTAAAGTATCTACATGCATAAGTCAGATAAGATCTGTTGTTGCAATGTAGTAATGAAGAGATGTGCATAATCATTTGTATTGCAGGTTTGTACAGTTGATATACTGAAATGCTGCTCCCACGCTGTACCAGTGCCACAGGTGTGGCTACTGACATTACATCTCTCACACAACTATGTAGGTCCCTCTGGTATACATCTGGGGCAGCAGCCCGTAACTGGTGAGTATGGAGTTGTTTTGTTCAGGTTTGCCAATACACCGGCCATGTTATGGCCATGGTAATTGCCATGCACACATTTAATACACTGTCCATAATGCACGCTGCACACGTTCACTTATTGTTGCTGCTGACTGCACTGCATCATAGTGGTCACCATAGTGGCATATCTGAAGGGTATGTAAGAGTCCTGCAGTATACCTAACAACCATCAATGCAAGATGCGTGAACAGAGATGAACATAATGGTGGGACAAATGACCTACACTAGGGACATGTCTGAAACATTACCCTTATACAGTGGCTACAACAGTGTATACACCACTATTACAATGGCAACTGTTCCTGATCTAAACAATACCACATTCCATGCCTTTTACAATGTGTAATGTGATCCTAACATGAGCAATGAATGTGTAATATGGAATCCTATGTTAGGACAACAAATATGGGGAATACATACCTTAATAAACGCTGGAAACATATGTGTGCACACAGTCCAAATAACATATTGTTGAAGCAGCTTGTGAGGTACTGACAGCATTCACTCTTCTTGAGTACACAACTTCCATCAAGTACAGGACCTCAATGTCACACCAAGTAATGGTCTGCTGTCCAAGAAGTATGTACATGATATTTGCCCACTCACCTGCAACAGAGGCAGCCGTGACTTGCACACATCTTACAAACCATGAAATGAATCTCATATCCAAAAGGTAACACTCAGGAGTGGGAAAAGTAGCCTTACCTCACCATTGCATATACCATGGCAAACAGTGCAAACAGTCATGTATGTGTGTATGAAGTATGGGACAACATTAATGTAGAAAACAAACAGATGCCCATCCAAGACAGATGACAACACATGTTGCAAACTGGTCATGGAGGCTGCCCTGAAACATGCAGCAACACTGAGGGACTTGCAGGAATGTCTAGCAAGTACTGCCTGTGCAGTATCTGTGTCAACAATTGCCTGGAATCTGCATAAGTGTGGCTTATGGGTTAAGGTAATCAGATGGAAGAGTGGTTCCACAGGAAACATCATCCAGGGCTCTCTACAGGTAGCATATGCATAACATTAAGTCTCACAAAGGCATGTGTTGCAATGTGTAATGGTGTACTGAGAACAAGTCTGAAACCTACAGACAGTATTAATAAAACAGTTACATGAAGAAATTATGAAATCAAATAACTTTATTTCTAGTGATTTGCTGTTTAACCACCATAATGAAAGTTATACAAAAGGTCTGAGAAGGCTGGATGATTTTGTCAAAAAGAATTCTATAACAAAAAGTAAAAAGTTAGAAAGAGACTCGAAAGACTATAAAAACAATCGTGCATACCCAGTAGGGTCATTTAAAAGAAATACGGACAATGGTTTGAATAGTGAATGGTTTGAAAATGATAAATATGACCATCGAGTAAATTCTGACCCTGACAGCGTGCAAAGAGATAATCAGTATTTTTCCGGACAAAACTCTGAGCTGAGGAGATCAGAGAGACTGAAAAGCAAAAACCAAGGTGGTCACTGGAACAACTAGAGACAAGGACCATACTACAAGAAGTGAGGAAAGTAAAATCCCCACTAAATATAAATGCTGACAGTACTGTAGAATTAATATTGAATCTTGAAAATAATGAAAATATTGAAAATAATGTGGTCCTGTGGCAAAATGAAAGTGAAATGTGTTTAAATGAAAGTGTAATTACATTAAGCGACAATGCAAATTTTGACATGAATGTTAAGATAAATAGAAATGCAGGTTATACCATTTATAACTACACTGATATACAAATACAGGATGCACATTTTGAGCTGTTAAGTAAAGGAAATACTTTTGTTCCTAATTATAGGCTTGATATAGCTGATGTACTATCAAATTTGAAAATATATGTGAGACAATTGAATCTTAATAATTATTTTGCTAATATGACTACATCGATATATCTAACAAGTAATAATAAACAGACACTACAGAGAAAAAGTACATTTATTCCACCTTATAAACAAGACATAATGCTATTTGAAAAAAGTTGTGAAATAGATTTTAGAGATATATTGAAACAACAGAGTTTGAAAGAAGATAATTTGTCAGTACAAGAGAGAACAATACTGAAAGACATTTCTAACAACAAAGAAATTAGATATATGAAACCAGATAAGGGAGGGGGGACAGTAGTAATGTGCACTATAGATTATATAGCAAGGATATATGAAATAGTAAATGACATTACAACATATGAAAGAGTTTCAGTTAATGAATTAAATAGAGCTTACAAGCAGATAGATTGTTATTTGATAGATGCCTTGATGGATGGTAATACTGATGAAATACTTTTCAACTACCTAAAGGTAGAATATCCTAAACTACCGGTTATTTTTGGCATACCAAATGTCAAAAAAGATGTTAAAAATTCCCCCTTTAGACCAATTGTGGCAGCAAAGGGATTGAAAACCGAACCTTTGGCTGCCTATGTAGATTATAATGTTAAAGAAGTATTAGGAGAAGCAGAGCATGTGCTAAGAGATTATTGGCACTGCTTGGAGAGAATGAGAAATATGGGGGAATATGAACATAGTATTTTTCTCACAATAGATGTTATTAATTTATTCACAGTGATTCCTCATAAAGAAGGAATAAATATGTTTCATGAGAGCCTTTTGAAAAGAAAAATTTTAGATAAAAGGAAAATAAACTTGTTGGATTTCATGGATTTAATATTAAAAAATAATTTTTTGAGATTTGAGGGGGCAATTTATCGCCAAAAATCAGGAATAGCGATGGGAGCAAGGTGTGCCCCCATCTTTGCAAATTTAGTATTGTTAGAATGGGAAAGAAGCTTTGTATTTCCATGTAAATATATGAAGGAAATAATAAGTTACAATAGATTTTTGGATGATATTTTAATACTTTGGAAAGGAAAGATAGAGCAGATAAGTGAATTTATTAACTATCTGAATTCTACAACACCATTCTTAAGGTTTACATATAATTATCATGAAACTAAAATTAATTATTTAGACATTACCCTGATTAAAAATAATAATGGGCTAAATAGTAAGCTATACAGAAAGGAAAATTACTCTAATTCTATGCTACACTTTTCCAGCTGTCATCCCCACCATCAATTTAAGAGCATAGTAAAAGGGCAGATGGTGAGGGCTTCGAGGCTAGTAAGTGATGACTGAATTTGGGAGAGAAATATTTAAATTGATAGGAATGTTTCTTAAGAGAGGATATCCTTTGAATTTATTATTAAAAGTAAGGAAAGAAATTATATACAAAAGGAATACTAGCTTTTTGCACATTCTTAAGAAGAACATAGAAATGAGTGAGAATAAAAATGAACAGGGAGAAAAGAAAGCAGATGCAATGATTTTAAGTTACAATTTAGTGACACCCAGACTAGTTAAGGTTATGACTGAGAAGTGGGGCAGTTGTCCTGAAGGAGAAACAAAAGCCTTATTAGGAGCAAGACCGAAAATAACATATAAAAGGGGGAAAAACCTAAAGGAGTGATTTGATGTAAGAGAAAATAAAAGAAAAAATATTTCCAAAATGACAAAATGTGAGAACTTAAGATATTGTATTGTATTTATAAATGATGGACCGCATGTAGTAATAAATACTTAGGGAACAGCTATACCATGCCCAGGTAAATGTAATTGCAATACATCTAAATTAGTATATGTGGCAACCTGTGTATCATGTGAAGCATTCTATGTCAGTAAGACAAATCGGAGACTAAAAGATAGAGTAGCAGAGCACCAAAGAGCAATTAGGAAAGAAAATAAATTTAATGCTTTATTTAGTCATAGTAAAAAATGTATAAATTTTACTAAGTTTATTTTCTTCGTAATAGATACAGTTTTAAAAGATGGAAGGGGGGATATAGAAAATGAAGTAGAAGTAAAAGAAATGAAATGGCAGATGCATTTAAACACCTAAAACCCACCAGGATTAAATGATAATATTTCCTTAAAACCACTGTTGAAACAAAGAGCAAGTGTTATAAAATAGAGTATGGGAGGGAGATAAACACACATAAATACAGAAATGTGTACATATACATATACACACAAGAAGTTTACTTAAAAATAATTCAAAGTTTTATACTAAGTAAGGATGAAATAGTTTGAATTGTTTTGATTTAACTAAAACTAAAAGAAAATGATGTAATTAATTAGTTAATTTATTGTGTATAATGATTGAAAACTGCTTCTTTTTAAACTGTAAGGTTTTAAAACCAAAATGACTCTAAAGATGCTATATTGATTTAGTGAAAGCGCTTAGTCTTTTGGTTGTGAAAAATACATTCTTATTTTTATAAACGTCTCTATTACGTGGTTGGAATATATTTTTTATTTTTTGGTTACATTTAACACACTACCCATAATGCATGCTGCACATGTTCACTTATTGTTGCTGCTGACTGCACTGCATCATAGTGGTCACCATAGTGGCATATCTGAAGGGCATGTAAGAGTCCTGCAGTATACCTAACAACCTGTCAGTGCAAGATGTGTGGACAGAGATGAACATAATGGTTGGACAAATGACCTACACTAGGGACATGTCTGAAACATTACCCTTATACAGTGGCTACAACAGTGTATACACCACTATTACAATGGCAACTGTTCCTGATCTAAACAATACCACATTCCACACCTTTTACAACCTGTAATGTGATCCTAACATGAGTAATGAATGTGTAATATGGAATCCTATGTTAGGACAACAAATACGGGGAATACATACCTTAACAAACACTGGAAACATATGTGTGCACACAGTCCAAATAACATATTGTAGAAGCAGCTTGTGAGGTACTGACAGCATTCACTCTTCTTGAGTACACAACTTCCATCAAGTACAGGGCCTCAATGTCACATCAAGTAATGGTCTGCTGTCCAAGAAGTATGTACATGACATTCACCCACTCACCTGCAACAGAGGCAGTTTTGGCTTGCACACATCTTACAAACCATGGAATGGATCCCATATCCAAAAGATAGCACAGAGGAGTGGGAGAAGTACCCTTACCTCACCATTGCATATACCATGGCAAACAGTGCAAACAGTCATGTATGTGTGTATGAAGTATGGGACAACATTAATGCAGAAAATAAACAGACGCCCATCCAAGACAGATGACAACACATGTTGCAAACTGGTCATGGAACCTGCCCCGAAACATGCAGCAACACTGAGGGACTTGCAGGAATGTCTAGCAAGTACTGCCTGTGCAGTACCTGTGTCAACAATTGCCTGGAATCTGCATAAGTGTGGCCTATGGGTTAAGGTAATCAGATGGAAGAGTGGTTCCACAGGAAACATCATCCAGGGCTCTCTATAGGTAGCATATGCATAACATTAAGTCTCACAAAGGCATGTGTTGCAATATGTAATGGTGTACTGAGAACAAGTCTGAAACCTACAGACAGTATTAATAAAGATACATGTGGTGCACAAGCAACACCTCACTCCACCTTAGACCCACCATCCCCATTCTTACCTTGCTGGTGTCAGTGTACACCTTTAGGTTTGTTGCTCATTAGCAGGAACTAGGCCAGTAGACATGGCGTTCTGAATTTGGAACACTGCAAAATAACACTCATGTGTGCACCATAGCTGTCAAGCATCTGCAATAAGGCTGAGGATGGGGAGGGGTGTCATCCTGAAACACAACAGTGAACTGAAGCATACAGCCAAAGCTCGCTAGGAATGGCTGTATCTGAACACAGTCAAGCTCATGAATTGTGCCACACATAACCCTGACCCCACAGCAATAGTGAAGGCACTGTGTGACCTCCAAGGGCTGTGCACATGAGCTGACCTTGCAATCCGGCAGAGTTGGAGGACATTTGTAAGGTGAACTGACCAAATAATGGCAAGTGATGATGGGCCATGCTAGTATACCCCTTCCAGGAATAGTGACTGCTGTAGTTCACTTAGGTGCTGCAACAAACCATTGTGTTCAGGGTGTGCACACTTATGCAACCCACATATTGTATGCATCTCATTCAGCATCTGCATGACTAACACATTTGTTTGATACTGCATTTGATTGCACAGGTCATATATCACATATCAGGTGTGTGTATTGTTAACATATGCAGTATTGTGGCCCAACTGCATATCATGGAAGAGGCTGGCATGTCAACAAGGGTGTGTACACTCCTCATATCCACATTAAGCTTTGAAGGTTGTCAGTGTAATCGGATTTTATTACTCGTACATGCACTGCTAATGATGAGATTTGCAAATCAGAGGTCAGGCATTAACTAGTGACATCAGACCTCATATCATCCCAGGTATATATCAGCCAAACACATAGGGGCTTTGAGTAACACAGCAAACATAATTGCCTCACATATATACATTCAGCAATAGTGTGTACACTCATGAGGTATGGCGCACAGTACATGCCAGGGTGCTGTACAGGTGCACAGCAATACTGTGTACATGGGTGTAGTGTGTCCAAGGGAAGAGGCATCACCTACTAACACAACTCATGCATCACAGAGATGTATAATGTTGGTAACAAGGATTGAGTATAGCTGCAGTGCATGCTGTTAAGTGCCATATGTCATGTATGTTGACTGTTGGGTAATGAGAAGTCTGTGTAATATCTTTGTGCCACCTCACCTGTAAGTATGTACATGTGTGTCTGTGTGTGTGTGTGCGTTTGTGTGCGTTTGTGTGCGTTTGTGTGTGTGTGTGTGTGTGTGTGTGTGTGTGTGTGTGTGTGTGTGTGTGTGTGAGTGAGTGTGTGTAGAGGTAAGCAATAATGTACAGGTCTTAAATTACATTTTTTGTTTTTTCCTCACAGGTGGTGAGGTGGGTCAGGGTCCCTCCTGCAGGAAAACTGATGTTAGTGTCCATACAGACTCTGACAAAGATGATAGGTATGGTGAGGCACAGGCAGAGTTGTCAGGGGCTGAAGCTGTGCCATCAGTTGACATCCCACTTTTATCCATCCCATCCCTGCACACAGTCACAATGCCCATACATACCCCATCACCAGTGGCCATAGATGAGGGACAGTTGGCAGGTGGACCATGTGGGGACTATGGCAAGTGTGTCTGTACACAGCAGCCATAGCCAGATGATTAGTGAGGTACCACACAGGCAGATGTACAAGGGTGCTCATAGGAGGGCTGCTGGCCATCATGCCCCTGGCAGACATGCCACAGCAGGTGTCACCAGATGCATGTTTTGGGCCATCATGGAGGCACAGGCATGTATGGAACATTATACCAGACAGAGCCTGAGGCTCCAGAGGGCTACTCATTCTGCTGTACTTGACAACATCCGTGATCTTGCAGGTGCCCACCGTTATTTTGCAGAGGTCCTGGATAGACAGTTGGGTGAGATGGTGGGAATCCTCGACCGTGTGCTGTCTTTGTTAGAGCATGTGATGGGAGTAGGGCATCAGCCATGTGGACATAGGTCAGCAACACCAACAGGTGGAGGTCTACATGGACATGCAACAACTCACAGTCGCTCTCATAGTGGCAGTACCCTAGCACTGCAGGGGGGGTGCTGTACACACCACAACACAGCAGGCCACATGCATGTGGTCCTGGCCAGTCCCAACAGGGACGTAGATCTAGTGGACAATTTTCATCATCAAGGAGAATACCATATCTGGGCTTCTACCTGGTAGTGCCTGTGGAGCCCCTTGCAAGCACAGTTCCTGTGTTAATGGTTGGAGATGAAGAACTGTACACCCTGCCATGTATGGTCTGCAGCTGTCCAACAAAATCCTGTATAGGGCAGCCACATGGCAAAACTATGTGCATACACACACACACACATCACCAACACAGCTAGGGCACCTCCATACCTACACACACCACATCTGCATAGCCCAACTGATAAAAAACCCTAACGCACACACACATTATGTCAAACAAATGGTTCAGTCTAGGCCTCTGGCAAACTCACCATACACCCTGTGCATATGATGATACCTGTGCCACATCCCTGTCATCCATACCATCGATGCAGGGACATGCTAATATGTTTCTGATGCACAGTGTGAATGTACTAAGGTTTAGCAATGTCATGCTGTTTAACATGTTATCAGCTGGAATGTTTAACGCTTACATGTCAGGGTGTGTAGCTGTCCAGCCATGATGCATTATAGCTGTTATTAACACTGACTGATTGTGGTCTCCATAATGTATTCTGTTTGTGTTGTAGGTGTCTATGTGTCAGAAGGATGTTGGTCTGATGTCCTTTCCTACAAGGGTATGGCACTGTGGTGACACATTGACTGTGTCATATCCTGGGTACAGCTGCACACAAGTAACAGGTCTGTATAACAGTTACTGCATGTACCACATGGCTGATAGGTCTGAGCGGTGTATACAGGTGAGTGCATGGTGGCTGATGTCAGCAGATCTTCTACAGTGGACAATGGTAAGTGTACTGGGTGGCACACACCAAATGTTTGTGAATAACACACACACACACACACACACACACACACACACACACACACACACACACACACACACAGAGGCTTTGGTGGTGATGCAATACACAGGGAATACTGTACACATGGATGTACTTAATTTTGCAGTGAACTCATGTTGGCCTATTTAATTCCACCAAGACCCAAATAGCCAAAACATCACATCAGTAAATCAGTCTGCCAGTTTAATATCATTGGCAATGGTACTGACAGAGTATATGTCCTTTTCCCCAATCTAGGGCAATCCTGGATTTGGTAAACATAGGTGTGCTGGTGTGGGTGGCACAGCCCCCACTTTGGAGGGGGAGGGGTGGCATAGAACCACACATAGTGTGATTAACAAATACTTAACCTGTTAACATAAACTGTACAGTATAACAGCAGACTAAGCTGGGGATACGCACAACAATAACCTCAATGTGGGTGGCTGTGCCCACAACAACCACACCCAACTATATATACCAACTCCAGTATCACTGTACAACTGTACAGTGGGGAAGAGGGCATTTACACATCCACTACTAGTTTTGACGGAATGATTTTCCACAAGATGTTTCCTTTGAAATGTTACCCTTTGCCAGTTAGTTCTCAGACAAATGATCTCTTGGGACATATATTTTCTGAAAAGTTAAGTAAATCCCTTCACCTGCACATACACTTACTTCGCAATACTGAGAGTAGAACCTATACCTAGGTACTTATTGCTACTAATGTGTTTGGCCTTAATTACACACACCACAGAGCTTTTAGGATGAAATGTGTCCCAAGTTTCCTGTTAAGTGAAGAACATCACCATGCCTTGTACAGTATGGTAATGGGGGATGTACCAGGTGTTAATGAACAATACATAGTATGACATGCTGTCATATACACATTGACAAACACATACAGTCATAGACACATTTGACAGACCTGGGTTTAGCAGTGCTAACTACCTTGTTAGTGAGTCCATACTGTTAGGGAGTTTTTGTACACAGCACATGCATCATTGGGATGGATAGTGTAATCAGTTATCTGTATGGTTGATGGTGACAGCTGTCCTGATATAGTGGACCTTGGGATATGTACTGGGGGTACCATGGTGTAAAGACAGTATATCCAGCACCCACACCCCACATTGGATATTGTACTCACTGAAATCCATGATAATACTCTGACATTCCCAGAATCACACATTGACCAGGACTACAATACAAACCCTTGTCTATCTAATCAGTGCTACTACAGGGATATGCATTTATTGCACATGCCACAAGGATAGTAGGGTGAGGGTTTTTCATGGCTCTCCTAATGTCAGCAACATCACCTAATGTATGGCAAGGTTTATTGTATTTGGAGAATGTGGCCTCTGAATGCTGTCTCCTACAAATAAGCACAGTCACACACAATTGCACACACACACACACACACACACACACACACACACACACACACACACACACACACACACACACACACATTTCCCAAGACTCAGAGGGTAACCCATGCCTATCTACACATTTGTATAACAATGTTATGCTGGTACTGCAAGCTCCAGGTAGCCATAGGGTGAAGAGTGTAACAAGGTACATTTAATGTGAATTACAGCAGCAGCCGTTTCTTGGTGGGGGTGTAGTGAGTGAGAAGGCCTTCAGAGGATTTTCAGTTACAAGTTTACAAACACACAGACACTGTTATACTCAATAATTCACACACACATTTCTCAGTACTGAGGTCCATAGGTGCAGGTGTTCCTAGGTGTGTACCAGGCTAATGTCCATGGAGAGATGAGAAGAGTAGGGCATGTGAGTACACTGGTACCATGCCACCTGACATTTGTCAGCAGGCTATCTATCAACTGATGCCACATGAGTTATCCCCAGGGGGACAGTTAAATTCAACATCCACTCCTCTGGTTTTCTCTTGAAGAGGGTCAGTGAAGTACTCCAATTGACATGTATGCAACATATATTGCATAACATTGCCAGTCTCTGGGTTAGGGACCTGTACCCAAACATGTTCTGTCAACTGTGGTAGTCTGTTTGAGGTATCCATGGCATGTGGTGCATACAGAGTGGGGTTTCCTAGCTGTGGCATTCATAAGACAGCTAGGCAAACATGTAAGTGTCAGTCAATCAGAGATTGCCTGTAAGCAACTAAGATGAATACCTGACATTTGCATGTCTGTACAGAGGACAGACAGAAAGTAGCTAGCCAACAGGTTATGCATTAGGATAAATATTCTGACAGATAGACATCTGAAACTGATAGGTATGCCATTACTACATGACAACAGTCCACAAAGACATGTCCTAAAAACATAGTAGTCTACAGGTAATATCAGCATATCAGATCAATATCCAATAGGAGATGCATAAAAACATACAGGTCAAACACCAAGAACATGATAGTCAGTACACAGACTCCAGCTTTGCATGCAGGGGTCTATAGTTCCAGTAATACAATCTGCAATCTACTCTTACTTGGAAAAACACTGTTAAAAGTAGTAATGTAATGATACAATACATGCATGTGTGACTGCATATAACCTGGGATACTACCCAAGTATGAAGAACATACAAAGAGAAAAGATTGTGGCACTACCCATGTATACTCAGGTGTTCCATACAGTATACTCACACCCCTTGCTACTGTAATGACAGACAAAGAAGCATGTTATGTACATGAAATTAAATTCACTAATTAAAGATGTCATTACCCTAATATTTTATCAGACATGAATGTGATCACTGCTTACCAGGGCTGAGCTATGCTTAGCAGGTGTAAGCATTACTTAAATGTAAAAGCTAAGCAGATCTGTGCACTGGTTAGCAAAACCTACACGGCTTAAGCACCTTTTCGTTTAACCATACTTTAGCACCACGTACTGTCAAGCAAACCCGCACAATCCCACTTATTGCTGTTCAAAACTGCCTTAACCACTCTGTATCCAACAGTCCTTGTTCTGCCTAGCAACAAAATAAACAGTCCTTGCACGTCTTGAAACTAGGACCCTGTACACTACAGTCACAACAGTTAACCACTAAGCCATCTGAGCTGTGAAGATGTCTGTTGTTTTTCAAATATATCATTCAGTACACATACTGAATACTAGTGAGCAAATGCTCTGACTACTACACTTGTTAAGTACTTGCAAGTGAAAAAGGTGTTGAATCAGTTATGTTCTTATATGTAAATATACACATAGATTAATATGGTGGGGTACATCTGAGAAGGTATATACAACACTCATGTTTACACATAAAAGGATATAGATATATATTTATACATATAATATATATATATATATATATATATATATATATATATATATATATATATATATATATATATATATTCATACACATATCTATCTAACTATATATAGGTTCATAGGTAGGTACTAGGCTATTGGCCCAAGGGCCTAAGTAAGCCTAGCCAACAAAGTAGTGGAGTCATACCTCAGCACCATAACTCTCAACCTGTTAGTGCAAGGGAACATAATATATGTATTGCAGTTATAAATGTAGAATGTTGCTACAGTGACAGGGGTTGTGTCAACATGCATGTTGTGAAGGAAGTCTCTTCTGAAACTGACATGTATGCCATCAGTTACTGACAGACATCATAAAATCATCATAGTGAAGTACCACACAAATCACAGTAATGATCCTATGGAATACAGATGCAATATAAGCAATAAACATGGACAGTTTGAAACAATCTGGTCAGTCAGGAGGTATACACAGAACTCGTTAGTGCAAGAAATATGGAACAAGCCTGACAAAGAGGATGTTTAGAGCCATGAAAATGGGGATATATCAGAAATCGCACAAAAATGAGTCAGCTAACTAGGAAGTAGAACAAGCTGGTAACACCGGTTCAGCAAAAACGGGACTTCTGCCACAATGTAAAGTTATAAAATTCTTCAAATTTTATTCACCAAATGGTTCGGTTGCTAAAAGCTGTAAAAGCCAAACACACTAAATAAACGTGAAACGCAGCATGCGTTTTTCGTTCTCCTTAGTAGATGAACTTCTTCAGACAAAATACTATTTACAATTGCAACTTTTATATACATGCAGGTGCTAGTAATTGGTACAATCAACAACCTACTAATGTTTTAAAGTGCCAGTGCCAGTAATACAATACATGGTTTGCCAATTTATAACAATAATTTTTAAAAACAAATCATTAAAAGTTCATAAAACCTAATCATATAACACAACAAACAACAAAAAAGATCGTATTTTACCCTAGTCGGATTATAAACAAATCAGGTTATAAAGGTTTAAAAAGCAGGTTACATTAACCATAAACAAAACACTCATATAAGGTTCTGGCTATTAACTTCATTTTTTCTACTTTTTGACTTCTTACTTTTTTTGTACTTTTGTATATTCGTAGAATATTTCACTGTACTTAAGGGTACCTATGTGTGTGTCTATCTAGTGTAATACTATAAAAAATTATTACTATCCTCTGAGCTATTTTTCTCTCTAAGGTCTAGACTCTTTTAAGTTCATATTGTACCTACACAGACAGTGCGGCAGGCTGTTACATTACTCCTGAGCAGTGCAGCATGTTACTCTTTTCTCTCCACACACAATTCTTACCTATCTTTTTTAAAAACTAATACTAGTTCATAATTAAACATACAACAAGTAAGTTTCTCCTTTACTTTTAAATTAATAGACAAGTAGTGTTCTAACTTTCCTTTTTTCTTGTTGTTTCTTTGTTCCAACACCAAGCCTATAATCTACTATAATAATTTCTACCTTATCTCATAAGGTTTTTTAACTTTAAAATGCATGCTATAGAGCATGTCTCATTAATACCTGGCCTACTGCAGGCCGCTAACCTAAGTTGCCAGGCAAGTTCTTTTCTTTCCAATTCAAGTTTCAAAAAGTATTCATTAACGTTATTATTATCTATGGAATACTTGTTTACTCCATCAATGATCATAAAGGAGAAGGAATGCCCAGGATTACTGTTTACGTGTCTAGCTAAGGCATTTTCTTCTTTAGATTTTTTGATTGCATATAAATGCTCATATATTCGATCACGCAAACATCTGTCCGTCTTGCCAATATAAAAAGACGGGCATTGTGAGCATTGGGCCAGGTATACTATGCCCTTAGAATTACAGGTGAACAATCCTTTAACATAATATACAACTGATCTTATTGTAAATGAATCTGATGTTGTAATGTACTTACAATATTTACATAAGCCACATTTTTTGGTTCCTCCACCTGTTCTAGACTTTACAATTTTTGTTTCCAGTAATTTTTTCATGTTTGTCCCCCTCCGATATGTTATTGTTGGATGAAAATTTAATATTTTAGAAACAGTGTTATCCAAGGAAAGATAGCACCAGTATTTCCTTACTGTTTTACCTATATCTATTGCTTCCAAACAGTATGTGAATGTGAAGGCCGTTGAAAAATTACTGCTCTCAACTTGGTTAGCTGAACTAATCTCTAACATTGTTGTTTCTAAATGTTCATGTTCTGAATGGGCAGGAGACACTGCTTCTACAGTTGTAATAATGGTAGGTATATTTCCATTTTTCAAAATAGGCAAATATACTCCTGCATATCTTTTTTCTTTTACTTCTTTGAAAATGTTATCCAAAAATGACCTAGGGTATGCCCTCTTAACAAACATGTTGTATAACAGGTCACATTCTTCTTCAAATTCATTTTCCAGTGTAGTCATCCTTGCTGCCCTGACCAATTGGCCTTTTACGACAGCTTTTTTCTGGAATAAGGGATGCATACTGGAAAAATGAAGGAAGCTATTAGAGTAGGTAGCTTTTCTGAAGATTTTTGCTGTGAACATGTCATTGTCTTTTTTCAATTCCACATCTAAAAAACTAATGTTGCGTTCTTGAAAGTTATAAGTAAACTTCAAGAAGGTTGTTGTGGAATTTAAAAATTCTACAAACTGGTCTGCTTCATTTCTATTGCCTTTAAATAAAATGAAGATATCGTCCAGAAATCGTCTATAACTACCACACATTTCTTTCCACTGACTTTCAAAAATAAAGTTGTTCTCCCAATGGGCTAGAACCAGGTTCGCAAAACTGGAACCTACCGGAGAGCCCATTGCTACTCCTATTTCCTGTACATATAAGATACCTTCAAATGACACAAAGTTGTTTCTCAGAATAATATCTAATAACTGTTCAATTAATAGGCAATCATTATTCTCAGCTCCTTTTGACCTGATAAACTCCACAACCCATTCAATCCCTAGATCATGTGGGATGCATGAATATAAGTTAATAACATCAATTGTCAAAAAGTTGATTCTTTCGTCATATGTAACAGTTTCCATATGCTGTAGAAAATCCCATGAGTCTCTCAAAATTTGCTGCTCTGCTTTCACATATTTCTGTAAAAAGTGGTCAACTAGTTTAGCACTAGGGTAGGTGACAGACTGTCTTGCGTCTACAAGTGTCCTAAAAGGTGGATTAGTCTCACTTTTGTGCAATTTAGGTATCCCAAATATCTTTGGGATCCTCGGAGCTAGCATAGTTACATACTCATACTGTTCTTTTGTTAAGAACTCGTCTGTATATAAGTCACTTAAAAACAGTTTGATTTTGCTCTGAGCTTGATTCATTTCATTTCTACTGACTGACTTGTAGGTATTACTTTCTAACAATTTAAACATAATGTTAGAATAATCATTTTTGTATAATACCACTAGACCCCCACCTTTATCAGGTTTCATAAATCTAATAGGCAGTTCCCTTAATAGATTTAATAGAGCTTTTTCTTCCAATGATATATTGTAATGTTGATTTTTGGGGTTTTTCAGAATTTGTCTAAATTCATTCTCACATAAGTATTCAAAAATGTTGAGTGTATTGTTTTGGGGGGGGTTATAAGTACTCGTGACTCTCAAATTGTTCACTATATCTGTAGGTTTACCAAAAAGCAGATTCAAGTTCAGCTTTCGGATGAATAGTTTAAAATCCACCAAAAGTTCTGCTATATCACATTTTTTGGATGGGACAAAAGTAAGTCCCTTAGCAAACAACTCCACCAATAAGTGATCTATATTACATTCTGTAAAATTGTAAATATGAAAATCTTTCTCCTTATTATGTAAAATTTCATAAAGTTTTATATCTGTTACTTGTAATAATTGTTGTTGCTGCGTGTATTGTACCTCTTCTTGAACCCCTGTGCTTGGTTCGTATTCCAGTTTGTCCCCCTCCCCCGTTTGTAGTTTTTTTGAACCACTTGGTATTCTTGTTGGTTACTGACATGAGTGCTTGTACCCCCTAGTTCTTCCTCAAACATGTCACCCTCAGTGATTTCAAATTCAGGGTCTGCATATTCCCCTAAATCTGCATAATTAGAGGGATGACCAGTGTCCTGTTGTCCACCTTGCTCTCTATAAGGTGGCTGCTTAACAGGGCCCTTAAATTTATTAGGTGCTTTTTGGGCCACTGTTGATTTATTCTGGGGTTTAGGGTATGCTATGCCTTCCTGATAGGCTTTTAGATCCCTTTGTAATTTTTTAATTTTATTATTTTTCAATTTTGTCATCTGCTGAGTAATACTTGACAATATTCTATCATATTCATATACATTTTTGTTAAAATCAACATCTTTTTTCATTTCTTGCTCTAATACTGTGGTCTCCTTTATTAGTACGTCAAGGTTAGCTTGATAATGTGTCACCATACAACGAATAACTTCTAATCCATGTCTGTTAAATAATTTTGTCAAATCATTAAAAAAATCTGATCCATGCACCAGTCCTACGGGGTATGAGTAATGTCTCAACCCCTTTGGAACTATTTGTTCCTTCAAACATTTATTTAAATAATTCAGTTCAAGTTGAAGCTTTTTTACCCTGTACAGTTTAAAGTCAAAAAGTTTAAGTCTGTCCAGCAATGAACTGTTATCTTCAGTCAAGTTAGAAACTTCTTTACCTGTCTGAAGTGTATCCATGTCCAGTTCATTATTAAGCCAAGAACCTATGTTAAAATTAGTTGCATTACTTGTCTCCTGGTTGCCTCGATGGTTTATATGTCCATTATTACCACAATGCGAAGTTCGCTGTGGTAATCCGATTCCATTGTTACTTCCAGTTGGTTGTGTTTCAGCAGTCGATGTATTAATGCCCTTTTGCGAAGTTCCCACATGTCCGCTGGAGCTGGTAACATTATCGACCCTCTCCGATAAGCGGTCCAGTCTCGTGTTGATTAGTTGAAGCAGTTGAGTTAGGTTGCCCTGCGAGGCATCTCCGCCTTCCATTGAGTCTTCCATTTTGCCTGTCCGGTGACCAGCTACAAACAACGTCGCACAAAAATGAGTCAGCTAACTAGGAAGTAGAACAAGCTGGTAACACCGGTTCAGCAAAAACGGGACTTCTGCCACAATGTAAAGTTATAAAATTCTTCAAATTTTATTCACCAAATGGTTCGGTTGCTAAAAGCTGTAAAAGCCAAACACACTAAATAAACGTGAAACGCAGCATGCGTTTTTCGTTCTCCTTAGTAGATGAACTTCTTCAGACAAAATACTATTTACAATTGCAACTTTTATATACATGCAGGTGCTAGTAATTGGTACAATCAACAACCTACTAATGTTTTAAAGTGCCAGTGCCAGTAATACAATACATGGTTTGCCAATTTATAACAATAATTTTTAAAAACAAATCATTAAAAGTTCATAAAACCTCCGATATATCAGAAATACTGGACTAGATAAGCTCACACAGTTGATGGATTCACACCCTCCTGTCTGTCCTAACACATATTAATTGGAGGAGCAGAGATCCCAAGCCACATACTTCACACTAATTAGTGATATACATGTTCACACCAGCCCACTGCTTTGTCAGAAATACACAACACATATGGTGCCCAGGCAACAGTACATCTGACAAATATCTGGGCATAACATCACACTAATGTAAATACACTGTGCTGCTGGTTTACTGTCATATGTTCGAAGCGATCTCCGTCGACTGCACTTTTGTTGAACACGGAAGTTAGAAAACGGTAATATTGAACACCAAAAGCCAACCTAGGAACAGTTTTAACATGGGTCGAGATAGGTGCTCAGTGTTATTGCCGAACTACCTCGACCCATGTTAAAACCTGTTCCTAGGTTGGCTTTTGGTGTTTAATATTACCGTTTTTGAACTTCCGTGTTTGACAAAAGTGCAGTTGATGGAGTTCACTTCGAACATATGATAGTAAACCATGCCACTAGGCATGTCGCAAAGCACTGTCTACACTACAAGCAGACTGCCACAACACTAACCCAATTTACCTATGGGGGAATACACATGTAATTGCAAATATAGTAGGCACTACAGGTGTGTAACAGCATGGAGTAATAGACATCAGTGTGAAAGTGCATACCCACAACTGATCTCAACAGAGTCACAGTCACATAACGGTAAGCCTAAGTAATAGTACAGTCTATGGCCTGTGTGAACAAAACTCATCATGTTTGCCACTCACACACTAACCCTACATATACTGGCCCAATTCACAGTGTAGTCTGATGCCTGAGTGTGGTATAGGACATATCTCAGTCTGGCCCTAGAAACATATAGACTGATAGGGTATCAGAAACTGGAGCAGCATGCACTGTCAGATAGAACAGGACCAAGTAACACTGACATCTACCCCAGTCTGCAGACAGGCCAAATAACATGATCACAATGCATTGCTACATAACACAGACACTCTGTCAACAATCACCATAAGTACACAGACCTTAATACTGTACAGAATACCACAGAATATCTAGGTTTTGTCCTCAACTATTAGGCCTCCTATACACTACATGTCTGGCAGTCTGATATATCACTGGCTTGATATCAGAAATTATGTCATGAAATAATGGTATACTGTACATAGCCACCTCTTACTGCATGACATATGAACAAAGGGTGACAGACTTGGGAGACAGAGGCACAAACACAGGGCTAATATTGACATATTGCAGTTATAAACTGAGAACATTGCTGATGTAACACGGTTTGTTGTTCCATATCTCTTCTGAGGGATATGAAGTCAGTAACACACATGGATGTTATTACCTGAGTATAATAATCAGAATATGCTACTGCATTTATGAAGACAGAAAATGTGTGAGCAACACACCAAATCTCAGGCTCCAAACTCTGGCCAGTCTGCAGATATCCTTACAGGTGAGAGTTTTCTCAACCACATAATACTGTCATGCCAGACTTTAAATCATGCAGAACAGCCATATCCACACAAACCCTGTTAAACCAACATTACTTCAAATGTTGCACTGCAATACTTACATTCTGTCCCATGTCTGGAACATCCCCATCCAGGCTTTTGGCCTGTCTCCACAGTGTTTGTTGTAAGAGGCATTTCCAATACCCTCTGTGATGCTGTTTGTCACACACCCACATGAAGTCCTGCTCACAGTGAGGGAGAAGGACCAACACCCACTTGCACTGCTTACTTATAGGGGTATGTTTCCATGCAGTTGGCTATAGGAATGATACCACAGGTGTTCCACATACAATTAGCAAGTGAAGGACTCCAATTCATGCACAGGCCATCAGCTGATCATGAGAATTACCTACCAAAGTCAAGCTGCAATGTATTTTTCCACATCTACCAGAGAGGGGGTGAGAGAGAGACATACAGAGAAAGAAATAAGTCAATCATGTTTGTGTATGATCTGTGAATAGAGAGAGGTCTACAACAACCTCTATGGTGTTTGACAACTGTTGGTCTTGTAATGTGACATTGGGACATATGGGTCCTCAATATGAAAATGTAGCAAATCTCACCCTGCAATGGATCCTGTTATTTACACAATCACACCAACACCCACACAGGATACTGATGACAAACACACACACACACACACACACACACACACACACACACACACACACACACACACACACACACACACACCAGTACTGAGTTTCAAATCCATACCTAGACCCCTAACCGGGAAAAGCTGAAAAGACAAACAAAACCTAGCTATGTATTGGTACTACAGTGTTACACACTTATCGCAAGTGCCACGGTGGTTATATGTAGGAGAGCTCTCCAGAGGTATCTTTGAAGGTGAGTGACATCAGCTGCAGTGCTAAACGAGGGGTAAGGGAAGTGCAGTAAGTGTGAATGACCACAAAAGCAGGTGCCAACAAAGACTCACACACTCTCACATACAAGCACACACATTTTTACAGTTGCCAGGCCCAGGATTAGAACTCCTACTTAACTAGTTTGCTATACTATGGTATTAGGCAGTTATCACAAGCACCATGGTAGTTATATGATAGAGAACTGTCCAAAGGTATTTTTAAGGTGAGTGACATCAGCTGTAGTGGTAAAGGAGGAGTGAGGGAAGTGCAGTAAGTGTGAATTACCACAAAAGCAGGAGTCAACATAGACTCACACACTCTTACACACATACACACACATTTTCATAGTTGCCAGGCCTAGGATTAGAACTCCCACCTAACTAGTTTGCTACACTATGGTATTACGCAGTTATTGCAAGGACCACAGCAGTTATATGGGGAAGAGTTGTCCACAGGTATCTTTGAAGGTAAGTGAAATCAGCTGCAGTGCTAAAGGAGGGGTGAGGGAAGTGCAGTAAGTGTGAATGATCATAAAATCAGGTGTTAACATAGACTCATAGTGGGTTGTTTTGAGATTCATACACTCTCACACACAAACATTTTCATAGTTGCCAAGTCTAGGATTAGAACTCCTACCTAACTAGTTTGCTACACTATGGCATTACACAGTTATTGCAAGGGCCACAGAGCTTATAGGACTGAGACTTGGCCAAAGGGTTATTTCCAGGTGACTGACATCAGCAGGAGTGGTAACATAGGCAATGGGAAGTGCAGTGTATGCACACACACACACACACACACACACACACACACACACACACACACACACACACACACACACACACACACACACACATACATACACACTTAGTCACACACAACTTTACATTTGACAGGACTGAGTACACAAATGCTAAATTAATACTGGTTTTTACTATTGTGTTACACAGTTATCATGAGCATCACAGACACTATAGGACTGAGGGCAACAAAAAGGAATTTCTACAGTGATTGACTTCTGCATATCATGCGATATCGGCCAATCGGATGTGTAGTGGGTGTGACAGGCCTTATAATGGAATTTTATCTGTCACTGTCTGTCTCTCTCTTCCCCACATCTCTGTGTGTGTATGTTTGACATTTTATAGTGTGTTGGCCTTGGATATGTCTGAGTATTCCTATCCAATGTATGTGTGAAGCATAAATGGTGCACAATTTGGTGTGTGTGCACTGACATCTGCAAATGACAGATATGTATAGTCCACTGCGCTGACATACATGGGCTTCATTTCTCTAAGTGTAGGAACATGCCCAGTATGACCTTCTGTATTGAGTGTGTGAATCCATTCCAGGTAGGGTTGTACTCCAGTCCAGGGTTTGGTGTTCTCAACCTACAGATAGCAACCTGTTTCTGCAGGATATCTGTAGATAGGTTGACAATATGGAGGGGGATACTGTAATTATTGCTGTCTGTGCTGCTTGTGCTACATGGTTGGTGTTAGCAGAGATATTCAGACATATGTACTGTTTTACACTGTGATGTATTATGTTATCGACTACTGACAGATATAATTATTTGCTCACAGTTATTTACTGGGAAATACAAGATGAAGGAAGCTGGGTCCAGTATTCTGGTCCACAGCCTACACATTCTTGCATTCTCCTGGCATTCTGGAGGGGTAGCTACAGACACATGCTGATGGGTCTGTGTAAATTGTCCAGGACCTTGGTAGTATGGTGGCTGAGGATCCCCTTGTTGTACATATATCAACTTAACAGAATGGTCATATCCTGCTATGGCCATACCTCTGAGCTGTACAGATTCACCCAGTTTACCCAAAGGCAGGGCTCATATATCTGGTCAGTTCCCCTTCACATTGTGGTTTACCAGCAGGTTTGTATCCACCCATTACTGGGTTTGCAGGCAGTGGTAGTATGTGCACACATCAGAGTTTCAGAATGCACACACTCCATGACATCCATGCATCTACCCCCCCCCCCAATCTGTTATTCTATCCTTGTCCTAACATTATGCAAGCAACATTTGGGAAGTATCCCTATAGTTGGCCGTTCATCCCAGCAATATTTATGGATTGGCCCCCAGTTCATGCAGTAGGACATGGGGGTATGCTACTGGGAATTGTCAATATGGCCTTGCATTTGTGTTCTGTTGACTGTGTTAGTTTGTTATTTGGGACTCCATGAGATACTATACATTGGCACTATGGGTGAGGCACAGGCATTTAACAGAGGACTGTAGACCATTTGGTAATAATGCAGGCCATCTGTAGCAGGCCAGTGCATTCTGTCATGTCTACATTCCTAGGCTGCAAGCCAGTGGATTCCCCCTGGGGTGACAGTGTAACTGTTTGAGGTGTTAATGGCAATAGTTACTGTACATATTGACCCATTGGCCCAAATGCATGCAGGGTGCTGCTTACAGCTAGGGACACCTCTTCAGCATACTGCATTTTGTAGGTATTCCCATACAGAAGTGGGGTCATACTGTACTCATTCCCAACAGCAAGGATATGACCTGTGATAAACTTGTGGCTGATGGTGGGGTGAGCTGAGTGCATGTGTGATATGAAAGATACTTGCAGCTGATTCACAGATATACCTGGGACATTCCCTTTATGCCGTCTTGTGCAGGGACATAGGCAGTCTCTCATTACGTCATAACTGTGTCTTTTGTGGTCTGCCAGTGATTGTCCAGACTATATCAGTAGTCCATACTACACAGACAACTAATGTGCTGCTAACCTGTATGTACAATTCCAAAGTTGTGTGCAGCTGACAGTTACATTTTATGCACTCTGTCTAGGGTACTTCCATCTGTGTACTGTGTGTATGAATGGGCCCACATTCAAGGCATATTCATCTTTCAAACAGTGACAGATATTGACATCTGGACAGCGAGTATAGATGACTGCTGACATGGGTATTGCTGAGAAGTATTGTGGTTGGCATGCAGTAGTCAGAACATGGCCCTGTCATCCAAAGTACTACCCATAGGCCACCAAGACACAGCCATCCATGCCTACAAGCTGATCACTTCCACACAATATTGAACACATGACAACCTAATGCATGGACCCCTGCATATTGTCCACATGCAACAATGAGGGTCAGCTCAGGTAATCTGTGCTCTACTGTTATTACACATCACACTTACATGTTACTGCATTTCTACATGGGATTGTGGGTGAGGGGCACACCTGATGGCTTTAAACATTTGCTATGACTGTACTGGTATTTCAGGTACTCAGCTGGCTTCCATTTCATTTTGTATTCTGACCTATCATGCAGATTGGAGGTATAACAGTAGTGTACAGATCTTAGGTTTTATTGAACTACATTTCAGTTTCAGACTACTTACCCTTCAGAACTGACATACAACTGCCAGACCTGTGTAACCATTAACCATTGCCATCAATTGGAGGCCTTAGACCAGCCTTTCGTTAGGGCCATCTATACCTGTCCTGCTGGCTGAGGCTGGTGGTGGGTATGTGAGCCGCAATGACATGCATGTGTGTGTCCTATGGACACACATTTGGCCCACCACATGTACTGTTGTGGGTTTTGTCACCTTGTCTAGTACTGCCTAGTATGTTGACAGCAGTATTTGTTATGGATTTCATGCTGCCTATATAGGTGTCCACTATTGGCTGCCATCCCATTCAGCCACCCGATTCCCTTGCATGCTCACATTCATACCATAGATACAACTATCAGAACATGTTACTCCATTCAACAATTGATAGGAAGACTGCCTTACCTTGTGGCTGTGCCAGTATTGATGATGGTGCTGGAGGGCTGACAATGTCGGATGCACATAGTACACTCCCTATGCATGGTAATCCACAGGTAGTGTCATGTTTGACATCCCTTTTACTGTATGTGCAAGTCAAAGAGAGGTGTCATTCCCTGTGTCCCTACCATGTCAGTGTATTTGCTATGTGCTGTCTCTTTGCCAAGACCTGGACATACTGGGCAAGCCTCCTTCTTCCTACATAAGCAGGCTCAGGTAGTTCCTCCTCTGAGTCACACTGTGCCTGTGATGGCCTTGGCAATGGTGTGGGGGGGGAGCTGTGTGGCCTTGCCCTGTGCTGTTCCTGCTGCAGCTGTTTCTGCAGGATCATATTGTGTAGCATGGCACATACTATAAACATTTGGGTACATGTAGCTGGAGAGTACTGCAAGGCTCCACTGGATAAGTCCAGGCAGTGGAACCATGATTTGAGCATCCCAAACACATTCTCTATTATGATTCTAGTTTGTGCGTGTGCCTCATTATGGAGTTCTTGTGTGGATGTGTGTGCATTTCTGAAGGGTGTCATCAGCCACTACTCCAGTGAGTAACCAGCATCCCCCAATAGGTGATCATATGGGATATCCCCACTGGCAAATGACTGGTACAGCTGTGTCATATGCCAGATCTGGGAGTTGTGATGGCTTCCAGGGCAGCCAGCACACACATTCAAGATAATGCCCTGGGCATCACACATGACCTGGCAGTTGATGGAGGGGAAGCCCTTGCGGTTTATGTAGACCCTACCCCGCTCTGCAGGTGGTGCTTTGATGTGTATGTGAGTGCAGTCTATATCACCCACTACCTCAGTGTATTCTGCTGTTTGGTGGAAGAGATGCATATTGCTGGTCAACACCTCACGGGTGTTGAGGAAATATATGTGCTCACCGGCATGTGCTGACATGGCATCCAGGAACTGGTGGAGTACCCTGGATGCTGATGCCTGTGAGATCCCCATGATATCCCCAGTTGGCCTTTGGAAGGTACCTGTGGCTAGTATTCTTAAGCCTGCACATACCATAGTATCCACTGGGACGGGTTCCCCTCTCTTGGTTCTGTGTGTGAGATGTGGCCGGCACAGCTCAACAATTTGCTGTAGAATGTCCCTGTCCACCCTATAGTGCCCTACTATCTCCAGCTCATGTAGGCCTTGGTAGGTTAACCTGGGTCTATGCACTCTTCTCCTTCTCCTCACTGTGGGTTGGTCATCACCATTCTCATCCTCCCCACCCTCAGCCTCTTCCACCTATTGATGTATGAGAGCGACAGCAGCCCCTAACATTTTGTTAGTTTTGTCAGGTAATATTTCCCCATCTGTGTACACTGGTGGTGTAGGGTTTGTGGGAAAAAACAGACTAGAAGGTCTTTGCATAGTTTATAGTAGTGTGCTAGGCTGTTCCATGTGTAATTGGCTGATTCTGATACATTTCACCTGCCAGCTATGCTAGTTCTCCTTGATTGCCTTTCTACTGCTGTATTCCCTTCCCATTGGCTTCAGGTTTAAGCCCCAAGCATGTCGCGCATACCCAGTGCTCAGATGTAAACAGAGCTGTTTTTTTTTGTTTTGTTTAAAACCTGGTGCGCGGCATGCACACCCATTTAGGCTATGTACAAAGTGCTCAAGAACATCAGACACAACCCCTTACTTAGCTGTACTTAGCTAAGGGCAAACACGAGCCACAGAATGAGCTTACACCCCCTTATGAAGTCATTCAGCTCTTAGACTGTTAGTTACCACACTCACACTCATCCTTCTCCCTTAGCAACCACTATTCCCTGGTATTGTTGTCTTATGCATGCCATTGACTATCATGGCAAAATGCTGATTTGGGTTTAAAAGCTTATTTCCAACTTTTTTCTTATTTTTGGCCCAGTCCCATTTGCGCACCGCTGCTTTATGCTTAAATGGCTGAAATTGGCCAAAAAAAAGTTATTTTTTATAATTTTGCAACTATTTATCATGCCAATTGCCATATATTTGGCCATTGGCATGCCTACTCCATTGAATGCATGCTTTCTTTGGAGCTGTCATGCCTCCGTTTTGTAATTTGCAGAAATGTATTCGGTTAGTAACCAAATACATTTCTGCAGGTCACACTATTCCTGCACAGATGCCTGCCTGCTTCCTGGATTGCTAATTCACGTCATTTGCAGGTTTTCACCTGCAAATGGGGTAATTAGCACATAGCAGTGGTGTCCGTGCAGGAATAGTGTAGGAGCGCTCGTGCACGCCCCAGGAGCTCGTTCCTGGATAGCCCGTCGGCCATATTGCGTGCAGCAGCTCTTGCACTATTCCTGCACACCATGCAGAGCTTGCTGAATCCTGGGGACAATTTTTAAACAGTCATTAACTTTTACCTATAAAAGAGACAATATATAAAGATAACATAAAAAATATTCTAGAAAATAACCCCCCACACACACTTATAGAGAGGTCAATAAAAGAAAAGGGACCTATAAATGTGGTAAATGTGCACAATGTCCCCAAATTAAAAATGCAGATAAGCTTTATTTAGATAGTAGAGACAAGTTAATTAATAGTAAGCAATTTTCTAATTGCGATAGTAAAGGAGTTGTGTACCTTGCAGAATGTAAAAAGTGTCCTGCATTCTATGTGGAGAAAACAGATAGAGCCCTTAAAAGAAGAATATATGACCATCAGTATGATATTCAGAAAGAAGATATTAATAATGCGTTATTTAAGCATACCAAAAATTGTAAAGAGACTAAATTTGTGGGGTTTTTTGTGCTTCAAGAAATGCCAAATTATATTAAAGGGGGAGAATGGGAGACTAGAATTGAATTTAGGGACGTTTTTTGACAGTTAGTGTTAGATGCTAGTAAACCACCTGGCCTTAATGAACATATCTCCCCGGCCCCAGTGCTAAAATTAACAGCTGCTATGTTATAGTTAAAGACAAGGCAGGACAGGGTAGTTTATTCATACCTATTTAAATTTGTTTGAAATAGTCTCTATGTTTAGATTTTTCCATATATTATTTCCTATGTATTTTTAACATGTGCTTTTTATTATGTGTATGCATTAGTTGTATTTTTTAGTAAGTCATTTTGCATTTAGTATTTAAGCCACTTGAGGGCAGCAAAGAACTATATAAGCTTCCATTCCATCTCAAACAGAAAGCCACAATAATTATTTAATTATTTCATGCATTTTATACAAATTAAAGAAGTCTAATACATATATATTTTAACATTTTTGTAATTTTTACAAACCAGAAGAGTGATTTTTATTATTTAGAATGCATTTATATTTATATTTAATGTATATTCATTAAGACTGAAACACAATGTATTTGGTTTACACAGTTTTTATAAATAAGGTAGTTTTATTGCCAATAGTTGTTTATTGGATAATGAGCTTAATTAGGATATATAGGGCATGATGGGATTCACTGACTTAGTTAATCTGATGAAGTTCTATTGTGAATGAAAAACACAGTGATAAAGTTAAGTGTTTAATTGTAGGGTTCGTTTTGGATTCTGTGTGTTTAATAAACTCCTGTGTTGGTTTATAACTTTGTGGTGGTCCTTTTGCCTGAATTTTGTGCCTGCAGCAGTCCCTAGCATTATCTCAGTTCAAATTCCTCAAGTCTCTACTCCAATGGTCCAGATTATTGAGGGAAAATCAGAATGCAGGGTGTATGCATACTTTATACATTTCTGCTGTAGGTCCGCCATGTGGGATTGGTTAATTATGATACAGTTCACCTGCCTAGAATGTAAATAACACGATTTAAAGGCTCTACTTTAGTGCACAAAGTGGTGCTATGCTCCGTGCCGTGCAACATAGCTTATATAAAGTAATAAATATTCATTGAATATATTCAGTTTTAAGTGATTACTGCCTACATCATCGCTGTGATTTGAGTGGTCTCTATGTGTGAACATATTAAGCTATGTACCACACTGAGTGGCATAGCTTATATGAAAGTAATAATTATTCATTAAATACATCTGGTTTTAATTACTTGCTGCCTATGTCATCACTGTAATATGGGTGGTCTGCCCGTGTGAACATGCTAAGCTATGCAGTGCTCTGTGCAAACACGCATGCTGGGAACTAAACAATCCTAAAAGTAACAAGACACACCCCATGATGTCATCCACATCCAGTGGGAATATCAACATCATGTAGGAGCCTACATGAATTGGATATGTGGACACGGTTGCTCCTTTTAGCAATTCAAGAAATTCACTTCATTTGCAAACATATCTGTGATGACAGCTTGGAAACTACACAGTTCATAGCTATGTGAGCTGAATAACAGCACAAATGCACCATTGTACAGACCCAATGCAAGGTTCTATAGTACATTTGTGAAAAATGCATTATAAATGTTTTTCTCCTATTTTTTTTCTGTTAAGCATGTTTGCACAATGAGGCGCATAGCTCAATTATGCAGAAATTATTAAAAAGAATGATTAATTTACATATTCCCTTGTTCTTTAAGACATCCCCAATGCACATTTTGCTCATATATGTATGTAATCTAACATTTTCAAGGGAGTTATGTCCATATTTGTGGACTTTTACATCCCCTTCTCTCTGTGTAGACTCTTGTATGTGGAAATATTTCATGTACACTATGGACACTGACACGGAGTCTACACAGATGTTTTTCTGCTTGTTAGATCATTCCATCTGGCTCATTTGCATAAGATTCACCTGCTTATGAGGAAACTTATTGCATTCCATGGAAGTTTCCCCTGTTTCCTCGTTCTTGCGTGCCATCAAGTGGCACTTTCTGAAACTAAAAATATTCATGCTTGCATACGCATTGTGGCACAATGTGTACACAAAAAAATCATGTAGGCTTTATTGAATTCCCCCCCATAGCAGGCATTGCTGAAACCAGTATGGGTTATATACCTATCAGCTTGCCATCAGCTTTGGTAACTTTCACAAAGCAAGTAGCAAGCCAAAGAGTATTTTATTTATTTGACATTTGTTTACTAGGAAAGTCTGACTGGGTGTGACCCCATTTTCAGTGAAGGCCCAGAGAGAAAAGCTCTGCAGTACACATTAAACAGAATTAAAAAATTGAACAATTGTTACAAATATTAAGACAACAAAGTAGTACAATATGTGAATACAATAAAAGACAATAAGCAAAATATAAGGCAAGAAATAAAGCTGAAGTAAAAGTAAAGTTAAAGTAAAAAGCATTAGAGTAACTTTAGTAACAAGCTTATTGGATTACATATTAGTAGATTGATAATATGTTAGATGAATAGATGGCAGTAGCCATTGGATATGTAAGTCCAATCACCTTGGGTGGGAGTAGGTAATTGGAGTGGGCAGTGCAATTAGAGCAGAGCCATCCAGACACCACTGTGTGCACTAAGATTCTGAAAACGTACATGGCATCATAACATCAACACAATTGGCCAGTGGAGTTTACTGGGATGTATGCAGCTAGCCAGAGCTGGATCATGGTCATATGGGGCCCTAGCCAGGCCAATGGATGGGGACCCCTCCTTCAGGAGCCCTTCCACAGCATCCCACTCCAGCAGCCCCCTGCAGCCATTCCAGTGTCCCATTACTGGGCTATTTCTTCCCCGTTACCATAAACACTGCCCAGTCATGTCACTGCGAATACTATTTTCTTCTTTATTTCTACAGCGATTATAGATATTTGGATTTCATTTAAAACGTTTTGTTTCAAATGTTATAGTACAAACACTGCTAACCATTTGCTAAATAAAACAAACAGTCTCACAATGAAATCATACTTAGCCAGAACAACAATAAGCTTCTCTACTCTTGAAACTCACATTCATTGAAACTGCATTGAAACCCATAGTCATAGAAAATGCATATGACTGGTGGCTGATTGAGTTTACCTTTGGGCTGTTTTCAAATCATACGCCCCTTGCACACCTTTTTTGGACCATGCATACATGCATGTGTTCTTTCATTCACTTTTCTGATTGTATTAAATTATGCTCCTTGTATAATAAAGCACCACTTGTTAGAGTGTATTTTAAATTTGTGGTTTTGAACATTTTTCCAGTAAGCAAATAAACAAAATGCATGAAGCAATAATGACAAAACTACCAATTTTGCGTGCAACTAAAAGATACAGAAAAACATTAAGGTAACATGAGGGAAGCAGAAGGAAAAAGTCAAACAATCCGATTTAAAGTATTATAATGCAAGAATGGCAGTTAGACTAGCAAAGGCTAAAACACAGGGATAGACAGAAAATTCTGTCTGTAAAAGAGATGTAAAAATATGCACATAAATAAGGGCGTAAAGACAGATTAAGGGAATAATAGTCAAATGTAAAAAAATTAATGCAATAAATAGGAAAGAATGATGGCTGGTAACTAGGGCAGTAACTTGAGAAGAGCCGAAGATATGTCCAGCTTAGAGTTTTAGAACTCATTCATGTCCAGCTACAACACATATTCTGTACATCTTCCAGTAATGTAAAATCACAGATTAATGAACAAACCAAAAGTATGCAGACAATTATATATTGTACTGCAATACATTATAATATGAGGACCTACGACTAGCTACTAGCTAGACCTCTTCCATGACTCATATATTTATGATTCAATTGCCCATTTAAATTATTCACTCTACAGCAGCAGAAGGCTAATTAATCTCCTTGCTTTCTGAAGTTATGTAATCCATAAAAACACTTGGTTCTTCAAATGCTTTCTACCAAATTCTCTACTAAGAGTATACCTTATATGATTTGCAATATCTCATAAATGGTTTGAGTTGTAAAAAAAAGCAAAATATGAAATTTGCTTGATAGATGATGGGCTATGCACTGGTGTTAGGCTCAAAAGAAGATTGTGTAGGCACAGAGAAGAAATGGTAGTACTGTTTCCCTTTTTTAGCACAATCTTGTAGTTGATATATATATATATATATATATATATATATATATATATATATATATATATATATATATATATATATATATATATATATATATATATATACAATAGCAGGCAGTATGGCAGATGCAGACTCCCCAACGGGGGTTACAGGGGGCATTCTTGTTATGAAACTACTTAGAATTGTATATTATTATTGTTGATGTTGTTTTGTTTGATATATTCATTGTTTGTTGGGGAGAAAATTTCAGTATATACAAAAGTTTTATGGCTAAAGAATTATTTGGGCAT
Source organism: Protopterus annectens (assembly GCF_019279795.1). Lineage (NCBI taxonomy): Eukaryota > Metazoa > Chordata > Ceratodontiformes > Protopteridae > Protopterus > Protopterus annectens. The sequence continues at coordinate 650,242,472 of NC_056725.1, forward strand.
TTTATATTTGTGGTCATGCAGTAAAGGGCCAGACATTTATAGAAAATGGATGTGAATTCCCTCAGTACGCACCCGTGATCCTGTTCTATAACTACCTTCTTTTACGGACAATCACAACACAATTTTTTTTATCATCTGTAGCTTTCTATCTCATACCTTCACGAGTTGGGATTGACAGTTAGCTTAAATAAATCCAGTCTTTCTCCCATCCAGTAGAAACTGTTTCTCAATGCTCTTTTCAATTCACTAAATGACAAACTGTTATTCTACAAAAACAGGACTAGGAATATTCTGCTTCACTCTTTCAGTGGGCAGTGTCTCCAACATTGTAGATGACCAAGGTTTTCTCAGTATCCTAAATCACATGTCCACAAACATTATGACGATCTTCAATGCCAGCCTACATATGAGAAAATTTCAGCATTACTAGAGACATTTGTGGCAACAGTCAGATGATACTATGGACCTCAAAAGTCCTATGGCTCCCTCCTTGGCCAAGTATCTTCTGTACTGGATTTTGGTGATGCAGGCAAATGTGGGAAAGCCTTTTGCACTTCTTTTTCCCACTCCAGGTTTTGATGACAGGCACATCAAATACAGATGGGTCATGATGCATATGGAGAACAGGATGATGTTGGGAGGTGGTCTGTATTATATATCACGCTTCACATCATTGCAAGGACATTGTTCATCATCATGACTTTACAAGGTATTGTCTACAGGAAAGACCCCTTTGGAGTGGTTAAAAACAAATTTGCAGTCATGTCACATAAATAAGCACAACATCTCTCATCTGTATCAGCCGTGCAGGAGTCATGTCACATAAATAAGCACAACATCTCTCATCTGTATCAGCCGTGCAGGAGTCATGTCACATAAATAAGCACAACATCTCTCATCTGTATCAGCCGTGCAGGAGTCATGTCACATAAATAAGCACAACATCTCTCATCTGTATCAGCCGTGCAGGAGTCATGTCACATAAATAAGCACAGCATCTCTCATCTGTATCAGCCGTGCAGGAGTCATGTCACATAAATAAGCACAGCATCTCTCATCTGTATCAGCCGTGCAGGAGTCATGTCACATAAATAAGCACAGCATCTCTCATCTGTATCAGCCGTGCAGGAGTCATGTCACATAAATAAGCACAGCATCTCTCATCTGTATCAGCCGTGCAGGAGTCATGTCACATAAATAAGCACAGCATCTCTCATCTGTATCAGCCGTGCAGGAGTCATGTCACATAAATAAGCACAGCATCTCTCATCTGTATCAGCCGTGCAGGAGTCATGTCACATAAATAAGCACAGCATCTCTCATCTGTATCAGCCGTGCAGGAGTCATGTCACATAAATAAGCACAGCATCTCTCATCTGTATCAGCTGTGCAGGAGTCATGTCACATAAATAAGCACAGCATCTCTCATCTGTATCAGCCGTGCAGGATGGTTAAGGTAATGAAGGGCTTGGCTCAATACCCAACTTACACCAGTGCATTTGGTAGGGATTACAAAGATCTAGTATACAGATTAAGTCAAGTACAGCTTCTGAAGCATGAAAGTCAGCTCTCCTGAAGTTGGTCTTTAGGATCTCAGAATGAAAAAGCTTGTCCTGATATTACAATGTTGACTTTTACAATGTTAAGACTATAGAAAATGAGGATAAGTAAAGTTATTGGCCAGGACAGATGACGTACTCATTGCAATCCATTCCTCTCTTTCAGAGTTCTACTAAGGAGAACAAGATAACAGATAAAGTTGATTCTGGTGACTTATTCTTTACCAAGACAGCCATGGCTCTCCATTCTGGTCACTAAGATTTCCATTCTGTTAATTTACTTCTACAGCTACACAGCTGGGTCTCAGTTAGATTAGCTACTCCAAATTGGCCCTAGACATGAGTGCGTGCATATGTGTGCCTTCCGTGAAAGGTTGGGCGCCGGGCTGGCAACTTGACACCTTAAAAAAAAAAACTTCACTGCCAATCATGAGCGGGAAGGTGATCCGCTGTGCTGAACCTTAACTGGGAAAAGCTGAAAGAAAAAGAAGAAGAAGGGAAGAATAGCTGACATTTTATGTATTGTCCAGAAAGCTTGGAAATCTAATTCCAAGAAATTTTATTTGTTGAAAATGAATACATTTTCAGTGTAGTGCCAGCTAGAAAATCCTTCCCTTTGAAAGTAGATCTTTATTTAGACTTTAATTATCTTGTCCACCTGTTCAGCACACTCATTTGTCTGCTTTATTAACCTGCCTGCTTCAATTTATCTTTAAATATTCCGTCATGTAAAACAAAAGAGTTTTTGCAGATATCGGTGTGTCGTCCTTCCTTTACAGTGTTCATATATACATACTAGACATGTGGTCAGGAGACAGTTTAGAAAGCTAGACACATTTCCACAGAGCACTGCCATGTTAAGTGTCTTGTCTAGAGGTACAGTAACAGAGCACTGCCATGTTAAGTGTCTTGTCTAGAGGTACAGTAACAGAGCACTGTCATGTTAAGTGTCTTGTCTAGAGGTACAGTAACAGAGCACTGCCATGTTAATTGTCTTGTCTAGAGGTACAGTAACAGAGCACTGCCATGTTAAGTGTCTTGTCTAGAGGTACAGTAACAGAGCACTGCCATGTTAAGTGTCTTGTCTAGAGGTACAGTAACAGAGCACTGCCATGTTAAGTGTCTTGTCTAGAGGTACAGTAACAGAGCACTGCCATGTTAAGTGTCTTGTCTAGAGGTACAGTAACAGAGCACTGTCATGTTAAGTGTCTTGTCTAGAGGTACAGTAACAGAGCACTGCCATGTTAATTGTCTTATCTAGAGGTACAGTAACAGAGCACTGCCATGTTAAGTGTCTTGTCTAGAGGTACAGTAACAGAGCACTGCCATGTTAAGTGTCTTGTCTAGAGGTACAGTAACAGAGCACTGCCATGTTAAGTGTCTTGTCTAGAGGTACAGTAACAGAGCACTGCCATGTTAAGTGTCTTGTCTAGAGGTACAGTAACAGAGCACTGCCATGTTAAGTGTCTTGTCTAGAGGTACAGTAACAGAGCACTGCCATGTTAAGTGTCTTGTCTAGAGGTAAAGTAACAGAGCACTGCCATGTTAAGTGTCTTGTCTAGAGGTACAGTAACAGAGCACTGCCATGTTAAGTGTCTTGTCTAGAGGTACAGTAACAGAGCACTGCCATGTTAAGTGTCTTGTCTAGAGGTACAGTAACAGAGCACTGCCATGTTAAGTATCTTGTCTAGAGGTACAGTAACAGAGCACTGCCACGTTAAGTGTCTTGTCTAGAGGTACAGTAACAGAGCACTGCCACGTTAAGTGTCTTGTCTAGAGGTACAGTAACAGAGCACTGCCACGTTAAGTGTCTTGTCTAGAGGTACAGTAACAGAGCACTGCCACGTTAAGTGTCTTGTCTAGAGGTACAGTAACAGAGCACTGCCACGTTAAGTGTCTTGTCTAGAGGTACAGTAACAGAGCACTGCCACGTTAAGTGTCTTGTCTAGAGGTACAGTAACAGAGCACTGCCATGTTAAGTGTCTTGTCTAGAGGTACAGTAGGCTGAGAGAATCACATCTTTGACTGCAGAAAGCAGTTCACTAACAACTTTTTTGCCTTAATCCTTTGTGCTAGCTACTACTCAAGAACAGAGTGACCTTGTCTACCAATTAAAGCTTTTATGCTAAAAGTAATGTTTTGACAGAATATTTAGTTACCATGAATTTACCCTCAGCCCCAGAGTTGTTGTTAAATGTAATGGATCACAGCTAACAACTGCTGTTATAAATTTCCAGGACCAAAGAAATTTGGAAATCTGATCTTTTTAATTTCTCCAGAATAAAGTGGAGGCTCATGTGGGGAAGCAAACTATTTCCAAATGGTTTGCCTGCTGCACTGTTTTTGCACTCATTTTACTAACAAGCCTGTTGAGGATCCTGCCTGTGCCCATTGCCTGATGAATGGCAGCTTCATCAGGTATTCATTATACAATGTCAGCAGATGAGATGTGTGAAACAGTGATGTGGCCATCACTGCAAATCTTAAGCTAAAAGAATATATGAATATTAAATGGAAATGCAATGCCTAATTCACCGAAACCCACATAACCAAAAAATGGGGAAATAAAACATATTTTAATGATAAAGCAACCTCCCCATACCACTCCTGAGGAATGTTCTGCTCCTGTAAACCCAGATTTCATATATTTAATGGTTCCCTATGTAAATCTCTGTGCATGGTCCAAAAAAATAAACCAAAAATCCAGGTGAACAGTGAATCTTGAAATCTGCTCTTTTTTGCAGGGGGCTATATAACAACTTGGAGTTCACCATATCTCAGAGAAAATTTAATATTCCAAGAAATAGCCAAGATGGACTTAATATAAATAAGCCTGTTTTTTGCCCATTCAGTCTCCATGTTTCATCTCTTGTTCTAACTGGTTCCGACATTTCAAATGGTTACTATATTTAACTCTGGGACCGTGGCATGATGGTGAAACTAAAACAAACCCTAAAAACAAAAAAAAAAAATTTTTTCAAGGAAGCAAGCACCCACGCACCCCAAAGTTATATAGACCAACTCCACAGTCATACCCCTGTAAAGAAAAGGGCAAAAACACGAAACATACACTTGCAGTGTTGGCTCACACAATACAATGCGTTATGTTGAAGCTCACTGCAGCATTACATTCTCAACCTTTTTTTGTTCAGCAAATAGAACAGTGTAAATGAATAGGTAAGCTGTTGTTGAATCCAACTTTGACTAAGGTGTATACTATGTCTTTTGGCACTGCAAATAAGATTGCCATTTTAAGGTTAGGTTTACTAATGAGTTTATTTAGGAATGCTTATGTACCAGATTAGTACTGCAACTATTCTGAAGTAGCTTTATAGCTTGGTATTTAACCAATATGTAAGGATTGCAAAGACAAAGACTATGAAGTTATGTTAATAATACAGAACATTCATATGGATAGTCCATATAGAGCACAGGGTTACGAAAGGGGTGACAATCACACCCAATTTTTTATGTTTTCAAAAAAAGTGATTCAAGACATTCATCTCAAGATCAAATTTCTTGAATCCATTTTGTGAACGTATTAACAATCAGGAATTATTGTCAAACTGATCATAATTATTTACAGAACATATAGCTTTTGCTGTTCCCAACCTACAAGAGAGACAGAAGTAGGGGCATGAACTGTTTTACAGCTTTGAAAGCTGTGAAACACTTAATGCTGCCACATAGACAGTGAAGTGTCCCTCTGTTGAACAAACAGCTGTAAAAGCTGATAGGCTACATGGATTGGCAGTGTAGAGGGATATGGGCCAAGTGACTTAAGTTCAAATAGCGGCCCAGCTATTTGTTTGCAGAAGTGAGGAGAATGGGGTAGGGGGTGGTACTCACACACTGAGCGTACTCATGTGGTTTGATTTCCCAAGTGGAAACTTGGGAGAGAATGATACATTGGTACCTGAGGGAGGGTAGGGGATCCTGCTGATGTCAACTCCTTGCAGAAATGAAGGGAAGTGCAGTGCTGGTGTCCATTGCATGTCTCAATGGGTGTGCACAAGGGTCAAGAGTACAAGGTAAAAATACTGTTTCTGCAGCAGTATGATGCTGTCCTTGGATGCCTTAATCTTCTTACTGACCCAACTGTTGTCCAAAATTAAAAGCCTGTAAAAAAATTTAGTCTGCACATTTTTGCTTACTTATATATTACAGCTATAAAATGCTTTAGACACTGTTCATAGATTCATAGATAGTTGCTAGGCTCTGCCCGAGGGCATTTATAAGCCTAGCCAGAGTGTGTCAGTTTTCGCCACCCCATTGATTAATTAACTGATCCTCTGTCAAGCAGAGCCAATGAAGTGATCCCAGGGGTGTATTTTCTGTTACCCATCTACTCATCAAGGTTTCTCCTAAAGAGTGTTATTGCCTGATGTAATTTGGAATTTTGTTCCAAAGCATGGGGAGTCTCTGTGACAGGAATCTATTCCTCCAGCATGTTCTATTTATTGTTGTGGCAAGGTTTAGCTGATGACAGTGCGTGGCTCGCAGTGACTTGGATTTCTTTAGGTGGAGCATGTCTATCAATTCTGAGTTGGACATGGCTTTGTAAGTCAGGCAGTGATCACCTCTGAGTAAGCAATATGCCACTGAGTACAGCTGGAGTTTTTTCAGTCAGGCTGCATAGGACATATGTTTGAGACCGGTAATCCTCTTGGTGAGGTACTTTTGTGGTCTTTCCAGCTGTTGGAAGTGTCTTGTGATGTACATCCCAAATGGGGCATTGTACTCTATGATGGGTCTAATGAGTGACATGTAGAGGGGCACTATAACCTCTTTATTTTTAGATGCAAACCCTTTAGTAATTAGATGGGCCACAATGGAGGATTTCCTAACTACTTTGGCAATATAAAAAAGCCAAAACACACACAACCAGCCGACAGAGCACGGTACTAGCGAGTAAATAATAAAAAACTCAGAAGCATATAACATACGCTAGTACCTAATGGCACACAATCCAAAAATGGAAAATAGTCAGCAAGTGGATGAAACAATCCTTGTAATAATCCAAAAACGCAAATAAAACAGGTCCCTTTATTCACAAGTAAGCGCTTTCACCCGAAGGCTTCTTCAGACTTTTACACAGCATGTAATACTTTCTGAATTAAATATCCCCCCTTACATTGCTATTGGTCAACCATTCAACCATACAAAACTCAATATCATTTAAAAACCCCATCGTATTAAAGCGCTAATTCCAAAGAGAATCATGACATAAAAACATACATATATAACATATTAAAATATAATAGAAAACCTAAAAAATAAACAGCAAGAGTATTCATATGGCATTCTAACCTATACAAAAATTCCTATAAAAAGTATACAAATATATAATACATTTTAATACATATAAATTTGCATTTAGACATAATCAAACGTGTTAAAACAATACTAAAACTAAATGACTTATCAAACCATGTACAGCACATGTAAAACATGTAGACATAAAAGTACTGAAGTCTAAACACAAACCTTCACATAAACCTATTTATTGCTTAGGTTTATTAAGCCTTCTCCGTTTTAAAATGGGTTTCACTTGTACCTTATCATTTAAGCCTGGTGGTTGGTCAGCCCTACATCTAATTATCTATTTCAATTCGCATTCTAAAATATAATTAATTAGATCACCCCCTCTTGTATTAATTTCTATCTTTTGTAATACACTAAATTTAAAGGTATGTGTGGAATCCAGGTCCATATTATGTTTCGCTAAAGCATTAAACTCCGAACCTATTCTAATATGATACACATGTTCCCTTAAACGTTCTTTCAGAGACCTATTGGTTTTCCCAATATAGAACGCAGGGCATACTATGCATCTTGCCAGATATATAACATTTTTGCTATTACAGTTCATTGCTGTGTTGAAATAAAATATTTGTTTTGTAATTGGATGAATAAAATCTACTTCTGTCTCAATGTACGTACATTGGTTACATTTACCACAAGGTGTGGTATTAGTTTCACATCTATTCATTCCCTTCATAGTCAAAACATTCTTAGGTCTGCAAAGCAACCTTCTGAGGTTAGGTTTGTTCTTAAACAGCACATTGGGCCTTGGACCTACAACCTTACTAATTTCATTATCCAGGAGAAGAATGTCCCAGTGTTTTACCAGAAGTTGTTTCAAATGTACAGCATCCTTCGTAAAAAACATAGGGGCTCTAAGCTCCACTGATGGAAATGATGAACCAATATCAGATAAACCTAAAGGTTCTGAAAAATAAGGTTTCGCTTTGGTGTTCCTTAAATTATTGACCTCAAATGTTGTTTGTTCAAACATTTCTTCCTTGTAACCTCTTTGAACAAATTTGACTCTCAAATTGTCCAACTCCCTATTATAACCTTCCTCAGTTGGATTGAGCCTAGACGCCCTCATTTTTTGTCCTTTCATAACGTTATTAAAAACATATTTGGGGTGCATACTATGCCTATGAAGTAAGGTGTTCCTGTGGCATAATTTCCGATGTACAGAGGTGTTAAGAAGTCCATTGCCAAGTCTAGAGATATTAACATCTAAATATGATATCTCATCCACCGAATAATTTAAAGTAAATTTCAAAAAGTTAGTGGAGGTGTTCATACTTTCAACAAACTTCAAAAGAGTATCAACATCGCTCAGCCAAATAAAAAAGAGGTCATCTACAACCTACGATATAGACCTACATACTCCTTAAACAGGTCTGACCGGAAGAGGAAATTTTCCTCCCAATGGGCCATCAACCAGGTTGGCGTAGCTATTGGCACAAGAAGTGACCAACCACCAGGCTTAAATGATAAGGTACAAGTGAAACCCATTTTAAAACGGAGAAGGCTTAATAAACCTAAGCAATAAATAGGTTTTTTATGTGAAGGTTTGTGTTTAGACTTCAGTACTTTTATGTCTACATGTTTTACATGTGCTGTACATGGTTTGATAAGTCATTTAGTTTTAGTATTGTTTTAACACATTTGATTATGTCTAAATGCAAATTTATATGTATTAAAATGTATTATATATTTGTATACTTTTTATAGGAATTTTTGTATAGGTTAGAATGCCATATGAATACTCTTGCTGTTTATTTTTTAGGTTTTCTATTATATTTTAATATGTTATATATGTATGTTTTTATGTCATGATTCTCTTTGGAATTAGCGCTTTAATACGATGGGGTTTTTAAATGATATTGAGTTTTGTATGGTTGAATGGTTGACCAATAGCAATGTAAGGGGGGATATTTAATTCAGAAAGTATTACATGCTGTGTAAAAGTCTGAAGAAGCCTTCGGGTGAAAGCGCTTACTTGTGAATAAAGGGACCTGTTTTATTTGCGTTTTTGGATTATTACAAGGATTGTTTCATCCACTTGCTGACTATTTTCCATTTTTGGATTGTGTGCCATTAGGTACTAGCGTATGTTATATGCTTCTGAGTTTTTTATTTATTATTTACTCGCTAGTACCGTGCTCTGTCGGTTGGTTGTGTGTGTTTTGGCTTTTTTACTACGTGTTTTATTTGTTGCACCAGCCCAAGAGGATGGCCGAGAATCCTAGTTTGAACATTGAACTTCCCTACGTACCTACAACTTTTAACGTAATCAATAGAAGGACCGAACGGTTCCAAGCTTGTGTGACTGGCAGGGAGAATCTGTTGCTGGAATATGAACCAAACATTGGATTAGACGCTGGCGCCATTAGCGACGACAATTCTCTGAGTTTATCTGAAGATTTAAATAAACTTGAGACGGAGACTCTGAAACATAAGAAGTTACAACTACAACGCCAATATTTTGAAGCGTGCCTGGCAAAGAAAATCATTCCTCGTGGGCTCCGTATTCTTAAAATGCCCACATCAGGTAACAGATTTCCAGACTTGTTATTTAAATGGCAACAGCTCAATATTGAACTTAGCTTTAATTATATGAGACTTCTTATTGACTTCCATACTCCGGAAGAGGATCTTTTAAGATCTAGCGTTAACAACTTGTTTGAGGCCATTAAAAGGAAATATCCAGGTGATATTACAGATGTGAAACTAGAAAAAGTTTTGGACAATATTTTGCTGTTTGAAAGACGCCTTTTAGAGCAAAAGAAGAACAAAATTATGAGAGATGTAAGAGACTTTAAAAATTGTAATGTGTTCACTTGGCCAAGACAATATGCGACTAATGTGAACATTGTTAATGTTACTCATAGTTCAACAACTACTGTTTCAGATGTTGTGAATGTGAATAATGCTGACAATAATGTACCTGCTAGAGGGAATGATTTACCTATAGATAATGTTTTTAGAGATACTACAAGCAACAACCTTTGTGATGCTCAAGTCACAACAGAGTTAGATACACCTACTGCTAAGCCTACTAACATTATTAATGATATGACTCCTGTTCCTACACATGTAGAGGCAGTAGTCAGGCGTAAAACACCTAATAATGATACTCCTTTACCACCATTGAACCCAACTAATGAGAAAATACATACCCCTTTCCCCATAGCTCAGACTCAGTTTATGGGGAGGAGGAGATCCATCAGCAGGGGCAGACACAAAAGAAAGGGCTCAGGTGGAGAACATCAGAGGCCCACATTGAAAAAAATGTGGGAGAAGACAACAACTCGTTGATTGTGAATTTATCTAGTAGAGTACTTACTTCGTACGAAGAACAAGTTTTGAATAAGGGACTAAGTTTCATTCCTACTAAGAGAAGTAACGTAGTTGATGCCATTATTGATGCTAAGATGTTTATTAGGAATGTTCAACTTAAGCTTGATTTTGGCAAAGACAATGCATTGAATAATGGTCCCCGCTTTTGTCCCAATAGCACGTATGTTCCTCAATTACATCCAATAGTGGATGTTTTCTCTAGAATGTTAGAAAATGATATTTACAATTATTTTGAGGAAAGTCATGATGTTAGATATAAGCATAATTTAAACTACCATCAAAGACAAGCTTTATTAGATTTAAAGAATGATCAAATGCTTGTTATTAGGCCAGCTGATAAAGGTGGACCAATTGTCCTTATGGATTTGCCAGAATATAACTCTAGCATGCAGCAACTTCTGAGAGATACAGATTTCTATCTTAAAATAGATATGAATGTTGTTACCGAGAAAGTGTTTCAGACTTATGACATGCTTGATGATCTTTTAACATCATTGATTGTTACTAAGGAATTATATAACTACCTTAAGGTTAACAATCCCCTTATACCCATCATACAAGGTCTCCCAAAGGTCCATAAGTCTTTGCTGAAACCCCCTATGAGACCAGTTGTGGCTGGCCAAGGCTGGATCACTGAGCCTTTGTCCATTTTTACTGAATATCATCTCAGATCTCTGGTAGATGCAAATCCCATTATTCTTAAAGACAGCAAACAATTTTTACTTGACTTATATGCTTATACCAGCAGATTGGATGACAATTTACAATATGTTTAAGTAACATTAGACGTAGTTAGTTTATTCACTGTTATCCCCAATGATGTAGGGGTACAGTGTATACAGGAATATTTACGTACCCATTTTGATTATACCCCTGAGAAAATAGATTTGTTAGCACTCTTTTTAGAAACAATCTTGATGAATAATGTTTTTATGTTCGGAGAGGAGTTATTTTTGCAAAAGGATGGCGTAGCTATGGGCACTTCTTGTGCCAATAGCTACGCCAACCTGGTGATGGCCCATTGGGAGGAAAATTTCCTCTTCCGGTCAGACCTGTTTAAGGAGTATGTAGGTCTATATCGTAGGTTTGTAGATGACCTCTTTTTTATTTGGCTGAGCGATGTTGATACTCTTTTGAAGTTTGTTGAAAGTATGAACACCTCCACTAACTTTTTGAAATTTACTTTAAATTATTCGGTGGATGAGATATCATATTTAGATGTTAATATCTCTAGACTTGGCAATGGACTTCTTAACACCTCTGTACATCGAAAATTATGCCACAGGAACACCTTACTTCATAGGCATAGTATGCACCCCAAATATGTTTTTAATAACGTTATGAAAGGACAAATAATGAGGGCGTCTAGGCTCAATCCAACTGAGGAAGGTTATAATAGGGAGTTGGACAATTTGAGAGTCAAATTTGTTCAAAGAGGTTACAAGGAAGAAATGTTTGAACAAATAACATTTGAGGTCAATAATTTAAGGAACACCAAAGCGAAACCTTATTTTTTAGAACCTTTAGGTTTATCTGATATTGGTTCATCATTTCCATCAGTGGAGCTTAGAGCCCCTATGTTTTTTACGAAGGATGCTGTACATTTGAAACAACTTCTGGTAAAACACTGGGACATTCTTCTCCTGGATAATGAAATTAGTAAGGTTGTAGGTCCAAGGCCCAATGTGCTGTTTAAGAACAAACCTAACCTCAGAAGGTTGCTTTGCAGACCTAAGAATGTTTTGACTATGAAGGGAATGAATAGATGTGAAACTAATACCACACCTTGTGGTAAATGTAACCAATGTCATTGAGACAGAAGTAGATTTTATTCATCCAATTACAAAACAAATATTTTATTTCAACACAGCAACGAACTGTAATAGCAAAAATGTTATATATCTGGCAAGATGCATAGTATGCCCTGCGTTCTATATTGGGAAAACCAATAGGTCTCTGAAAGAACGTTTAAGGGAACATGTGTATCATATTAGAATAGGTTCGGAGTTTAATGCTTTAGCGAAACATAATATGGACCTGGGTTCCACACATACCTTTAAATTTAGTGTATTACAAAAGATAGAAATTAATACAAGAGGGGGTGATCTAATTAATTATACTTTAGAATGCGAATTGAAATGGATAATTAGATGTAGGGCTGACCAACCACCAGACTTAAATGATAAGGTACAAGTGAAACCCATTTTAAAACGGAGAAGGCTTAATAAACCTAAGCAATAAATAGTTTTTTTATGTGAAGGTTTGTGTTTAGACTTCAGTACTTTTATGTCTACATGTTTTACATGTGCTGTACATGGTTTGATAAGTCATTTAGTTTTAGTATTGTTTTAACACGTTTGATTATGTCTAAATGCAAATTTATATGTATTAAAATGTATTATATATTTGTATACTTTTTATAGGAATTTTTGTATAGGTTAGAATGCCATATGAATACTCTTGTTGTTTATTTTTAGGTTTTCTATTATATTTTAATATGTTATATATGTATGTTTTATGTCATGATTCTCTTTGGAATTAGCGCTTTAATACGATGGGGTTTTTAAATGATATTGAGTTTTGTATGGTTGAATGATTGACCAATAACAATGTAAGGGGGGATATTTAATTCAGAAAGTATTACATGCTGTGTAAAAGTCTGAAGAAGCCTTCGGGTGAAAGCGCTTACTTGTGAATAAAGGGACCTGTTTTATTTGCGTTTTTGGATTATTACAAGGATTGTTTCATCCACTTGCTGACTATTTTCCGTTTTTGGATTGTGTGCCATTAGGTACTAGCGTATGTTATATGCTTCTGAGTACTTTGGCAATATGATTGTCAAAGGAGAGATTACTATCTACCTAGGTCCCCAGATCTCTTATTACCTCTTTTGTATTAAGGGGGCTGCCAGTTATGTGGTAATTCGTGGGTGTTTTGTTTTTCCCAAATGGGATGACTATGCATTTTTTGGCATTTAGCTTGAGGCCATGACTTTGACACCAGGTGTCCGTCTCAGTAAGGCCCTTTTGGAGGATGTCAGTGTCAGCCAGAGAGTCAATTATGGCTCCCAGTTTGCAGTCTTTGGTGAACTTGGTTAGCCATAGTCCTCCTGTATTTGTCTGTACTTCTGAGAAGTATATGCCGAACAGTAGGGGTCCCAGGACCGAGTCTTGCTGGACAGTACTTGTGACTGGTTTAGAGTCGAACCTGGAGCCCACTATTCTTACTATGCGAGTTCTGTCTGTAAGCCAGTTGGCAACCCATCTCATGACGTAGGGGTTTATTTTCAGGCTGGTGAGTTTTTCTGTAATACCCGAGTGGGGGAATTGTGTCAAAAGCCTTGGCAAGGTCAAGGTAGGCTGTGTGAACCACCTTTCCCTCGTCTATGGCCTTGGTGACTGTCTCGAAGAATTCAACCAGGTTTAGTAGGCATGATCTGCCCTTAACAAAGCCAAACTGGGTTGGGTCAGGTATTTAGAGGTTCCCAATGTCTTTGTTAATGAGTTCCACGATGATGCGCTCCATAGCCTTGCAGTCCAGGCTAGTCAGGCTTATGGGGTGATAGTTACCAGGGTCAGTTGTGGCCCCTCCTTTGTGGAGAGGAATGACCATTTCTGTGCGCCATTCTATGGGCATGTAGCCTGTGGTGAGGCTAAGGTTGAACAGCGTGTTTAGGTGAGGGGTTAGTTTGTTCTGTAGTTCGTGCAAGACACAGCCTGGGACACCATCTGATCCCATTGATGCTGTGTTTTTGGCTTTTGAAAGGGCTGTTTTCACCTGTGCATCTGTGATTTTTGGGATACTACAGTTTTCCGGTATTGTTGTGGACCCTTTTGGAGGTGAGAGTGGGTGAAGTTTGCACTGAATCTATCTGCCAGGATGTTGGCAATGTCAGTAGGTTCAGTATATTTTTTGCTATTTTGAACTAGTTCAGTGCATATTTGTGAGTTGCCACTTAGATTCTTAACACAGCTAAAGAAGGCTTTGTGGTTGTCTTTTGAATCCTTGGCTATTTTTCTTTCGAATTTAGCCTTAGATGATTTCATGAGGGACCTCAGTTTCTTACTGATACTGATCAGGAATGTCTTTCCTTCTTGGGATTTGCTTTTTTTTTTCTGAACTAGTTTCCTCCTTTTATTGTATAGCCTGTTTATTGCAGGGGTCCACCAAACTAGTTTCCTTCTCTTAGAGGAGTGAGTCTTGGTTTTGCTAGGTATGGCACAATCCATGCATCCTTGTAGGTGCACATAGAGTGCATTTGTAAAGGTTTCTGCGTCTTGGGCAGTGTTATCCTTTAGCGTGGGGGCTGTGAAACTTACCAGCTCTGTCTTAAGTAAGGTGAAGTTTGCTTTAGAAAAGTTTTTTACTGTGGTTTCCTTAGTTGGGGGAGGTGATGGGGTGTGGACATCCAGAGTGATAAGTTTATGGTCTGATCTAACCAGTAATGGGTTGACCTCCAGTGTGGAACACCTGACGCCCATGTTGGTGATGGCCAGGTCCAATATATTTTCACCTCTGGTAGGGGAGTTTACCAGCTGAACCAGGGCATTTGAGTTGATGAATTCCAGGAAGCGCTAGGCCTGGGAATTTGTACTTGAGTAGTTTTCCCAGTGATTGGTAGGGTAATTGAAATCACCCAATATCAGGGTGTTTGGTAGGACCTTCATGTTTTCCAGTGTCTCCAGAAAGGTAGAGTGGTGGTCCTGGGTCATGGAGGGTGATCTGTAGCAGGCCACAATTTGCATTGCAGATTTGCCCGATGTTAGTTGTACATGGATGATCTCAGAGTTATCATGCTGCGCCACTAACCTGGAGGTGCAGGTATCCTTGATGAATATGGATACACCCTCTCCTTTTGTGTTTCGGTCCATGTTCTGTGGCCGAAACATGTGGTATGAGTTGTAGCCCAGTAGTGCTAGGGTGCTCTCTGGAATCTTGAACTAGGTTTCAGTTACTGCACAGATGTCAACGCTCTCCATACTGAGGAGTGCTTCGAGCATGTGCATTTTGAGATTTAAACTCCTGGCACTGAATAGCATAACCCACAGTTTTTTGTTAATTGTGCTGTTTACAGAGATGGGTTTGACTTTTGAGCCTTGCCTAAAAAAGGCATTATGGGGGCAGCAAGAGCCTTGGCCAGTATTCGAAAGCCTAGGGGTGACAGGTGCAAGCCTTTTCTTGCGAAGCACCATGGCTTGTCGAGCATGTCATCCAGGCTGACAGACAATGGATCCCCTTTGAATTACACCAGAAGCTTAGCAAATTGTTGAAATTGATCATTTTTTCTTTATACTGAGGTATCATTCTTGGTGAGGGCAGGATGCTACTCAGGGTCAGGGTCATGCCAGCCTGGGCTACATGATCAGAGAGCTCTTCCAGGTCTCTTTTCATGTAGTCCAGGGAGGTATGTCTCAGGTCATTCACACCATCATGAACAATGACAAAGTCATATTTGTTCTTGTTCTGGAGTGACCTGAGTGCTTGTGTTATGTGGCAGATTCTGGCTCCCGACAGGCAGCTAACAGTAACCTTCTGCTTGTCCATCCTAGTGAGTGGGATGTCAGTGTGCCTGACTACAGAGTCACCTATTGCTAATGTGTTAGGTATGTTATTTCGCCTTAAGGGCTGTGATTGTGTGGCACACTGATTTTGTGTTTTATGTATTGTCTGGTTTGTGACGGGAAGTGCAGATTGTTTGGGTGTCTGCTCTGGAGGTCTCTGATGCTTTTGCAGGTTTTTATTTAGAGCCTCTGAGTATGATTTTGTGTATTTATGTGTATTTTTTGCCAGTGCTGTATTTTAGTAGGTCTGTGTGCAGCAGGAGTTGTAGTGTAAGTGTTACCCTTCTCCTCTTGACTGTCTGTTCCAGTCTTGGGTGGAGACAGCTTAGCTTTCAGTTTGACTGTATAATTGCATCTCTCACATATGTTAGTGTTTTGTGGTAGGAGGAGAGGGTTGTCTGTGTACATGAGGCAGTTGTAACATTGCCTCAGGATACCCAGATTCACCAGCTGGACTGGAGAGTGCACCTGAAGTTGCCCTTTGGTCATGCCTGAATAGTAGGGTGAGCTGCTTAGTAGCTTGGTTGCTGAGGGGTGAATAAAGAGCCTTGCCCTGCTGGGCAATCAGTGTCAAGGTATATTAGTGCTTGATATTAGGTCTGAGCATGTGCTGGGCTGTAAGATGCTTTTTGAGAGCTTAGGTTGAGAGTTAGACTAGTTTCAAGGGAAAAACTGAAGAAGAGACTTAGTGGAGCCGGGAATAATTTAACCGTAGCTAATTGGCACTGCCCGGTGTGCGAAAACATGCAAACACGTTTTTTATAGTAGGGAAATGAAAGAGATAGAAATTAGCCCAAAATGGCCAATAAACTACTAACTTCTGGGCTGGAACCACTCCTCCAGGGACAGATAGGTTGCTCAAAGCTCCGCTCTCTCACAGGTGAACAGAGAAACTTCCTTCTATCCAAGTAAGGTATGGGCAACTCAGAAACTAATATCACAGACCTGAATTCAGCACTAGCCTGAAAACTGGACTATACTAGCTTAGAAAGGCAGGAAACAAGGATTTTTTTTTTTTTTTTTGAAAAGATAAGGCAAAAACAGTAAAAAATACACTTAAAACAGCTTTAAACGACTACAGATGATCAGAAAAGGCTATCACACTTTAGTGTGTAGCCTACAACAGTTAAATTATTTAAACAAAAAACAACTTTTTAAAAGTGCAGGCAGTCAAATAAGTACAATATGTGAAAAAAAACAAGCTTTTAAATCACAATAAACGCTAGAAAATCTACGTTTAGGAGGAAAACAGTTTAGTACAGCAAGAAAGTACAGAAAACTGATACTTAATCACTCCAAAGTCTCTCTTCTATGCTAGAAGGCTTGTATCAGTCTAAGGCATTCTAGTGCCACCCAGTAGGTTAGTTACAGGAAAGATGGGAAACAAGCACAGATGTGGTCTTTTAAACCAGAAAGTTGAAAGAGACGGACAAACTGTCCAAATGGTCAATAAACTACAATTTCTGGGCCAAGAACCTCTCCTCTCATGGTAGACAGGCTACCTAGTGCTTACCACTCCCACTGATAAGCTAGAAGGCTTTCCTCCAACAAAGAAAGGCTTGCAGGTTTCAGAAGCTTACCAACAGTCCTGGATACAGCAACTCTGTATCTGGACTAGGCTAGTTACAGGAAAGGTGGGAAACAAGTGCAAGTGCAGTTTTTAAACCAGAATATTGAAAGAGATGGAAAAAAACTGCCCAAAAAGCCAATAGCTACAATTTCTGGGCCAGGAACCACTCCTCTTGTGGTAGATAGGCTATCTAATGCTTACCACTCCCACTGATAAGCTAGAAGGCTTCCCTCCAACACAGAAAGGCTTGGGGAGCTCAGAAGCTTACATAGAGTCCTGGAATACTACAGCAAATCTGTAACTGGACTAGACTAGTTACAGGAATGGTGGGGAACAAGTACAAACATAGGCTTTTAAGCCAGCAAGTTGAAAGAGATAGAAAACTGCCCAAACTGCCAAATAAACTGCAATTTCTGGGCCAAAACTCACTCTTCCCATGAAGGATAGGCTACCTAGTGCTTATCACTCCACTGATAAGCTAGAAGGTTTTCCTCCAACACAGAAAGGCTTGGGGGCTCAGAAGCTTACTAACAATCCTGGATACAGCAACTCTGTAACTGGACTGGGCTAGTTATAGGAAAGGTGGGAAACAGGCACAAGTGCAGCTTTCAAACCAGAAAGTTGAAAGAGATGGAAAAAAACTGCTCAAACAGCCAATAGCTACAATTTCTGGGCCAGGGACCACTCCTCTTGTCGTAGATAGGTTACCTGATGCTTACCACTCCCACTGATAAGCTAGAAGGCTTCCCTCCAACACGGAAAGGCTTGGGGGGTTCAGAAGCTTACAAAGAGTCCTGGATACAACAAATCTGTACCTGGATTACACTAGTTACAGGAAAGGCGGGGACCAAATGCAAAACAGGCTTTTAACCAGAAAGTAGAAAGATATGGAAAAAACTGCCCAAATGGCCAATGAACTACAATTTCAGGACCAAAACCCACTCTTCCCATGGTAGATAGGTTACCTAGTGCTTATCACTCCCACTAATAAGATAGAAGGCTTTCCTCCAACACAGAAAGGCTTGGGGGGCTCAGAAGGTTACCAACAGTCCTGGATACAGCAAGTCTGTATCTGGACTTGACTAGTTGCAGGAAAGGCAGGAAACAAGCTTAGAATTTTTTTTTGTTACAAAAAAGCAGCTAAAACAGCAGCAAATACTATTCAAATTGTAGTGCAGGCCAGCACACCTGGGTGTGTAGCGACACTACGGCAAATACAGTTCAAATAAATGCAATTAAATTAACAAATGACTAAACAACAAGTGCAGAAGGCAGTAAATTAGAAGGCTACTAACAAGCCATAATAACTGCAGAGTAAGAGCAACTGAACAGATAACAGCATTCAGAAGAACAACTAAGACAGTTACAGTAAGAGCAGATGAATGATATATATATATATATATATATATATATATATATATATATATATATATATATATTTGTTTTGTTTTTTTTTTTTGAGGGAAGGAACAGAGCAGGATTAAGAGGCTACAGGGGTTGCCCTTCCCAAATGCTCTCTTTGAACACAGTAGGAGTGCCTGAAATCAGAATATGATCTCACTGCACTCAGTTGAGTGAGCAAATTTGATGGGCCCAGAAGGAGTATCCAAATGCAAATCTACAAGCGGGGCGGCAATTTCAAAGCCACCAACATTAATATCAAAACAAGAACAGGGAGGCTGGTTGGGGAACTAACTGTAGAGAGACAGCCACAACTTCAGTTGAGTTAATATTCAGTGATAAACACAAATAAATAAATTAAATGCAATACTATATGCAAAAGAGCAGATAAAAGTGTACTTAAATTCACTTATACGTCCAGCTGATTTCAGGTAGATGTTAGCCAGCCAAAGCTTTGATATTAAGCAGAGATAACTCAAAATGTACCACTTATATAAGGCAAGACAGAATGTAAGTGATGAGCTGAAACTACCCCCACTGCTATCAATGGCTACACAGAAATTCTAAAAAGTACTCTGTAGAGAGACAGCCACAACTTCAGTTGAGTTAATATTCAGTGAAAAACACAAATAAATAAATTAAATACAATACTATATGCAAAAGAGTAGATAAAAGTGTACTTAAATTCACTTATACATCCAGCTGATTTCAGGTAGATGTTAGCTGGCCAAAGTGCTGATATTAAGCAGAGATAACTGTTAAGTGGTGTCTGATGTTAATGCTCTAGCACAAGGCTAGAGTATAACAATACTGGAAGGTCTTTAATAAACTGGGTGCCCTGGTTAACATAAGTGCTCAGTAATGTTTTCTTCCCCATTTCAGGCCATGATCATAGTGCTCCACTAGTTATAGTATATAATTAATATCACGTAGCATTAGCCACTTTTCCACCACCCTCTTGTAAAAGTTGGATGTTTTAGACTTGGTTCACATCTCTGGTGCTTTGATATGTTTTAAATGGAGGCATGAATGTTATTTGACTTATCTCCATGGGATAGCTGACAGCCTTTTCAATTCTTGTGTATTTTATGACTTAGGAAAACAAATGAGGTACCTTGATAATGTAGTGCTCTGACACTGCTGCAGGTTACATGTTGTATCATTGCATTGCACAAATGGAAATTTATCAGTAAAGCTATGCTTCGCTAGGCTCAAGTGTTATGCAGTGTCTAAGGGATGTCTCTTATCTATATGTTATAGTGTGGATACTGATCTGTGTTGCTTTCTGTGGTGTTTCTTTTTGTATTTCCATCAAACATATATAGATATATACATATATTACAATATTATCTCTCTCTCTGTCTGTAGGTCTGTCTGTCTCTCTATATATAGAGCGAGACAGAGATAGAGACAGAAAGATAGAGACAGAGATAGATAGATAGGTAGATAGATAGGTAGGTAGGTAGATAGATACTGGTACTGTGGTTTATGGCACACTAGTTTTGACAATCTAATGTCAGGTTTAGCTCCAGAGCTCATGACTGGTCCAAAATGAGGTCAGTAAATAGTTTGTAGGGGTGCACAATATCTACTCCTAACAGAAATGTAAAGCTAAGTGACAACCCTTGAGCAGGGCTTACAGCCTTTCCAGATGTGTGACAATGAGAAAAATCAAATGACAAAATTTAAAACAAAAAGTTTGGATGTAGCTATTTCTAACCATAATTTTGCAAAGGGGCTGTTTGTTGTACACTCCCATGGAAACATATGCAAACCTTTTCCTTTAATTAGATATTCTAAGTCACGGTCTACGTGATCATAAAGTAAAAAAGGAATTGCTAACTTTACATCACAGTGCACTTTTGAAAATGTTTATCATGTTTGTACTCCATGATTCATTCTTTTGATTGCCAAGAATATGCTGTGTAACCATTATAACCAGAACTTACAGACTGCTGAAACAGCAGTGACATTAATGAGGCATTTTTAAGGTGTTCACTCACATAGCTGCACTACCTAAAAACTGTCAAATCCTTGTTTTCCGATATTTGAGGTATCTGAAATGATATAAGTATGCCTTTGCATGGAGTAAATTATAATGCTGCTATAATAAGGGAAGAAACCATGTGCAGAACATTTCAGCTACATGCTTTAACACTTTTCAGGACATTTTCTGATCCATTGGCATAAGAACACTATTTTTTGCCAGGGACATTTATATACTTGGAAACTGCAACTTGTAACAAACACAGAAATAATCTGCATGTCAGAGTACTAGATTAGTGTTCCAACTATTCTGAAGTTATATACAATTAACTGGAACCATTAAGTTAGCTTTACACAATAAGCTTACACACGTGCGCACAGACACACACACACACACACACACACACACACACACACACACACACACACACACACACACACAGCTGTAGCTTGAAAAGTGCTGTTAATTCAGTCAAGGCCATCAAGGTCTTCTATGAAGTTATCCCACTTTGCTCAAAAAGTTATTTGTGAGACGTTAGAGGTAAAACTGCAGTAATATAAAAATATTTTTACAGCAATTTAAAATAAAAAAAAAAATACTGACTTGCTCAGTAATGAAGACTAAACTTAATAATCTATTAAAATTAATGTTGTTAGGAATGTTAGTATTTCACTTCTATTTAAATAACAAAATGTGTGTTCATAATAAACTTATTTCTGCAAAAGTAAATTAGAGCAATACTTAGCAGCTGAACTATTCTTTTCAAACAGGCAATTTTGTCTTAAAATAGCAAACGGCAGTAATGTGCAAAGACCAGGGGAATACAAGATAAAGAAAATAGCATGGATAATGCAACCCAATAGCAGATGCAACAAAAAAGCAGGCAACAATCAACACAGCAGGCATCTGTTCATTTACCAAAAAATAAAAAGACTTCACTTCTATAAATACAGGTGATCTATTCTGCTTGTCTCACAAAAACATTTCAGATCCTAAATAGCCACAGCAAGAAAATGAGACAAAAGCTTGTTAGATTTATTCTGTTAGTGCTTTTTTTAGCCCTTTGCATAAAATATTCAATACATCATTGTACGTTTTATAGTTCTGAAGGCATATCATACATATCCAAGGGAGACATCATCTTTGGTGGCCTCATTCCTGTACATATGACAGTCCTTTACCCTGAAACGATATTCAGTGTTATGCCTCCATTAAAGCTATGTGAACAGTAAGTATCTCTAACACTTATTCATATGATTGTATAAACTGTGTCTTTTTCTCTCAAGCATGCATTGATGCAAATAAGCACAGTGAATTTAACATCATATATCAGTTAAGGCACTTGTAAAAAGTTTAATTGAGATGCTTATATTGTCAGCAGGACTCTATGTGTTCCCACGAAAGTGTTCTGCTGATAAATTTTGTTTTAACTCTACATAATGATTATCTTTAAATGGCAGTTCTGCAGAAACACAAAGCAATTTTTTTTTATAAACAGAAATTCTGACGTCTGACATTGCCCTTTTTATTTATTTACTTACTTAGTTATGCAGATCATGGAATTGTCTCCCGCCAATCCGTTTTACGGGATTTAAATTGTAACTAGAGGAGCGCAATGCTTCTTTATGGCACTGTGCACATAATACTGAGCATTTTAGTATTTTATTTATTAGTAAAATTGCCTTGGTGTATGTATTGTATAATACCTCATTGCAATGTTAGAAATTCTGTGACAACCTCAACTGTCTAAATGGTAGTTACCTGACTGCCCAGATGAAATTCAAGCATTTTTACATGTTTTATTAAGCTCGTGCGGCATCTCTGGGTGTGACCTCACAGCAGATTAGTACACTATGATGTAAATTCTGTTGACAGACTTTATAGAGAACCTTAATGTTTATTGCCACAGTAATTAAAAGAATTCACCACCGAGGTTCTTTTATCAGAAATGCACATAACAAATAGGCTGATATCTTGCTATGTTTATCCCTACATACAAAGTAATATAATTTGGTGACAAAGCCCTCCTGTAAACATTAATGAAGTATAGAAACCGCATACTTTTCTTACCAAATTTTCTAGCTCTAACTGCAAACTAAACTTCTTTTCAAATATTGAAAACAATAATAAGGCAATTTTAAATTACAACAGAAAACCGAAGGGAAAATTTGTGAATGTAATATTTCATCAAAAACAATGAAGTGATTACCCAGCAACAGAATAAAATGAACGCACTTGCAATAAAAACACTGAACATTTCAGAAATCAGACATATGTTGAGTGCTGTAGAGAAAGGGGTCACTTCCCTTATATAATTACAGGTATGATAAATGCAACCAGAAATAAAACTAAAATCATCATGTTCATAAGACCAGACAAGATACTTGATAGTTTCATACATAGAATTTAACTAAAATGTAACTAAACATTTCTCAGTAATGTTGAATAAAATGTTAAAATGTGCATACATACATACATATGTATGATGGAAAGCTGTATTGATGCAATTCACAAAGAGGGGTGGGTTAGTTACAGCATATCCAAATACATTTAGACCTTCAGTCTAACAAGTATTCTATGTAAAATTATGGAAAGTCATGATGGAGTTGATCCAAAAGGATGCAGGTGACTTCTATTAGATATGGAACAGAATCAGTTTGCTAAATGAAGATCTTGCCCTCTGAATCTTGTGACATTTTTTGAAGAGTTAATAGAAGCACTTAATGAAGAGCTAGCAGCACGTGTTGCTTATCTTAATCATGTAAAGGAATTTAACACTGTTCCACATAGGGTGATAAATCATAAATTAAAAGAACTAAATATTAATCCGTATATAATTTGATGAGCATAAACATGGACAAAGAATGGAATACAAGAAATTAGAGTGGGTTGATACCTGTCTAATTTGACTAGGGTTACCAGTGGGGTTGCATAGGGCCCTGCACAAGGGCCACTTCATTTTGGACTATTCCTTTTAGTAATAAAAGGGGGAGTTGGGTTTGCACAGTCATATGTGCTGATGAATGCAAACTGTGTGATACAATTAATTCCGTAAATGATGACAGGTTCTTCTAACATGGTTTACAAAAATACATACCTGATACAGTATTACTAAGACATATCCGATACATTATTACTAATGTATACCTGATGCAGTACTTATGCATACCTGGTATGGTAGTACTAATATATACCTGATACACAAGTACTAATACATACCTGATACACCAGTACTAATACATACCTGATACATTAGTATTAATATATACCTGAAGTAGTACTTATGCATACCTGATATGGCAGTACTAATATATAACTTATGTAGTACTACTAAATATTAATAATACAGTACTAATACATACCTAAATATAAATACTAATACATACCCGATACATTAGTACTAATACCTACCTGATAGAGCACTACTGATCTCGTCTTTAATGTTAACTAATTTAGCATCATGAGACTTTGTAAAAAGTATATAAAGTATAACTCCAAAATAAATGCACAAATTATGAACAAAATATAGTCAATTAAGATCTAGGGACAAAGGTACACAAATGATACTTTAGCCAATTTGTATATATAGTCCATCCAGTCCTACAGGGCAAGTCTAGCCTCTCTGAAGATATTATTGTGCCATTTTATAGCTCATTTATTAAACTATTTGCTGAATACAGTCATGTGTTCTGAAGCCTTCAAACAAACCATCAAAACAATTTGAAAAGCACAATGATCTCTTACAAGGAAGAACATATAAGGATGGAAATCTTGAATTACTGCAAAAGTCTTTAGAAACTGTTATTTTCTATTTCTTATAGAATATTTAGAGGTTATCCCTACCTGGTCTACAAGGCAATGTCTGATCTACTCCTATTTGAAAGACTATACCTGAAATATACCACTGGCAGAGCTAACACCAGACTGGGGAAATTAATGCTTAAACACATTTTATATATATATATATATATATATATATATATATATATGTATGTTTATATGTTTATATAAACAGGATTTGAGTATAACAGCTAAATTATTTTACACCTAGTAGGTTATAGAATAAGCTTCATCAGCTTACCTATATAGCCAGAAATCAGTCATGAATGTCTTTCAAAAATAATATTTCAAACACACACACACACACACACACACACACACACACACACACACACACACACACACACACACACACAAACAGACACACACACACACACACACACACACACACACACACACACACACACATATATGTATATTTACCTGTGTGAATGTGTCTGTATGTCTATGTGTGAGTCTGTATGCATGTGTGTACAATTACTGACTCCCAGTAAATTGACCAAAACCCTTTGATCTCTCATCCCACTGAGTCACTAATATGAGCCCTTTGGAGGGGTGGGGGCAGTACCAAATCTCTCATTCTAGTGCATTGGTGCACCCATTTTGGAGCTTCAGTGAAAAGGGAATCAATGAGTATCGCTTAGCATACTGCTCAGTATACCAAATGCGAGACGATTATTTTGGGCAGTGACATCAGGTTGGTCACATTTGTGTTTGTCTGACAGTTGTTTGTTCGATCATTTATGATCAGCTAAACAGCTAGTTGACAGGTGTCCAAAACAGAACATTTCCTGAAGATGGGGAATATGCCCTTACCCCATTTTTGTGTGATCTCAGAGTTAGTATAAATAATAAGCAGGCAATGTGGGGGCAAATACAATGCTTTTTGTTTGTCTGTTTGTTTTTTTATTTTTGCACATCCTGAGGGTGTTTCTTGGCACATGCATAGTTGCTTGTCAACATACATGGCTGCAACAACACAAAGACATCAATATTTATCATGTTGATGGGGATATTTGATGTATACGAATATACCTATATATATATATATATATATATATATATATATATATATATATATATATATATATATATATAGGTCCTATTTAGATGATCAAAGTTTCAGAACTTCGTATTTCATATGGCCAACACCTAACCGGAGATCTCCATACAGCACAGAATGGGAAATATCCCCTTTTCCTCGCTGTAGTTCAATCTCAGAGTTGGTATATTTAAATAGCAGGGGGTGTAGGGGATGCAAGGGGGCTTGCCCCCTGCATAAATGTATAGGAATTTGTTTTGTTTTTTGTTAAGATGTTCAAAGTTTTAAAATCTCGATCATATGGTCCCAGTCATACGAAATTCGAAGTTTTGAAACTTTGAGCATCTAAATGGGACCCATACACACACACACACACATATATATATATATATATATATATAGATATATATACATATATATATATGTGTGTATATATATATATATATATATATATATATATAGATAGATAGATACACACACACACACACACACACACACACACACACACACACACACACACACACACACACACACACACACACACAAGCTTGCACTCACATACCCACACACACACACTTATATGGTTGTGTATCATTTCACCGAAGGTAGTTTTGATTGAAAGAAAAACAGTAGGTTTAAATGACTGAAAGTACATTTCACTGTGAGTACATTTGGCTGAATAGTCTTTTTGTTGAAAACTGTAACAGTAACAGTCTATAAATGGTATTTCTGGTGTTGTTTTTGCACGTGAGATAATTGAGGACATAATTTTGAAGGTTTTGAGTGGAATGGCAATAGCTACTGTCGTGTTGCACCCCAAGATTTGTAGAAGTTTGTGTCTGTGTGGCAGCACTTATTCATTGTGCAAGATATTCTTTCCTCCACTAGTATGATATATATATATATATATATATATATATATATATATATATATATATATATATATATATATATATATATATTTAAATATGTATAATGGCAAATATATATGCACATAACTGTGCATGCACACACACACACACACACACACACACACACACACACACACACACACACACACACACACACACACACACACACACACACGTATCTATATCTATCGATATAGATACCTAGGTATAGATATATATCTACCTATATATCTATATAGCTTTAAATATAGATATATTCAAAACACCTCCTTTCTGTCAGTTAGCTTTCAGTGAATAAAAT
This sequence comes from Protopterus annectens, assembly GCF_019279795.1. Classification (NCBI taxonomy): domain Eukaryota; kingdom Metazoa; phylum Chordata; order Ceratodontiformes; family Protopteridae; genus Protopterus; species Protopterus annectens. The sequence continues at coordinate 650,269,305 of NC_056725.1, forward strand.
GACTGATGTGTTTTTGGTCAACTACCAGGTACATCAAGACAGTGCAGAGTGCTGGAGTTAGATCATTTAGTAGTGGGGTTTAGGAAGTTCCTCTTTTTTCTCCAGTGTTGTGTGATTTCAGAATTAGTATTTGTAAAGATGCCAGAGTGCATGGATGTAAGGAGACTTTCCCTTTCTAAACAACTATATTTCATAGGTGCATGTTGTTTTTGAGGGTGTGATGTGATGTTCAACTTGATATTGCTAAAACAACTCCATCTGATGAAAGCTCCATTAATCACTTGTCATATAATCTCAGTCACACACACACATAGACATACACAGCACACAAATGTGTGAGCCTGTTCCTGTCTCTGCATATGTATGTATATAATAATATACTTGAAAATTACTGCAAGCAAATGTAATACTATAAATAGTAAACAGAAAGAAACAGTCTGCCATGAAAGAAAAAAAGATCAATGTAAGTTATGTATGACCAAAATCACAGCTTCTTCAGTCATTTACATGTTCTATAAAATATGTCAGTGATCCACAATGCTTATTTTAATTATACAAATGCAGGTTTGATATGATTCCCTACATGGATGTATTAACTACAGTTTTTACAGTCAAGGAGATAAACCGGCATCAGTTTTTGCTACCTAATAAAACACTTGGCTTTATGATATATGACTCCTGCTACTCAGAAGTTCAGTCAGTAGATGGTACCTTGAGACTTCTCTCTGGAAAGAAGAAGATCATCCCAAATTATTCCTGCAGCATAAATGCTCCACTCGTTGGCATTATTGGGGACATGCTGTCCTCTTCATCCCTTCCAGTTGCTAGACTGTTGGGGCTCTACAGGTTTCCACAGGTAATATAATATAATATAATATAATATAATATAATGTAATGTAATGTAATGTAATATAATATAATAAATCCCAAGTAGGAAAGTACAGTAGTATTGTTTAACCAGGTCTTGCTTCAGAACTAGTGTATTCAGCATACTGAAATTTTATCTCTCACAGTATAGCATACATTGTAAATAAAGACCCATATTCATTCATTGTTTGTCACATTTCATACAGTTGTCTGGTATATTTATTATTTGCTTTCTCGTGTTATTTATACTTTATTCATTTACATATCAGGTAGAACACAGATCACAGAATGACCAGTTACATGCTATTTATTCTGCATATTATCAAACTCTAATACAGAGTTTCATGTCCACTTAAGAATGTCATATATAATCATTTTAACCTCACAAACAATCTTTACAGGAACTTTTAAAAGTTCTGAAGAAGTCTGGCTTGGGATAGAAGGAAAGAAATGCAGTGGCTAGTGCCAGGGTTAGCCAAAGTTTCAGTAGGACTACATTGTCCACTGGACTCTTCATAGTGACTAGATGTACATATTCTTTAAGTTAATTCAGTTAAGGAAGTAGTTTAACATTTCTCATGTGGGTAGGGAAAGCACATAATAAACAAAATATGTGAGAGACTATACTTTAGGCATCTTGTAGACTAGCAGCAATGTTGATATTATAGAATTATTCATTTTCTCATGATTCAGTAAACATTCTTTACTCCCAACCTAGCTTTTTCTTATATAAAAAAAATCTTTTGGCTTTTCCCGGTTAGGGGTCACAACAGCAGAACTCCGGTCCACTAATGATTGGCAGTGGATTTTTACAGTGTCGAGTTGCCAGCCCAGCACCCAACCTTCAAAGAAGGTGCACTCACACATGCACACACCTACCTGCATGTCTTTAAAGTTCACTCGACCATGTGGAGGACATACAGACTCCACACAGAAGGCATTCCAGCTGAGAATTAAACCAAAGATGCTCTTGCTCTGAGGCGACGACACTAACTGCTGCACAACCGCGGCCTGTGCAAATTGCTTTATAAGCCTTGTATCCAAATTGGAGGACATAATCTGCATGTGACTATTACTAATGATTAAACTAGTTCAGGTTTTAGGGAAATATGTTAAGCTTGAAATTAAGCTTCTGCTAGGATGCATGGTTGCATTTTGCTTTGGCATCCAAGTATTCCAGTAATTTATCACTCACCTGTCCAGAATTTTGCCGAACATTCCTGATTTTGCCTCATATTTTTGCCCTGTCCCTCATATTTGTTTTCATTTTCTCATAAATCACTGAGGATCGCAGTCAACAACTCCAGACATAAGTGTTTCATGTTACTTACATATCAGGAAATGCAAACTGATGCAAGACCTAGTAACTTTTTTAAGTGAATTAGAAAATATCTCTGCTTCTGAGTCTTTGTTCCACCATTATTTTGGTTTTGTCCAGAATTCTTGAGAAAATAAGTTGAGAGGTATGCTTAGTAGAGGGTCAGAATGTGTACATGTTAATATACATCTGCAGTGCAATGATCAGTTCTTCAGCTTCTTATTTGCTATACTGTTATGCTGCCCTCCCGTATTTCATGCATGTTGTACCATAAGATGGTAACATCATATAGCTAGTTAGTTTCCATGATCACATCATGGGTCTGCCTGTATGTTATTGCTATATTTTGTTATTGTTTTCATAAAAAAATGTCTGTGTAAATATACATATATATATATATATATATGGTTCTACCTGACATAGTCGAAACCACACAACACCGACAACGACATCACCGACACCACATCATCGACAGTCCATAAACACGAAACCACACATAACCGACAACGAAATAACCGACGGTACACAAACACGAAACCCCATACACTGCACACACCACAATAACAACAATTAAAAACAAAACACATCCCCATTCCACAAACCACACACACAACACAAGCACACCAAAATCCTTACAAGCCCACACTAAACCTTACCCTAACCCTAAGGTCCGTCACTATCGCACACTTACCTACCCGCTCCTAACCCTAACTCACTTAACCCGCCCTATCGCCCCTAACCCTAACTCACTTAACCCACCCCTATCGCCTCCCTAACCCTAACTCACTTAACCCACCCCTATCGCTCCCTAACCCTAACTCACTTAACCCACCCCTATCGCCTCCCTAACCCTAACTCACTTAACCCACCCCTATCCCCACAGACCGTCAATCTCACACTTACCTGCTCACCCTAACGTCCGTCACTACCGCATACTCACACAGCCTTTTCCCATGTCGGCATCCTCGGCGTTGGTGTTGTCATCCGTCGTGTCGGTCTTCTGCATTGTCGATGTTCTGGCACTCGCGATTCGCGTCGGTCTTCTTCATTGTCGATCTTCTGGAGCTCCGGATTCCGTTGTCGGTCTTCTGCGCTGTCGACGAAGTCAGGTAGAACCATATATATATATATATATATATATATATATAAAGAGAGAGGAAGAGAAAGAAAAAGTTTGTTTAGCTGCCTTTACTGCATTTTATAGATATTGCTATTTATTGCACTTTGTAGATACATCTATGTATAAAAATAATTGTAATATGTAATATTATATCAACATATGGAATGTTTGTTTTACGTACTATTGTCTTTGTCATTGTCATTGTTCATAGACCACAGATCATGACTGAAAATGGTCTTCAGACCAGTTCACACACCTTCTTAACAATGAACAAATAAATGAATGAATAAAATAAATTTGCTGCCCACTCCTGTTACTTTCAACTATTTTGGTTACATGAATAATGAAGAAGAATGGCAGCCAAACACTATCCTTTCTGTAATGACTCCTGGTTGCTCCAATGGAATGCCAGTACTAATCTCCTACTCATTAAATGCACGTCCATCCACTGATAAGATGACTATGGATACATATATTATCTGTTCAGAATTCAGAAATGTAGCCAGCAAGTGACACTGTGTACTTACAACTCCATGTTATTGCCCCTCACCTAACTATTTTAAAATGAATTAATGTGTCCCAGTGTCCCTGCCTGTGCCCTAAGAAATGTACTTATTTGTTAGCCATGTCTTGGCTTGGGGTTAATCTAAAGTTACCAGGGAAGAGAGGGGGGAGTCTTTGTAAACTACAAAACTACAGGCTACAAACAATATAAAATGTGCCATCCAATTGGCTCATTAGTAAATCACTGTCACAGAAGTTTGGACTGCACAGTGTTAACCTTTCCCAATCTGTCACATAACAATTTGCTGTTTGTTAAAGTACACTAGAATTGTAATATGCATCGTAACATTAGCTATAGGTCCTCGTTAAATGAGATACACAAACAAGAAAAGCAAATCAACCTAATCGGAATCAGAATGGCTGTCCAGTTTCATGTTTCAACACACATGTACCACATACTCATGCATATAGTTCATGATGAATTGTAGCTTATTAGAAACTGTTAATCTTTCTAGTCCATAGAGATTCATGGAAGTCAACTTTCATACAAAAAGAAAAGGCCAGTCCATTTGCTAGTTGTTTATCATGTTGACATTTTATTAGAGCATTCAACCCAAAATTTCCATGTCTGCAAAGATGAAGGAAAATGATGCAGGTTTGAGGCCAACCTTATATATTTTCTATTTCTTTACAAATAAAATAGAAAACTGATTCCATACTGAGTTAACAAAAAATAGTATTCAGAACAAAGCATCTATATAGACAAACTGAGAACACCAGTACTCGAAAATACAAATAGGTTCATAGTTATTTGCTAGGCATGTAGCCCAGGAGACCACAGAGAAGCTTACTCCAATTTCCCTTATTACCCCAGAGCACATTTTGGTAAAATAACTTTCACAAGGTAACATAAGTAAGTGAAAACTGACGGACTCAAACATTTTGTCACAATAAGAAACTTATAAACAGCTCGTTGCCTTAATGCTCTGAACTACCAGACAATGAAATTCCTTAACTGACAGTTTTTGTGGTGTTTGTGCCAAATCTTAAATGCTAGACCATCAAGGTCCCTGGTGAGTTAGTGGTTAGGATTTGGTTCTCACTGCAATAAATTTATTCACTTTGTTTTTAAATTCACCTAAGCTGTCACTTAGATAAGGTCTGCATGGCCAACTAGGCTTCACAGATGTGTGCCTTCTGAATAAGGTACAAATTCTGTTACCAAAGCCTTTTACAAGTACTTCTGTCACTTTCCCCTTAAAAATACTGGCTGAATAATGTGATGCGTGTTGTAATTCCATGTTGTAAACTGCCAGGCAATGCTGTTAGAAATATATAACTGAGTATGAATGTTATATTCTGAAATCTGACTGAAATGTAGTGTACTGAACATTTAAAATAAATGTCATATTCTGAAACTTGAGTGGGATTTACAGTAAGTGTTATATATTTATACTGAACATTTAAAATAGCTGTGTTTGAATGTTATATTCTGGAAACTAAAATATTACTAAAGCAATACATTTTTCTGCCAGTATTATCTGAACAAAGATATAAACATTAATGGAAACTGGTATTGTTATACAATTGTATGAAAATATAACTTGGAATTTACTTTTCTTTAGAGAACTAAAACACATTTACATTAATTTAATTAGCATATATAATGAATAATTTCTTTCATTAACTACATTTAATTTATATTTACAGAACATTGAAACAATAATCTTTACTTCTAGGTGTTGTATTCTGTCTCCTGTAAAACCCAGAGCTTACACAATTAAAATAAGCAATACTCTGTATTGTTTCACATCACTGCTAAGATATTGGAAAAGCCACCCTAAAGTCTGACTTTTCCATGGATTGCTCATACAAGTAGGCCTTCTAATCCCCCCACCCATCTGTGGTGCAAGTCTGGGTGGCACATGTAATGCTTCTTTCTGACTATATAGAAAAACATGCATTCTGGAATACCAAACTGTAAATTATCCAAAAATCCAAAATGTCTTTTTGTAGCAATATTTGGAAAGCATAAAAAAGCAGTATCAGGTCCTTAAAATAACATTTGCAGCTTTAACAGTTATAAACTGATAGTATTGGTTGAGGCCCTGACTTCATTTACATTTTTCTGCATGTTACTAATAAGTAAATTATTGTAAGTCTGTAACTAAACTAAAAATGTACTATAGTGAAATAGACGTATGTTACTAATAAATTCTTGAAAGTCTGTAACTGAACTAATAATGTATTACAGTGAAACAGAAAGGCTGTAAATTCATTGTTAAATCAGACAGAAACCTCAGTGGCATTGTTTTTCCTTGTCATAAACTCAAATAAAACTGAAGTAGTAATCTGACACTGTACTAATTTATCTGCATTTTTTGCATTTCTGTACCTTTATAAAATTAATCTTAATTGTTGAATTTCTGCATTTACTGTGAGACCCTCAAGTTTTAATTTTCAAAAGAATTTCTTCAGTGTGCAGATCTCTGCCTACTGCCTTACACGTGGCTGTTCTTTTAACTGACATCATTTAACTCTTTCAGTACTACTGATTGCTGCACGGATTTATCATTACTGTCTAGAATTTTCTTGAATAAATAATAAGAACTGTTACTATATAAAACTTTTACTGATAATATTTAACTGATCTTTTACCATACTATTTTATGGCATATAGTACTGTTGTTGATTCAGGTCACTGAGCTGGCCTGTAATCTCATAACTCAGCTACATAAGCCCATGCCTCTGGTGTGCTCTGGTAAACTGGAATTTATGCATGAAATATATAAAATCTTGAACTGTTTACATATACAGATTTATTACTAGAATTAAAGCGATCTGATTCTGGAACTTTACTTGCCTGTCCTTTACAAGCATGTGAAGTTCCTTCCTATAGTAAAATTAATTTCCATTCTTTTCCTGACATGAGATTTGAACCTGTGGCTTCAATGACACACAATATTAATGCTACACTCTTTTCATGCATGGGATTAGCAGTTTTGACTGTTTGTACTGTCACTTTTAAAATGTAACATTGACTTTAAGTTCTACATACTGTAAAACAAGCCAAACATTAATATCTGTAAATGCCCTTCTGTCTCTACCTGTACTATTTAGGAATTCAACAAACTCATGAATCTCATCCTCAGACCCCTTCCATAATATGAATAGATCATCCAAAAATCGGGCATAATATTCAACCTTCTCATAGTATTTGCTCTTGAACATAAATTCGGTTTCCCATTCTAACATGACCATGTTAGCAAATATAGGGGCACAAGAAGCCCCCATGGCCACCCCGATCTTTTGTCTGAAGAGCTCACCCTGGAACGTAATATAGTTATATTCCAACACCAGGGACATGAGTTCAGTAAGCAAACAAATCTTGTCCCAGGTGAACCCAGAATATTTTCTAAGACTGTTGGAAAAAAATTCCAAACCATCCTCCTTAGGTATACTGGTAAATAAATCTACCACATCAATGGTAATGAATATATACTCCTTGTTCCATTTGTCGGGTGTAAGGTTGTGTAGAAAATGCCAGGAGTCTTTCATAATATGAGGCACTGCATTGTATATATGTTTCGTCCAAGTGTCAATCAGGACTCCTATATTATAAGTTTTGGATTTAGATCCTGACACTATAGGCCTATACGGCGGGTCGATGATGGATTTATGGATTTTAGGTATGCCTATAATTTTGGCCACTACAGGATAGTCATTTCTTATAAACTTATATATTTCATCACTTATCCTGTTGTCTATCATGTATTCTTCAATGATCAAATCAATCCTTTTATAACCTATATTGATTTGATTTTGTGATGTAACTTCATAGTTTCCTGAATCATAGAGCCAATTGTGCATTTTAGAATTATAGTCAGTAGTAAAGCAAACAACAATACCGCCTCCTTTGTCCGGCTTCATTATGCGTAGGTCTTTATTACATATTAAGCTGTTCAAACATGTTCTTTCCTTCCGTGTGAGATTATCAAGCCCTAAACTCTTTTTAATGCTATTCTTTTTATAGTTGGAACAAAACCAGTATATATCTTTACTCACTATCCTTTCGTAACTGAGAACGGACTGGTTGTTAGGGGGTATAAAAGTACTTCTTTTCTTAAGAGTAGCATAATTACTAACATTATCAGCTGTACTATTATCAAAATGTAGAGCTAAGTTAAGTCTTCTGCAATACAATTTCACTTCCTTTATTGTATCTATAAGATTGAAATCAGAGGTAGGTATAAATTTCATTCCTTTACTAATCAAGCTTACAAACTCATTTTCAATTGAGATATCAGTATAGTTGTAAACATTGAAACCATTGTGTTCCGTCATGACCTGGTGAGAATCTAATGTATTGTCCTTCTTATCTAATGAGGGTAGGTATTCTTCGTATTTATGAACCAAGTCATTAACCAATACACAGAGATGTTCACTATGTTTCTTAATACTGTGAATGAAAAAATTGATGTTAAATTCAATAGTTCCCTGCCTATGATCAGATGTTTCCTTATGATCACATGGTCTTTTAACTAGTTCCATCTGTTGTTGTGGTTCCTTTGTTTGGGTGCCGGGAAAAATCTCCCCCCCCCGAAAATTTTCATCACCTTTAACATTTCTTGGTCTATCATTAATACTGTAGACTCTTTCTCTACCTTCATTCCTCCTATCAGTGGGCCAAATATATGCTCTATTAATGTCATAACTTTCTTTATCCCTCATTAATTTCCTATTCTTCCTGTCAAAAATCACTTTCGTCTTGTCTTGTGTGTCTCTAAACTGTTTATTGTACAAGTCCTTCCAATTACTAAACTCAGAATGTCTGATAATAGTGTCATTCATACATTCAACTTCATGAGTCAAATAACTAAGTTTTTCATCGTTAAATTTAATAAGCATTTGTATATAAGCGAAGCCAAACTTATCAAATAATTCATTAAATTCCCTTATAACTTCCTTACTATGGTAGATACCCAAAGGAAGCTTAAAGAATCTAATACCCTTAGGAACTATCTTAGTATCAAGACATTTTGAAAGGTAAGCTAAATCCATTTTAGTGTTTTTGTATGCAGCCAACTGTTTCCCAAAATCATATATCATGTCCTTAATACTGTTATGTTTAAAATCATGCAAATTAAAATTTTCCTTAGTAACCACATTCATATTAGGTTCAAAAACATATTCGTCAGATAAAAACTGGTCCATTAGGGCCATAGACGTGTTGGAATTACAATTGAAATTATTATATAAGTTCTGCTTTTGTTTGTGCCCATGCACATCCAGTCCATTTCTTGGAATAGTCTCTTTTCTTAATAATGGACTGTTGGCTTGGACAAATGCTTTCCCAATATCATTATGTCCAACCCGTCTTGTATTGCCGTATTTTTTAGTTATTCTTTTTTCTTTAGGCCTAGCACCAAATGTCTCGTGATTACTTTTGTTAAAACTAAAGTCAAAAGTACAGTCATCCCCTATCGGATGGCGTAAAAAATTATTGCTACTCAACTGAAAGTCACGATTGGTGGACATACATATGTTGTCCTGCGCCCGAACTTCGGATAGTATGGGCAAGTCAATCTGTTCAGTATGGTCGAGAACAACAGAGTCCTGTAACAAAACCGGAAAAGCACGCTCCGGTGTATCATTAATAGGAGGTTCAATAATGAGATCTTGTACAATGATACAATCGCGTTGAGATGTACGATTACCATCTAGTCTCTCTTTTGGTTTAACAGAATCTTTCAGTATATCAAATGTTCCACAAACTTTGCTGGTTTTGTCATTAGTAGCTGAACATAAAACAGAAATAGATTTGCGTTGCTCACGCATATTGGTATTTACCTTGCGCTCATCAGTTTGTTTATGCTCCGTAAGTAGTTCCATAACTAAGGCAGTTAGTTTAGAAATAACATTTTGTAGTGCCGAAACTTCGGCCCGTAATGCACACACTTCCATACCCGACAAGGAAGCAGGCGAACCCTCCACACTTCCGGCCATGTCGATACTAGGAACGATGAACTGATGGAAAATCAGAAGACAAACAGGTGTGAGAAGTGCAGGGCAGCACGCAGCTCGTACGGATACGGAAGATACCAAATGCAGGAACAGCAGTAAATCACTGAAACAGGAACAACGTAAACAGCAAGTTCAGTGCAATGGTTCTTTATTACGACCACCAAAGGTGTCAAAAAAGCTGATAAGTCCACAGAATGTATCCACAGTTAAGCGCTTTCGATTGGTACAACCAATCTTCCTCAGAACTGAAGCCATTAGAAATCAATACCTCTTTTATACACTACAAATGTTACACATATCAAAAGTGCGCCAAATCTCTTAAAGCCACAGCATCCTTGGTAAAAAATGGTAAAAAATCCTTGAACAAATAGGGATTAAATTACTTCTACACAACAATGATGAACATTATAAGACTAACAGAAAAACACTGGCCATGCTGCACAATTCATATAACAATATATAAATAAAATATGTACTTAATTATGCAAAAAACCTATCTAAAATATATGCATGAAATATGAAATGAAAAACCTAATAATATATTCACATCATATAACCCGCTAATATATAGTAATATACCTATTATAACACACTACATAAATAATTGATATAAACAGTATGCTATACTAAAAACTACTAAAACCTTAATAGATATATCTAAAAACTACCCACTATATCTCCCTTAGATATTGTAAGATATATTTAATCAACAAGGAAAGGTTTGATGCTAATATGGTCATTGAGACCTGGATATCTAGTTGCATCAGTTTTTATTTGCCATATACTTTCCTTGAGAGCTAGTTCATTTTTCCAATTGCCTTCAAGCAAATAAATTTGATCAATAACAGCAAATGTAAACTCGTGGTTATCCCCTTTATCAGACACATGCCTAAATAGTGCATTAGTAGTATCATGTTTGCTGATCTTATAATAGTGTTCATATATTCGTTTTTTAATACATCTCTCCGTTTTTCCAATGTAATAAGCCCTACATGCTGTACAACAAGCCAGGTAGACTACCCTTTTACTATTACAATTCCCTCTTTTGCATTTAATCACAGTATGGTTCATGTCAGCTAATATAACTTTATCAGCTTCATTTATGTAGCGACACTGGCGGCACCTACCACACTTAGTACTCCCTCGAGCATATTTATCTTTCACTAACTTCAACCTATCTGAACGTTCCAGGAGTCTTTTGATGTTAGGTGCTACCTTGTATACAATCTTTGGTTTATTTCCTAACTTGATATCTAAGCCGTTTGAATTAATGACATCCCAGTGTCTATGCAAAATTTCCTTAATAAAATGTACGTAAGGATTGTAAATAAGCACACAAGCTCTATTGAAATTTTCAGTCAGTTCATTAGCCCTAATATTGTTTAAACCATCAATGTCACCGAGTAACGGTTTATATTTGTTACACCATTCAGTAATAACAAAATGAGAAATTTTCTTAATCATTTTCATCGGATATCCCCTCTTATGGAACATATTGCACAATAAATCCATATCTTCCTTCATAACATCCTCCCTAGAGGACATTCGTGCCGTTCTGATGCATTGTCCCTTAATAATGTTTCTAAACATATAAGGCGGATGGTTACTATTATAGGCAATGAAATCATTGGAGTATGTAGGCTTTCTGAAAATTCTAGAAGCAAATCCATCATCTGTATGCCAAATAAGCGTATCTAGATAGGCAATCTCCTTAATACTGTAGTTGTAAGTGAATTTAAGAAATTCAGTAGTACTATTTAGGAATTCAACAAACTCATGAATCTCATCCTCAGACCCCTTCCATAATATGAATAGATCATCCAAAAATCGGGCATAATATTCAACCTTCTCATAGTATTTGCTCTTGAACATAAATTCGGTTTCCCATTCTAACATGACCATGTTAGCAAATATAGGGGCACAAGAAGCCCCCATGGCCACCCCGATCTTTTGTCTGAAGAGCTCACCCTGGAACGTAATATAGTTATATTCCAACACCAGGGACATGAGTTCAGTAAGCAAACAGATCTTGTCCCAGGTGAACCCAGAAGAAAATAGCGGGTTATATGATGTGAATATATTATTAGGTTTTTCATTTCATATTTCATGCATATATTTTAGATAGGTTTTTTGCATAATTAAGTACATATTTTATTTATATATTGTTATATGAATTGTGCAGCATGGCCAGTGTTTTTCTGTTAGTCTTATAATGTTCATCATTGTTGTGTAGAAGTAATTTAATCCCTATTTGTTCAAGGATTTTTTACCATTTTTTACCAAGGATGCTGTGGCTTTAAGAGATTTGGTGCACTTTTGATATGTGTAACATTTGTAGTGTATAAAAGAGGTATTGATTTCTAATGGCTTCAGTTCTGAGGAAGATTGGTTGTACCAATCGAAAGCGCTTAACTGTGGATACATTCTGTGGACTTATCAGCTTTTTTGACACCTTTGGTGGTCGTAATAAAGAACCATTGCACTGAACTTGCTGTTTACGTTGTTCCTGTTTCAGTGATTTACTACTGTTCCTGCATTTGGTATCTTCCGTATCCGTATGAGCTGCGTGCTGCCCTGCACTTCTCACACCTGTTTGTTTTTAAATTCACCTAAGCTGTCACTTAGATAAGGTCTGCATGGCCAACTAGGCTTCACAGATGTGTGCCTTCTGAATAAGGTACAAATTCTGTTACCAAAGCCTTTTACAAGTACTTCTGTCACTTTCCCCTTAAAAATACTGGCTGAATAATGTGATGCGTGTTGTAATTCCATGTTGTAAACTGCCAGGCAATGCTGTTAGAAATATATAACTGAGTATGAATGTTATATTCTGAAATCTGACTGAAATGTAGTGTACTGAACATTTAAAATAAATGTCATATTCTGAAACTTGAGTGGGATTTACAGTAAGTGTTATATATTTATACTAAACATTTGGAATAGCTGTGTATGAATGTTATATTTTGGAAACTAATTAAAGTATCACTAAAGCAATACTTTTTCTGCCAGTATTATCTGAACAAAGATATAAACATTAATGGAAACTGGTATTGTTATACAATTGTATGAAAATATAACTTGGAATTTACTTTTCTTTAGAGAACTAAAACACATTTACATGAATTTAATTAGCATATGTGCTGAATAAGTTATGTAGTTAACTACATTTCATTTATATTTAAAGAACATTGAAACAATAATCTTTACTTCTAGGTGTTGTATTCTGTCTCCTGTAAAACCCAGAGCTTACACAATTAAAATAAGCAATACTCTGTATTGTTTCACATCACTGCTAAGATATTGGAAAAGCCACCCTAAAGTCTGACTTTTCCATGGATTGCTCATACAAGTAGGCCTTCTAATCCCCCCACCCATCTGTGGTGCAAGTCTGGGTGGCACATGTAATGCTTCTTTCTGACTATATAGAAAAACATGCATTCTGGAATACCAAACTGTAAATTATCCAAAAATCCAAAATGTCTTTTTGTAGCAATATTTGGAAAGCATAAAAAAGCAGTATCAGGTCCTTAAAATAACATTTGCAGCTTTAACAATTATAAACTGATAGTATTGGTTGAGGCCCTGACTTCATTTACATTTTTCTGCATGTTACTAATAAGTACATTATTGTAAGTCTGTAACTAAACTAAAAATGTACTATAGTGAAATAGACGTATGTTACTAATAAATTCTTGAAAGTCTGTAACTGAACTAATAATGTATTACAGTGAAATAGAAAGGCTGTAAATTCATTGTTAAATCAGACAGAAACCTCAGTGGCATTGTTTTTCCTTGTCATAAACACAAATAAAACTGAAGTAGTAATCTGACACTGTACTAATTTATCTGCATTTTTTGCATTTCTGTACCTTTATAAAATTAATCTTAATTGTTGAATTTCTGCATTTACTGTGAGACCCTCAAGTTTTAATTTTCAAAAGAATTTCTTCAGTGTGCAGATCTCTGCCTACTGCCTTACACGTGGCTGTTCTTTTAACTGACATCATTTAACTCTTTCAGTACTACTGATTGCTGCACGGATTTATCATTACTGTCTAGAATTTTCTTGAATAAATAATAAGAACTGTTACTATATAAAACTTTTACTGATAATATTTAACTGATCTTTACCATACTATTTTATGGCATATAGTACTGTTGTTGATTCAGGTCACTGAGCTGGCCTGTAATCTCATAACTCAGCTACATAAGCCCATGCCTCTGGTGTGCTCTGGTAAACTGGAATTTATGCATGAAATATATAAAATCTTGAACTGTTTACATATACAGATTTATTACTAGAATTAAAGCGATCTGATTCTGGAACTTTACTTGCCTGTCCTTTACAAGCATGTGAAGTTCCTTCCTATAGTAAAATTAATTTCCATTCTTTTCCTGACATGAGATTTGAACCTGTGGCTTCAATGACACACAATATTAATGCTACACTCTTTTCATGCATGGGATTAGCAGTTTTGACTGTTTGTACTGTCACTTTTAAAATGTAACATTGACTTTAAGTTCTACATACTGTAAAACAAGCCAAACATTAATATCTGTAAATGCCCTTCTGTCTCTACCTGTATCAAGATATTATTTATGCATTGCAATACTATATTACCATAATTCAAAGATCTGAACAATGTCTGTTAAAACAAAATAATAACAAAAAATTAATTTTCCATATCTGAAAATGGTGAATTTAACCTGACTGTCATTTTTGGTATACCATATGCAACATGTGCCTCTACAATTGTAAATACATATGACAATTTTAATTCTACTACTAGCCAGAAACTGTTACCTTTTTTCTTACTGGCCATAAAAGTGCCTGTCTCTTGGCTGACTCACCATTGTAAGAATTGAAAGGACTGAATGTATATTGGAAAAAAATGTAAATAACTGGAAGAAACTGGAATGAGACTGGAATGAATGTCTTTATCTTTTAATTACCCAACTGTGCTGCACAGGTGCCAGTCTCTTCTTTAGCTGCCAAATCTTCTTTCCCTTTTACAATAAAAGTGTACATACACTGTAATTCAGTTAAAACTGTTTTATTATGTACAGTGGAAGTAGATGTCACCAATATCCAAATCAAATCTTACTCCCAGGGATTCAATAAACTGTGTAGGCTTAGTGCAAAGCCTACACTGAGTTTACATGTTTGCCCGATGAGCAGAAGCGCTAATTGCATATGCATGCGGTGCATTGCACATACATGGAAACAAGTGAAGGAAGTCATGTAGAGCAGCACAAATGCATATAGAACATGTAGACAAGTTTACCTATGGGCAAACATGCTCTACAAAATTGTGTAGGCACCCACAATGATCACCAGGGCTAAAACTAATGCATTGACTGCAGAGTAATACATTATAGAAATGTGTACTCATTGTAATGTACACTACAGCATGTTTTTGGCATACTGAAATAAAGGAAGTTGTGGTGATCATCAAGGGTAAATAGAATGCACTAGAAATACACTAGTCTGGGGAAGTATGCATATTGAAAAGGGCCACAGACATGAAGAGTAGGAATGAAGAAAAAGGAAGAGGACATGTGAAACATGGTAATGTACACCAGATAAGGGCATGTCAATGTACTTACACTCCAAATTCAAGTCAGTAGCATTAAAGTTAGGCATATATGTACATAGCATACTTACTGCTGTGTACACCTCCTGTGTGAGTATATTTATATTATCACACATTATAGCATATATGTAACTGTCACACAAGGATACATGTCAATGAAGATGAACAGTTGTGAAATAAGCATCACTGACATGATTACTGGAGAGGACATTTATTAAGGGCGGTATATACAATAGGGGTATGTGCATATTTTGAAGATTTGCAAAATGACTTGCTTGAATATAACTGAAATGTCAGCATACCTCTCAACCAACCAGGGACACATAGCAACAGACTCATGGACAACATTAGACAGAAGCAGGCACAATCATGAACAATTTTAAAATAACACCACCATTAATCTGTGACATTGACATAATGTGATTGTTTGTTATTATACATGTTCTGCAGGAACAGACTTGTACAACTACAATGATTTGTCAGCATTGTGTAAAGGGAATCCAACACACCTTCCTCAAAAATTACTATTTTTGGAGGGGTTAAGAGGGACAGTGTTAAACCTGTAGTTTAAATTAATTGCAATCCTGGCAGTTGAGAGGTTTGCATGACAAAATCCATACTTTCAAGAATGTAACCTATGCTATCCATGTTGTCAAAGAGCTGCATATTTACTGGGTGCATCACAGAAAGATGTATCACACATGAATCTTGTAGACACCTTGAAGGGAAGTCTGCACTGTCAAATCCTAAAGGCTATGCATCAAAAAGATTAGTTACATATGGCTGACAAGAAGTGTGGCAGCTCACTGTGCCAGAAGTGATAGACATAAGTAAAACATCCCTGGATGACATAGGTATCAGCTATATGGATAACAATACTTAAAAGCAACACACTATTACAAGTAGATTACCTACACACAAGTGTGTATTGCATGCATCTGCCACGTGTAATAGCAATGGATATTGCCTGCAACATCTGCAAGTGATGTATAAATTAAGAAGTGATCCGTTATAATGAATAGCACAGCAGTAAGTGAGACTGATGGCAAGGCATCAGTTATGCCCATGTGCACAAAAAACTACAGCACTGCAAAGTGTAGCATCAATGAGCAAGGACACTGTCAGTGTGATACTGTTCACACACCAAATGACACATGAAGCATGTTTTCTATCAGCACATGTTAAACCCAAGGCGCGTGTCAAAAAATCACTGTCACCCTGACATCGCCATGGAAAATTTTATACTATCATGAAATCCTGGCATGCATGCATATATGTTCATTAAAACTATTAAGTGGTAATACTGATATGATGTACAGGTATGTCCATGACACTGTTCAGTCACACTATATCTGTACCTAGGATACAACTGAATTTCATAGGTTCATAGGAGAGTACTAGGCTAAAGTCCCAAGATCCCATAAAATCCTAGCCATATTTAACATGAGTTTCACAATTTTTAATAGCTATGGGAATGATGTTCACATAAGTATGAGCCTATACTAAGTTATCTAATACCAACTGCCTGTATCAGTGAGGAACATGGGCACAGCAGGAGTACAATTTTAATTAACCATCCATTGAGTCTGGTTGCACTTGAAGAGGGTCAGGAAAGGCCTTTGCTTTATGGGAGTGACAAGCGTGTTCTAGAGAATGGTTATTTTCTGAGAGATGTATCTATTTCTCCAATGTGATTTATTATGTCAGAGGCTAGGTTAACATCCTTGAAATGAGTGGCCCTCATGTAGTTTACATTAATAACATGTAACATTTTATCAGGGTCAGATTGGAGACTGCCCTGTAGGCCAGACACAGATCGACCCTTAGTGGTCTGAAGGAGATATAATATACTGCTATGGCTTTCAGTCTTTCTTCATATGACTTGTTGTTTACACCATGTATCTTTCTTATGTAAAAACTCTGGGGTTGCTCCAGCTGTTACATATGTGTGGAGAGGTACATGCAAAAGAGTGCATTGTTATCAATTACTGAAGTAATGAGTGCTGAATATAATGGAATTATAATGTCCTTTGACATGGATGGCCTGCACATACTTATGAGTTGTGACACTAACAAGGGATTTGTCACAACTGTGGACACATGGTGTCTGAAGTTCTGATTACTATCTATCCGAGTACCAAGATCACATACCACTGGGTCTACTCATAGGGGTGTGCTATCTATATTGTAAATTGCTTGGGTATTTGTTTTCTAAAAGGGAATAATTATGCTTTATTCTTCATTTAGTGTGTCTTCATGACTCTGGCGAAAATCATTTTTGTGCAGTAATACTTTCTTCAGTATATCAGTAGCATTCATGGATTTAGTGATTATCCGTAATTTGCAGTCACCCACAAAGCTGGTCAAACAAAGGCTTTCTAAGTTTGTCTTGACTTCTGAGAATTAAATACTGAACAAGAAAGGACCTAGTACAGAATCCTGTGGTACGATCTTGGTCACTCTCCTCTAGCTAGAGGTGAATTCACACACTTTGACAGTATGTTTTCTGTTGGTGATCCATTTGGCTACCCACTTGGTGATGTATGTGTTTATGCCCAGTTGAGACAGTTTCTCTGTAATACCCGAGTTTGTATTTGTGTCAAATGCCTTGACCAGGTCAAGTTAGGTGGGATGCACAGTTTTTCCCTCATCCATGCCCTTGGTGACCTTCTTGAAAAAAGTCAAACAGATTTAACAGACATGATGTAGCCTTAAAGAATAAAAAATATGGTGGGTACACAGTCCTTTTTGATAAGGTCCAGAATGATTCTTTTGATTACCTTACAGATGAGGTGAGTCAGGCTTATAGGTCTATAATTCCCTGAGTCAGTTGATGGTCCCCATCTTGTTCAGATGGATGACTATTGCTGTACACCCTAATGCGAGAGCATAGTTAGCCTGTCTGGAAGCAGTGGTTAAGTAGGGATCCAACTGTGTCTGGTAAGTCCGGTTTTAAGTTATTGAAAAGGTAACCTGTGATGCTGCCAGGGACCATTGATGACATGATTTTTGCGTCAGAAAATGCACAGATGAGCTGCTGTCTTGAGAAAATAAGTTGAGTAATGTTTGCATGTATACTTTGGGTGATGGTCAGTGTGGACAGTGGGCTGAAGTTTGATCTAAATCTGTCAGCTAGCAGATTGTCTGTTTCCTATGGTTGAGTATAGGTGGTGCCATCCACAAACATATCTGCATTTAGTTGTGTATTCCCCTCAACATTTCATATTTATTTAAAAAATTATTTTTAACAACACATTCAAATGCAAACTTGGGTATGCATCACATGCCACACAGTGGAACCATTCACACAGTCATACAACTCTACTATGCTGCATAATTACATCAATTGCACATCATATGCATATATGTTTTTCATTAGAAAGCTGTGTGTGAGCACCCTGATACCCTACATGGACACATTACAAATGAGGTGGATGTGATTCTTGCAAAACATTTACTGACATAAATGCTGACAGTCACACAGTGCTGCTGGGGACCACCTCAATAATCCATGTGATTAGCAACACAATTGTGCCTAGAATGAATTCACCAAGATTGCAACTGAATCTGAACTAGTTATATGTTTGTGTATATAACAGCATTATAACATGTTGATGAAACAAGATGTTTGTGCCCCTGTAATCAGTATGACATTATACTGATGTATGTCACACAGCATTTAATGACTGTAGGTATACACATGCTCACCTGTGCCATACTGCAAGTGACACTGTGATGGTTGAATGAGAACTGCATAGGATATTGTTATACTCCGCTACAAAAACAGATGCCTTAGTAAGAAAACAATATACATAGCATCATCCCATGTCAACAGTTCTCAGGAAGCATATTAATACAGTTATTAAGGAAGGAACATCTAATCAAATTGCAGGAGTGGTCATCAACACATTACTTCAAATCTTCAAATCACAGACTGGAATACACTGTTGTAGGGATACCGTACATTTACATTTCAACATAACACATGTGGATGATAGCACCATTGACATGTGCAATGTTCATAGTATCATAAGTGTCAAAGGAAAAATATACTTTAAAAATGATCAAAACACAGTAGGTTCGGGTTAAGGCACTTTAATCTTGCAGCAAGTTGACAAAAACGTGCTAATACAGAGTTTGTCTAATCAGAAACAGGAAATACTTTCATTTTTATACATTCTTAAACTGATCATGTCCTACCATGCTGACGTAACAGATTACCACCTTTTTCATCATCATCTGCTGACCATCTTTACCATGAATTTCTGCTGATTTATTAATTTTTATGTGAAACTTCCTGAGGAAAACAACATGGCCTTGGTTACTCCCAGTTAGATACATGTTATGTTACATTCAAGATACTACGGCTAAATCAAGCACAATGCTAGCAGTTCATTTCTCTAATAATCCTTTGTCTACTTTATCTCTAAATTACTACAGCTGCAGAGGTTCCCATCCTCTGGACAGAGCTGTTTGTCTAAAATCATTACATTTATAACATAAGGCATTGTTCATTCATTCACTTCTGACCTAGCAGATAAACACCTGCTTCTCAAGTACATTTCCACAAGGCATAAACATGAATATTGCTGTGCTAGCAGTTACTAGGTCAGAGGGCAACTTGCAAGTTTCAGAAAGCATACTGCAGTTTTCAAAAAGCATCTTTTTCAGTCTCATATGAAACTCAATTTGTATAAAATACAGTGCATGAAAAATAGAACGAAAAGCATATTAAAATACTTGCTTATTAATTGGCATTAAGCATACACACATTAATACATATTTTTCTAACAATAAGACATTACTAAGCTAATGGCCAACATCACATAAAATCCTAGCCATTATTATGACATTTAAACAAAAATTGCTATATCTATATGGCTGAAGATAGTAAGGGTATGTGTGTATGTGTGTATAAGTTTGAGTGCATAACATACTGCCTGTGTCCATATGTGGCATGTGCACCATCCCATGACAGTATTAGCAATCAGACATTCAGTGGTTTATGGTGGTTTGCAGAGGATCATGGGAGGACCCTGCTTCATGATATGTGTATGCATCTTTGAAATGATGACATACTTTCTGTAGAAAGGGTGTTATGTGGACAGAGGGGGAAAAAGGGGATGTTGGATTCATGGAGCTATGTTAAAGGTTCTCTTGAGTAGGAGTCAAATGAAAAGAGATTCAAAAGATCATATAATGACTGTAATATACCAGCAATCACACACACACAGCAGTTGACTGAGGTCAAATTTCAACATTAAACATTTGTAGTTATACAAGCTGGGTTTCATACAATGTAAGACTACCACTACCACATATGTCTGACTTTAACAGTGTCATGGTGCACTTTATAGAGGATGATAGCATCATTTTATGTTAAGAAGATGATGTCTGGAGGAGTGTCTGACAAATATGTGGATTCATATCTCAGCAGAAAACTGTCTCCAAAATACTATTTGGATGAAGACAAGTTGATTGCTATGAAATTAGAACCTCTAACTATCTACCTATATAATCTAGAAAACACAGTACTTAGCATTAGAGCCACACCACAAGGCTAACTTAAATACTGTCAGAGTGTACTTCACAGAGGATGACATCATCGATGTATGTTCATAAGAAGATGTCAGGTGGAGTGTCTCACACACTGCACCAAAATGGTCTCCACCATGACAACTAACTGCACACAAACATGCACACCCACACAAGGTGATTGCAGTGACATTAGCACCCCTACCTACAGAACACAGTACTTAATGCAAGCACCACAGCATAAGTCTGACTTTCATAGAATCAGACAACACTTAATAGCAGATGACATCATCAGGGTGTGTTGAAAAGATGTTAGGAGGAGTGTCTCACATGCTACTCTAAAATGGTCTCTATAATGACAGCTAACTGAACACAAGCACACAAGTTGACTGTAGTGAGATTAGAACCCCTACCTACCTAACTAGAGCACACAGTACTTAATGCAAGCACCATGGCACCAGTCTGGATTTCATAGTATCAGACAACACTTTATAGCAGATGGCATCATCAGTGTATGTTGAGAAGAAGATACTAAGAGGAGTGTATCACACACTGCTGTAAAATGATCTTCACAATGACAGCTAGAACACAAACAGACACACAAGCTGACTACAGTGAAATTGGAACCCCTACCTACCTATCTACAGGTTGCAGTACTTAATGTCAGCACCACAGCACAAGTCTGACTTTTGCACTGCTGCAGAACACTTTATAGGAGATGACATCATCAGTGTATGCTTGGAAGAAGATGGTGGGAGGCCTGTATGAAACAGCTATGTGGTCTTGTATAACTATAAACCTTTTTGTTCTCCTTGAGACTTGATTGCTGTCGGTAGGACACAGACTCATGCTCTTCTGACTACTCATACAAACACACACACACACATACACACACACAGACAGACACACACACACGCACACATACACACACACACAAACACACACACACACATACTCACACACACACACACATACAGACATGCACACAATTTGGCTGTTGTGCTAGTTGAACCCCTGCCTAACTATTTATTTTCCATCTGCACCATCACTGAAGTCTGATTTTTCCTTGTCAAAGTAGTCTTTATAGAGGATAGCATCATTATATGTTGCAGGTAACATATACTGTTATGAGACTGGTGTGTAAATTTGTATTTTCTGCTTTGCTTAGAAAGTACAGATATACTTTAAAAGACAGATTCTTAACTATATACAATAAGCTATCATGAATGCATGTTGCAGAATTCAGACATACACTCACATGTTTCTTATTATGTTATGTACATTATACACTTTCACACACACACACAAATACACACACACACACACACACACACACACACACACACACACACACACACACACACATGCACACGCACACGTGCACACACACATTGTGTGAACAGCATGGATGCAACTGTTGATGTACGTGTGTTCATATTGTGATGACTTCATGTCCACAGGATGACATGTATAAGACAATCTCAAAATCAATTGTTAGTATAAGTGTATAATTAATGTACCAGTGCAACTGTGCTATTTATTTATGTAGTACAGTTGACATTAGACCTATTACTGACATATCCCATTTTCAAGTGCATTGGGGCAGCATGCATGAGTACGTGTAAATATGTGTGCAGTCAATAACAAGTCTCTTCCCTTTGGTTGTATTTTTAAATGGCTTTTTTATGGGATGAAGAAGAACTGGAAAATAAACAGGGTATTACATGCCAAACATCTCTTACATAACACATTGATGAGAAACTGGTTTGTGCAAACAATGACAAAGTGTTTGCACATGCAAGATTCACATTTAATGAATAAAACTAGAACTTGAGAATTAGTTATGTATATCTGCTATGGCTGAAATAGCTGGACAGAGGGGGTAGTTTATATTGGAAGTCTGTGTCATAGCTTTTATGACACTAAAAACTGTTGCTATTGCCTGCCCCCTTTGCGCTGAGTTAAGCAATGAGCAAATGCGGTTCTCTACTTAAATAACAAAATAGTAATATTTCTATTGTTTCACCTTCCTAAGCTCAAACACAAGGTATAGCCATCAGCACTCTGGACAGTACTGAGTGTAAAACATACACCTGCTGCCTAGCTTTCCCTGTGGCAGCAGGATTAAGAGCAGAGAGCTCATCTACAGAGCGCATATAACACAAGGTTCAAATCCAAAACATTCAATTTTTTAACAGATGGTGTTAAGATGTAGAATATTTGGGTGGATGGAATGAATACAATGAGAGATGAGCATATACCTAGCAGTATTTGTTTTAATGGAGCATTAATGGTCATGTTTTTGTCTGTTGCCATTATTACTGTTACATGCTGAGTAGCACGAAGTGATTGACATAGGGTTAGAGAAGTTTAAGGAGAAGGACAACAGACTTATGAAAAGCAGAACAAGGTTAGCTAAATATGTGATAACAGTGGGGATGGATATAACTTCAAATACTCATTTGTGTGCAGTAATCAAAATATCTCCATGAGAAATCATACATTTTTACATGTTCAATATGTCTGTGAGGAAGTATTTAATACACGTATATAATCATACTAAGAAATGATGAGAGATGCATCTGGAATTGAACCCTTGAAGCTACTGCTACTATAACAAAAAAATCAGTCAAGTGATTTATGTCAACACAACACATATGAGTTTGCAGTTTATTACATTCAGCAGTCTAAATAACTGTCAGGCTAAATTTTTCAAAGTACTGCCTTTACTCTGCTTTAACTCTGTGTTGCTTTAGCACATTGAGTTTAAGAAGCATTGCACACAGATAACTAGACACTACGATGGCTGATGATAAAAACTCATCAGGTTCTGCCATAGGACATAAAGAGTCATTTACCATTGCTCAGCTTTGGTGCTCAATGCCAAACTTCGTGCGAATGCAGAGGACAAAAAGTGAAGGTTTTATTAGGGGACATTTCTGCCATGTGTGTGGTGTGTGATTCTATTTTTTGACCAGATTAAAGGTGTGAAAATGGGGTAGATAGAAAGTGGTGAAATGACAGGGCAAGCAGGGTTGAGAACAAAGAGGAAGCAATATAGGTATTTGTAGGAGGAAATAAGGAAAGAACCATAGCTATTCACTTCTTCAACATGACAAACATGCATATAAAATTAGATGAATTTGGACTATCACCACAACACAGATGGATGATAACAATGTAATCATGTTGTAAAGCCAATTGGACCAAATCAAGTGTGTTTAGAAGACACGTGTGAGGAGATATGCATGGGACATGATTGTTTTTTCAAAAAGAAAGGAATGTTAGGGAAGGGATGTATGAATGTCAGTTGCAGGTAGACAGGGTAGGTGAGGAAGCAGGTGCAAACAGAACAAACAAGACAAACACAGGGATGGTCAGGGATACGAAAGTTTGGGGACACCATGAATGGGGATAGGGAGGGCTCATCAAAGCATGGGGACAGTGAGAATCTTGTCCTCAACCTCAGAATTGTCATCACTGTCCCCTTCCTCAGCTTCCTGTTGGCTTGCATGACATTTCATTTTTTTCTGCATTCCCACAACCAACTTTTCCAGATGGCTGAGGGAGGTGTGCACCAATGCTAGTTTCTAAGACCTCATGCACTATGATTTGCGGCTGTTGACAGGGGATATAATCCCCACTTCCACCATTACTCCTGGAAGGTACCACTGCACCAGCTGCTGAGGCAATGCTGTCTGAGGTTGAGGCCCCAGGTAGTGCAGGATCTGCAAATGTAATACTGTCAGATTGCATCCCAAATGTGTTGGGTGTTGGTGCTGCAGCTGGTGGAGGGTTGGCAGGCTGAGCCACAGCAGTTGGCCTACCTCCCTGTGCTAGAAATCGTTTTGTCAGCAGAAAATGATGACATCTGAATGGTGTGATCACACATATAGAAAAACTATGTTTCAAGTGCTTTTGTGTTGAAAGTGTGTAGGCACCCTGATATTTCAGTGGGAACCATAATACATTACTTAAGTGGGTTTCCTTGGTTTAGACAAACATTGGTTTATGTGTTATTGTGATGCAGTACAAACATATAACCTTCAGTTTTAATCACTGAAATGTAAGTTTCCGGTGCTTAATGTTGACTAATGTGTACGTAAGCAAGACTTTAGTTAGGTGATATTAATGTGTTGTATCCTTCTCTGTTTATGTAGGATAATGGCACCCAAGCATACAAATCTATGCAAACCCCCTTTCAGTGACTCTGAAAATGAAATCATAATCCAGGCATTCAGGCACCACCAGGCTGAGAAAACCAAAGAAAACCAAAATAAAAACAAAATCGGAACTCATGCATGCATGAATGGAAACTCATATCTGGACTGCTCTTTAACTAGTCCAGATTCAGAAGAAGGCAGTAGTCTTACAGATAGACTGGAAGGGGATCAGACTGCAAGGTTTGCAGTCTGTGTTTAGAATGGAACACACAGAGGCTGCGCACGCATGGTTGATTGGCATTCCAGTGTCGAGAATAGGCAGAAACAGCTTCTTCGAGACAACTTCTTTTGCTTAAGCTTGGCCTATGGAGGAATACTTTTGCAAATCGGGACTAATGGCTGGCTTCTTGAGGAGGAATACATTTGAAAACCAGATTTTGTGTGTGTGTGTGTGTGTGTGTGTGTGTGTGTGTGTGTGTGTGTGTGTGTGTGTGTGTGTGTGTGAGTGAGGTGGTTTAATAAATGTAGTGAAAGAATACGTCATTCACAGGACCAACAGATCTGAGATAAGAAAAGCAAGTAAACGGAGACAAGTAAAAACCAGTACTTCACCAAAACAAAATTACTTGTGGAGGAAATAAGGCAACCAAATTCTTCTTCAACTTCTTTAATAATCCACAAAGTCACAGCAACACGCCAACCAGGACCACACCAAATCCACGGAGAAAACAAGTACACATTAACGCCAAAACTCTCCACTGCGTTTTCGTTTTAGTTACTTCCTCGGATGTAACAGAATACATACTGAGGTTTCTAGTCACCTTAAATACACACATAAAATGTACTAATTCAATAATTGGTGAATGAATTAATTAAACAATCAACTCTACAATTAAAATTTTTGAAGTGGAAATGAATAAAATAGGCTACCTACTACTAACTTTCTTGTACAAATTCCTATGTATGTACTATAAAAACTTCTATTTCGAAAGGGCTATTCTTAAAAAACATATTTATTTCAAAACCCTTGTGGACAATTAAATGTTAAAATATGCGAACGTTAAAATGTAAATAAAAACTATTAAAAATCAGAGCTATGTAAGTGCTTAAACAAATTACAAAAGATTAATCCTTATCCTACAGTGCCATCTATTGGGCAAAATGAAAAATGAAAACCAGAGTATTAATAAATCAATCTGGATGCCTATATCAGAGAATGGGACTTATTAAATCACATATACCTTATAAAGTGCTTAGTGCTTATAATAATAATAAATACATAATTAAACATATAAATACTGCTGTTAAAATTCATATAAAAATCCATATAAAAATCCATATAAAAGTTGGTGGACTATCAGTCCATAAAAAAACACACAAATGTAAGTAAAAATTAAAGTTTAGCAGCTCTCATTTTCAATACTGGGGCTATCGAAATACTATCGTTAAGCCCAGGGAATTTGTTGGCCTCTAAATGTATTTGCCATAAAAGTTCTTTATACTCAATCGAGGTTTCCCAAGGACCACCTCTCAAATCCATGTCTACTACTTCTAGAACATAAAAAGTGAAAGAGGCTCCCTCGCAGTTCACTTTATGTCTATATAGTGCATTATTGGCACATTGGTTCTTAATATCGTAGCAGTGCTCATAAATCCTATTCCTTAATTTTCTCTCCGATTTCCCAACATAAAATGCTTCACATTTTTTACATGTAGCTAAGTAGACTATTCCCCTCGTTTGACAATTTGCAAAGTGTTTGCTTCCAATCAGCAAATCCCTACTCTTTAAATAGATTGAGTCCTTGGGTACTATGCAGGTGCACTGGTTGCACCTGCCACATTTAAAAGTGCCAACCCTACCTTCTTTAATATTCCCATTACTCTTTTTACTTTCCAAGAGATTTTTAATGCTTTTACCTTTTCTAAACATACATTTGAAAGGCTTATTGAATAAATAATTATGGTCTGATAATTCTCCAAATTTTGTCCATTCTTTCCCTAAAATATTCTTTATTTTGTAGGCTTCTCCACTAAAATCCATAACAAAGTTCCCACTTTCATTATCGGTTTCTTCTTTCTTTTTCGATTGCCAATTCATTTCGCCTAGAATGGGCTTAAATTTATTAGTTCTACCTAACTTTACCTCGTCCTCTATTTCTTTAATTAATTGGTAAGGGTACCCTCTAACTAAGAACATATTCCTCAAAGTCTTACATTCAACCTGGAAGTCTTCATCTCTTGAAGACATACGGCTCCCCCTCACGTATTGTCCTTTTATGATACCTTTCTTTTGATAGTGGGGGTGCGAGCTATCATATGCTAAAAAAGAGTTTGAGTAAGATTGTTTTCTATAAACTCTAGAATAAAAATTGTCCTCCCCTTACCTATAAAAATGTCCAGGTACTTTAAACAACTTGTGTCCTTCACATACGTGAATTTCAAAAAGGTAGTGGACTGGCTAATATACTCAAAAAATGCCATGAATTCCATTTCAGTTCCTATCCATAGGAAACACATGTCATCAAGGTATCATTTATACAGGTTCCAGCACTTTTTATATGGTGAATTGAGGATAAATTTGTTCTCCCAAGCTGAAAGGATGATGTTAGTATAAATAGGGGCACATCTTGCCCCCATTGCTATCCCTTTTGTTTGCTTAAAAAATTCTCCTTCATAAAATAAAAAATTATTACTTAAAACTAATTCCATCAGAGTGAGAATCAACTTAAACTCATTATTGTTAAATTTTCCAAAACTAACTAAGGCTTCCTCAAACCATTGTAAGCCTTCCTCAAAAGGGATGGAGGAAAAAGGTCCACTATATCCATAGTAATGAACATAATGTTTTTGTCAAAAAATTCCTTATTCAGATTTTGCAATAAGTCCCAAGAATCTTTCACTATGCCAGACCCTTCCTTTACCACCTTTTTTAGTTTTTCATCTAACCATTTTGCTAGGGGTGCTGTTACTGAGCCTTCAGAGGCTACTATGGGTCTCAATGGTGGATTGTTGGCATCTTTATGGACTTTAGGTACCCCAAATATTGAAGGTACTCTAGGTTTGGTTACATTCAAATATTTAAATAGATCAAGGTCAATACTTCCTTCGAGCAACAAATCATTTAAAGTCAGCCAGATTTTTTTGTTACCTATATTGGTCTCATTCAGGGATGCTCTTTCGTATCTATCCTCATTTTGCAGCACTTCCAACATTTTAGTTTCATAAAATATCTGGTCCATAATGACCGTCCCCCCTCCCTTGTCGGGTTTAGTTACTCTTATAGCCGAATCATTCGATAAACTGAACAATAATTCAGTTTCCACTTTTGTCAGGTTGGGAGTCACCCAATTCTTTGATATCTCATTCCTAATTTTCCTTTCCATCAATACTTCAAAA
The DNA here is from genome assembly GCF_019279795.1 of Protopterus annectens. NCBI lineage: Eukaryota > Metazoa > Chordata > Ceratodontiformes > Protopteridae > Protopterus > Protopterus annectens. Next base: position 650,297,826 of record NC_056725.1, read on the forward strand.
TTTTTTAATTGGGGGTTCAAAGGGGGATTAAAAGTGCTTTTTCTCTTCAAGACTTCAGTGTTATTTCTCCCCACATTATTACCATGAAATATCAGTTCCAAATTTTTCTTTCTAAGAAAAAGCTTCAAGTCTATCATAACCTTTCTAATGACTGCTTTCTTATTCGGTACAAATTTTAACCCTTTTGTGAATAAATTGAAATGGGTTTCTTTGATTTCCATACCACTATAGTTATAGATGTTGTAGTCATTTTTTGTCCATACATAGCCATTCTTACTAATACCGTTGTTCCTGGTAACTTGTTCTACGCTGTCAGGTATGTTGCTTAATAATACCTGTTTTTGTTGTGTACAAATCCCTTCCCCCCATAATGGAAGTTTTTTTGAAAATTTGACTGGTGGTTCCTTTCATAATTATTCCTGATCCTTTCAGACCTTCTAAGGGGGGGAAAATCTTGGTAACAATTATCGTTCCCTTCATTAATTGGGGCTTCATTATCCATAACCTCTATATCATCATTCTGAAAACCACCTCCCTCCTTCGGGAAGTAAAGACCCCTCGGTTTGGGGTAGTGGGTCTTCTCTTTATATTCATTCATATCTCTTTCCAATTTTCTACATTTTCTTTGAAAAATATTACTAATACTTCTCTCAATGTTATTTAAGGTTGAAAAATAGCTCTTTTTATTCTCTTCCAATGAAAATAATAAGTCTTTAGTAATAAGGTTATTCACTTCATCAACCTTCCTATTAAGACCTGCCATTTCCCTATCATTTTCCTTAATTATTGCTTTTAGGATAGCAAAACCACAATTGTCAAATATTTCCAACAATTCACCATGGAATTCACTTCCTAATTTAACCTTATTCGGGTATTTACATACCCTTAAGCCCTTAGGCACAATCTTCAAATTCAAACATTCATTTAAATAAGAATTTTCAAGTTCTAAATTCTTTAGTTTAAACAAATATTCATTAAGCACTTTTAAGTTGTTATCATAAGTCAAATACACATCGTTAGGGCTCCGTTTAGGCGCGTTACTCTCATTAAAACTATATTTAAAATTTAACACTTTTAAAAAGTCCGTTTGCTGAATGCTATTGTTCATAAACGGTCGTTCACTGGAAGTATTACCTGCAAACCAACCGTTAGTAACAGTCTCTTTAAAATCTTTTACTGCTGTCCTTCCGTTCTTCGGTCTCGCTCCCATGTTGCCATCACTACTTAAACTGGGCTGTGCCCCTTCCGAATCATCATTGTCAGTTAAAAAAATAGTAGGAATGTCCAACTCGCTCATTTTCCGTTTCTTAGCATTAATATTGTTAGTCAGGCAAATACCTTCATCCAGATCTGAGATAAGAGCGAGTGGTATTATGCGCTTTGGATTTTGTGATTTGCTTCATCTAGTTTATTAGTTGCTATGACAACATAATAGGACACATTTTTTTCTAATGTGCCTTTCTAATGGTCCTGGTTCTGGGTAACTTAAAAGAGTTTTTCCTGCACATTTGAGCAGTATAGTGTGGATTGTAAAGAGATGAGCATTTCAGTGGGTGAGTTTTTACTTGACTATCCTGGTACTGTTTTTTCTGCTGCTGCTGCTCCTATATCATATTTAAGCATATGTATGTATACACTGTATTTCTATCCCCCGTTTGTTTAGTAGAAGTTGTTGTTAGTGCTGTTTGTCTGTTGGATGATTGTCATTATCTTGTTGTATTATTAGTGAATTGCTTATGGAGTAATGTTATTCCTGATTTGGGAAGTTTAATGGGCATCACCACTATAAGTCTTCACCGTATCCTTGAAAATATCTCATATAGTCTTCTGCAAATGTTGGGGCCTCATTGAGTGTGTTTATTGTTGAGATCAACAGTATTATTTTTATCAAATGTCAAGTATTGTGGTGGCTTCTTTCTTTATGCCTATGCAGTTGTCTGTGATTTTATGACCGATTTAGGTATTCATTATAACTATAAAGACTGGAGGTATAATTCTTAGTGAGGTATGAGTTAACTATTGTATTGTGATGACTAGTGTAGTATATTTGAAAGCATGTAACCTTAATTAACATCCCACAGTGAGGTATTTTAATTGTACAATTAAAATACGTCTAAACAAATATATTTATATTTTATTTTGTGTTATGCATATAACAGTTCAATAAATAGCATTGTTATAGGGGTTAAACTCCTGCTGGAAAAAGAGGATTACAAACATTTGGGTTATTATAAATATTCTGAAGGTGCAGAGATCATAGTTAGCTTGGCAGTGTTCATTGTAAGTCAATGTGCATGTGTTAGATTGTGCAGTTATTACTTAATTGTGTGACTTCTGGAATTCTAAGGACATTTTTAAAAGTGATTCTGGCAATTCTGTTCTGCACAGTACAAATTATTAAATAGTGTGTGTGCGTGTTTGTGTGTGTGTGTGTGTGTGTGTGTGTGTGTGTGTGTGTGTGTGTGTGTGTGTGTGTGTGTGTGTGTTTGTGCGTGTATGTGGAAAATGCCCCAGTTAACCATAAATGGTAGCTAGAGAGTAACTCTGGTTCATACCCTCAACCTTGGGTGCAGGTGGTAAGAACCTGAATTCCCTACCCACCACCACTTGTGAAAAGCATTCAGATTTTTGCCTCATATTTTTGTTTCTGTTCTGTTCTTCATAAAATCTGTGGTTTTAGATTTTTCTGGATTTTCAGACATTTGAATTTCAGACTTCATATTCTTCAGAAAGTACATGGTAACACAAAATATTTTATTCTAGCAATTTTCGAAGTTTATAAGATCGATATTTGAAATTTGCCCCTATTTTTGGGTCTGTATTCCCCCATTATTGGATTTGTGTAGGTTTTTTGTGCTAAGAGGTTGAGAGCTATGGTGAGAACTGAATTCCCTGAATATGATCGGGGGCTGAATTCCCCCATTATTGGTTTTGTCCAGGTGCTTTCTGCTAAGAGGCTGAGAGCTATGGTGAGAACTGAATTCACTAAATGATAACTATTTATGTTTCACTCTTCCTGTCTTTCAAGAAGTAGCTGATTTGGCATAGTGGTATGTTGCTCTGACTGTAGTGCACAGGGTCTAGGTTCAAGCCTTGACATTAAAATGCATGTCAGTAGCACAGCATTTTATCCTAGCAACTTTCCAAGGTTATACAAGCAATGTTTAAAATGTGTCCCTGGTTTTTGGGGTTGTGCCCCCCCTCAACAAATTTTGGCTTTTTCCAGATTTTTTGTGCTCATGTGCTGCAAAGTTCAGAGATATAGTTGAGTGTTGAGTGGATTTTTACAAGGAGCTTCAGGGGAAGAGAAGTTGAGTGTTGCGTATGCTGAGTTGGCTCATATTGTTAAAAGCACAACAGGTAGTGTCCTTGCTGTAGATGTGGAAGGCTGTGGGATCTACTCTCACAGTATGTAGATGCATTGCTGATACTCTACTGTGTTGTACGTTTAAAGAGGGTGGATGCTGCAGTCCTGAGAATGTCCTCTTTGGCAGAGATACCTAGTAACTATCAACCTGTTATCAGTTTGCCATCCATTCCCTATTGCAATATTACTATCATATCATTTTTTAAATGTAACATGGGCACTTTATTCCTCAAGGGTAACAAGCACTTTATTTTTAGATGAAACAATGAAATATAAAGTTGTTTGCTAGCAGCAATCTCTTCATTAGTTACAGATCTCTTTAATGTGGAATTATTTAGATGACTTTTACTTCTGCAGGGATTGTGCATAGTTACTGGTGGATTGTACAAATTTGAGTAGACTTTTATGATGGAAATATTCTGAATTGGGTAGTTTTGTCATTATTGATGCATGCATTTTGTTTCATTGTTTACTGGAAAAATGTTCAAAACAATACATTTAAAATGTCCTCTAACAACTGTACTGTATTATACAAGGAATATAATTTAATACAGTCAGGAAGGTATATCAAAGAACACATGTATGTTTCATATGCAAGGGCCCTATGATTTGAAAACAGCCCAAAGTTAATTTTTATCTGCCACTGGCCAGATGTATTTTCTTTGAATGTGGGTTTCAAAGCTGTTTCAATGAATGTGAGTTTCAAGGGCAGTGAAGTTTTAATGCTAAGTCTATTTTCCTTGTGAGACTGCATTGCTTTGTTTAGCAGATGTCTATTAGTGTTTGTGCTATAAAATGTAAAATAAAACTTTTAAATGAAGGCCAAATCATTGTGGAAGTAAAGCAGTATACACATTACAGTGTTTATGGTAAATGGGGTGAAATAGCCAAGTAATGGGACATTGGAATGGCTGCAGGGGGGAGGCCCCAATCGACCATGATTTTGTGAGGGGGGAAGGGTGGCAAACTCAAAGACAGCCCCAGCTGAACTATACCACTCAATTGTCCAGATTTTCACAGAATGAATAGATTTTTGCTTCTTATTTTTGGTTTACTCCTCATAAAAATTTGTGTTTTTTTGGCAAATCAATTAAGAATGAAGTCACTAAATAATGAAAGGCATTGAGTGTCAGACTTCATACCCTTCAGAAAAATGCATGCAAAAGCAAGACCTGTTATTCTATCAACTGTCTAAGCTTATACAACAGTAATTCTAGCACTATCCGTATGTTCCCCCAATATATTTGGCCTTGTCCAGATTTCCTGCTCTGAGTGTTTGTCATTAGTATCCTGTGTGGAGGTGGCTGTGATTGTGTAAAAGTAGGTTTTGCAAATTTCTTATATTGAGGACCTATTATATGTCACAATGTCCACCTTACAAGGACAACATATGTCAAACAGCAGAGAGGCTGGTGTAGACAATCCATACCCCTACATGTGACATTATGGATTGGGGAACAATATAGGCAACACTTGTATTACCCAGAAAACACTCTCCACCCATGTCTCATACACAAACACACTTGGCTAGGCAACAACTGTGTTGGTAGTTCCCTGCATATTGCCCACAGATAGTAACAACAGTGTAATTGCAGTGGACTGCAGAGGATATGGCACCCTGTTCCATCCCTACAATAGGCAAATAATTGCTTACAGTGGTCCTTTGCTATGTTCCCCACCAGATGCCTGCAACAACTGTACAGTCAGCAAATATAACCCACAAAGGAAATGCCCTGTATGGACAGATGCCACTAACATCAGTGAATACCTGCATCCTGCTATCAATGTAGGTGCAGGATCAGCCTCAGTTCCATAGGCAGTTCTCACCACTTGAGGTCAGGAATGCCACATCAGATGATAACAATCTGTCTACACAACATGCCCCAGACACCCCAGGTACACTTCCACATATCATAAAACATGTATGTGGGACATGTACACATCCCAGACACTGTCCATGTTATGGAATATAGAACACATACATGGCAAGCATTGCACAGCACTGGCCACCCTCAATAGTAACCCAGATGAGTGGATGGTGAATACAATACCCACATGTGTGGGCCAGTCCAGGGACTACATCCCTGAGCCACACTGCAGACCATTGTCATGTGGCCTGATGCCAAGGTATACCCTTTGCCTAGTCTTGTACAGCCTTCTGGCACAGTCAACCACTACACACCTGTGAAGCAATGAACCCATGCATGTCAGTACTGGCAAATATGTGTGTGTGTGTGTGTGTGTGTGTGTGTGTGTGTGTGTGTGTGTGTGTGTGTGTGTGTGTGTGTGTGTGTGTGTGTGTGTGTGTGTGTGTGTGTGTGTGTGTGTGTGTGTGTGTGTGTGGAGATTAATGATTTCAAAGCCATTTACACTCACTACACCTCCCATTGACCTACTGAAGCATGTCGTCTGATGTCAGTCACCTTGACATACCTTTTGCCCAAATATCAGCCTGATAACCTCTGTGGTGCATGTGATACCTGTATAATACTGTAGTGTAGCAAACTAGTTACTTAGGAATTCTAATCTTGACCCTGCCAACTGTGATAATGTGTGCGAGTCCCTGAAAGAGTGTGGTTGTGTCTTCCTTGACACCTGCTTTTGTGGATAGGCACATGTACTACACTTACCTTATCCCTCCTTTATCACTGTTGCTGATGTCACTCACCTTTAAAAATACCTTTGGACAGCTGTGTAACATGTAAGCTCTGTGGCACATGCAATAACTGCATAGACATGTAATAGCAATACATAGTCAGGTAGGGGTTTGAAACCCTGCTTTGGTAAGTTTGTGACACAAATATGCTGAGCTCTTACTCTTCTACCCCCTTCCTGTCTTTCTCTCTCACTCCCTCTCTGTTGGATGTGGAAAAGTATCCCTGCTTTGCTTAGGCAGCAGCTTGTATTTTGTAAGTGATCAGCTGATGGCCTGTGCAAGAATTGCAGTCCCCCACTACCTGATTGCATGTAGAACAGCTGTGGTAACATTCCCATAGCCAATTGCATGGAAACACACTCCTATAACTAGGAACATCATGTGAGTGTTGGCCGTTTTCATTAACTGTGAGGAGGACTTCATGTCAGTGTTTCGCAAACAGCATCACATAGAGTAGTGGGATATACCTCTTACAACATACACTGTGAAGACAGGCCAACAAACAGGAGAGGGATGTTCCAGACATGAGGTCAGAATGTATGTCTTGCTCTTTTACATTTGAAGTAATGTTGGTTTAACAGGATCTGTGTGGTTATGGCTGGTCTACATGATTTAATATCTGTCATGACAGTGTTATGTGGTTGAGGAAAATCTCACCTGTAGGGCTATTTGCAGAATGGCCAGTGTTTGGAGTCTTACATGTGTTGTGTTACTCACAGATGTCCTATCTTTAGAAATGCAGTGGCATAGTCTGAGGATTGCAGTCAGTCCATGATGACAGCCATGAGAGTTACTGACTTCATATCCCACAGAAGACATATGTCACAACAAACCCTGTTACACCAGTAAATGTATGAGTTTATCACAGCAAGATGTCAATATTGGCCCTGTGTTTGTGACTCCAGCCACAACTCTGTCAACCTTTGCACATATGTCATGCAGTAAGAGGTGCATATGTTCAATACACCATCATTTACTGACATCATACCTGATAACAAGCCAGTGAGATATCAGACTGCTAGACATGTTATGTATAGTATGACTTATATTTGAGGACAAAACCTGGACATTCTGTGTAGTGTGTACAGTAGTGAGGTCTGTGTACTTATAGTGATTGTCGACAAAGTGTGTATTGTGAATATGTACCTTGGCCTGTGTACAGACTGTAGTAGATGTCATTGTTCTTGGTCCTGTTCTATCTGATGTTGCATGTTGCTCCACTGTATGGTATTCTATCGGCATACATGTTTGTAGGGCCAAACCCACACATGTCCTATACCACAGACAAGCATTGGAATACATTGTGTAGTGGCCCAGTATATGTAGGGTTAGTGTGTGAGTGGC
>NC_056725.1:650312692-650337692 GCF_019279795.1 Protopterus annectens
ACTGACAACCTTCAAACCTTACCATGGCTATGGGGAGTGTACACACCCATATTGATATGGCACCCTCTTCCCTGATATGCCATGGGGCCACATTACTGCATATGTTAATATTACACAAACCTGATATGTGATATATGACCTGTGCAATCAAATGCAGTATCAAACAAATGTGTTAGTTGTGCAGATGCTGATTGAGATGCATACAATTTGTGCATACATATGTGTGCACACCCTTATCATGGTGGTTTATTGCATCAACTGTTATATGCACTACAGCAGTCACTATTCCTGGAAGGGGTATACTAGCACGGGCCATCTGCATTTGCCAGCATTTGGTCACTCTGCCCTAGAAATGTCCCTCAACTTTGCATGACTGCAAGGTCAACTCATGTGCACAGCCCTTGAAGGTCACACAGTGCCGTCACTATTGCTGTGGAGTCAGGGTTAATGTCTGCCACAATTCATGACCTTGACTGTATGCAGATACAGCCATTTGTAGCTTTGGATCCCTCCTTCAGTGCACTGTTGTGTTTCAGGATGACACCCCCTCCCCATCCTCAGCCTTTTTGCAGATGCTTGACAACTATGGCCTACACGTGTGTCATTTTGCAGTGTCCCAAACTCTGAACACCATGTGTAATGGCCTAGTCCCTGCTAATGAATGGAAAACATACGGGAGTACACAGGCACCAGCAAGGTACAGATGGGGATGGTGAGCCTGAGGTGGGGTGAGGTGTTGGTTGTGCAGCATATGTATCTTAATTGATATTGTCTGTAGGTTTCCAAGTTGGTCTTGGTACGCCAGTACACATTGCAAAGCATGCCTTTGGGGGGCTTTTGCTGTTATGCATACTCTACCTGTAGAGAGCCCCGGCTGATGTTTCCTGTGGTACAACTGTCCCATCTGATTATCCCAACCCATGGGCCATATTTATGCAGAGTCCAGGCAATTGCCGACACAGGTACCGCACAGCCAGTACTTGCTAGACATTCCTGCAACTCCCTCAGTGTTGTGGCATGTTTCTAGGCAGCCTGCATGACCAGTTTGCAACATGTGTTGTCATCTGTCTTGGATGAACATCTGTTTATTTTCTACATGAATCCTGTCCCATACATCCTCGCCACATACATGACTGTTTGCACTGTTTGCCATGGTATATGCCATAGTGAAGTAAGGCTACATGTCCAACTCCTGGGTGCTACCTGTTGGGTATGATATCCATTCCATGGCTTGTAAGATGTGTGCAAGCCACGGCTACCTCTGTTGCAGGTAAGTGGGCACATTTGATGGCCAAACATCTTGGACAGCAGACCATTTCTTGGTGTGACATTGAGGACCTATACTTGCTGGAAGGTCCATACTCATGAAGAGTGCATGCTGTCAGTAACTCAAAAGCTGCTTCCACAATATGTTATCTGGAGTGTATGCACACATATGCTTCCAGTGTTTGTGAAGGTATGTATTCCCCATATTTGCTGTCCTAACATAGGATTCCATATTACACATTCACTGCTCATGTTAGGATAACATTGCAGGTTGTAAGGGTTGTGGAATGCAGTATTGTGATATGCCGTAGTGTAGATTTGTAACAGTTGCCATTGTAATAGTGGTATATACACTGTTGTATCACTGTATAAGGGTGATGTTTCAGACATGTTCCTACTGTAGGCCATTTGTCCCACCATTATATTCATCTTTGTGTACACATCTTGCAATGACAGGTTGTTAGTTATATTGCAGGACTCTTACATACCCTTCAGATATGCCACCATGGTGACCACTGTCTTGCAGTGCAGTTAATAGCAACAATAAGTGAACATGTACAGCATGCATTATGGGTAGGTGTGTTAAATGTTTGCATGGAATATATCATGGCCATAACATGACCGGTGTACTGGAAAACTTGAGCAAACACAAAACAAAAAATGTTAGTTTCTATACAAAGATCAATCATACAAAAATTGATAAAATGGTGCATCAGATTAAATTGAAATTGGATGTATTATTGAGTGAGGGTTCCATATCTAAGGAATTATATGATTTTTTCCTTATAGAACATCCTGTTATCCCCTGTATACAGGGGTTACCTAAGATTCACAAAGATAAAATCTGTCCACCAATGAGACCGATAGTCTCTGGGAGAGGGTGGTCTATGGAGTCCATCTCCATATATATATATATAGAAAAGAATCTGAGACCCTTACTTAATGAGATACCACAGGTACTAAGAGATACTGAATAATTTTTAACTGACTTATTTGAACACATGCAAGTATTGAGTGATAGGGATAGTTACATCTTGGTCACCATGGTATGTAGTATCACTTTTCACCGTAACTTCGAATGATCTGGGTATAGATAGTATAGAGAGGTTTCTTGGGATATACTCTAGTTTTGAAGCCAGACAGATCAAACACATCAAGGATTTGCTCGAGATAGTGTTATGTTGTAATGTATTTTTATTTGGGGATGTGTTTTATTGGCAGAACAATGGCATAGCTATGGGCACTTCGTGTGCCAATAGCTACGCCAATGCTGTTATGGCGGCCTGGGAATCTGAATATATGTTAAGAGGTCCTTTCAGTAAATACATCTCTTTTTTCAGAAGGTTTGTAGATGACCTTTTTATGTGTGGAGTGGAACTACGCAACAGTTAACTGAATTTATTAAGTATGTTAATGAAAGCACTGCATTTTTAAGGTTCACATTTACATACTCTGACAAGGTCATACATTTTTTGGATGTGGCAGTTTTGGTAGATGAGAATAATAGACTGTACATGAAACAATACAGGAAACCATGTCATGTCAATTGTTTACTATCATATGACAGTACACACCCCCCAAATATTTTCAAGAGTGTGGTAAGGAACCATGCTTTTAGAGCCTCTAGACTCAATGGGAGGGAGTCGGCCATCTTGAGATATACTGAAGATATTACCAAGGAACTGATGGAGAGGGGCTATGATGGCCAGATGGTGAATAATAATGTAGAGGAGGTAACCAGACTCAGAGATTCAGTGGCACAACCATATTTCTCTAGGAAAGCTAGTAACACTAGTAAGAAAGAGATGCTCAGGATGCCCTTATATTATTTGACTGATTTACCGACCTACATGGGCATAGTTAGGAAAAATTGGAGAATGATGACGTCTGACAAAGGTGTCAGTAACATTATAGAACAACAACATCATGCCTCCTGAACCTGATCGACTTCTTTGAGGCAGTCACCACAGCCACAAATGAGGGTAAGGTGGTTCACACAGCCTATCTTGACCTCGCCAAGGCTTTTGACACCATCTCCCATTCTGGAATTATAACTAAACTCACTAAACTAGGTATAAGTCCCTACATCACAAGATGAGTTACCAACTGGCTCACTGACAGAACCCACACTGTAAAAGTTGCAGACTCCAAATCTGACCTCAAAGCAGTGACAAGTGGAGTACCACAGGGTTCTGTCCTGGGGCCTCTCCTGTTTGGTATCTACTTCTCTGAAGTACAGGCTAACACAGAAGGCCTCTGGCTAACGAAGTTTGCATATGACTGCAAACTAGGAGCCGTACTCAAGTGCCCAAATGATGTGGACATCCTACAGAAGGGCCTCGCTGAGACAGATGTCTGGTGTCAGAGCCATGGCCTCAAGCTCAATGCCAAAAAGTGCAGTGTTATCCCCATTGGTAAAAACTCTGTACCCATGAATTACCACATAGGCAGCAATCTACTTAACACTAAATGCGTGATAAGAGACCTTGGGACCCAGGTGGACAGTAGTCCTCCTTTGATAGTCACATCACCACAGTAGTCAGGAAGTCCTTCTAAATGGCACACCTCATCATAAAAGGGTTCTCATCCAGGAAAAAAGAGGTAATTGTTCCCCTCTACTCAACACTCATTAGACCCATTATAGAGTACAATGCCCCTTTTGGAATGTACCTCACAAGACATCTGCAGCAGCTGGAAAGGCCACAGAAGTACATCACAAAGAGGATTACTGGCCTCAAACAAATGCCCTACACTGACCGCCTCATAAAACTCCAGCTTTAATCCATAGCATATCGCCTATTCTAAGGTGATCTCTGCCTAACATATAAAGCTATGTCAAACCCAGAGCTGTTGGACATGCTATACCTAAAGAAATCCCAATCCCTCTGAGCTACATGATCTAGGGGCCTAAACCTTGTCACCACAATAAACAGGACATGCTAGAGGGATAGATTCCTGTCCCAGAGACTTCCCATACTATGGAACAGGTTACCCATCTATGTCAAGCAAAGTTCTTCATTAGCACTCTTCAAGAAATATCTTGATGAGTGGATGGGAAATAGGAAATAAACCCTGGGGATCACTTCTGTGTCTCTGCTCGACAGTGGCACAGGAAAATAACTTTCTTGGGTGGTGTAAGACAGGGAACCTTGTTGGCTAGGCTTACGTAGGCCCTTGGGCCAATAGCCTATGAACCTATGGACCTATGAACCTATGAACCTCAATTTTTGTTCAGGAATGAGCTCTCCCTTAAAGGAAAGTTATGTTTCCCAAGGAGTAAGGCTAATGCCTTAGAAAATGGAGGTTTGACTATGTGTAGGCATTGTAATGTTTGTAGTTGTTTGGATATTATTACCAAATTTATGCATCCAGATGAAAAAAGACAGTATAATTTTAATGTTTCTGCTTCATGCAACACCAGACATGTAGTGTATCTTGCCCATTGTTTGAAATGTTTGAAATGTTATGTTGGTAAAACTGACAGAGTGTTTAAAGATCGGATTAGGGAACATAATAGAAAGGACAGAGTAAGTGCGCTATCTAAACATGTTAGTGAGACTGACGATGAACATATTTTTAAATTTCTTGTAATAGGGAGGGTGTATGAAAGTATCAGGGGTGGCGATATCCACAACAAGACAGAGGCTCTGGAAGACAAATGGATTGCAAGGGTTAAGGCAGATAGTGGACATGGCCTGAATGACTATGTACCCCTAAAGCCTATATTAAAGAAAAGGCCCCTCTTTAGATGAATTTTATGTGTGTATTTCTTTCATTCATTCTTATTGGGAAAGTGAGTTTTTTATTTTTTATATATGTGCTCTTTATATGAGGTTTTATATATGTAATTTTTGTATGAAATTATTCTGAATATATTGCTGCTATTTTTATAAGACAGTGATTACAATTATATATAAGGTATATATGTATGTATGGCTTTAAATATTTGGGTAATGTGATTATCTAGTAGCATGTGACTATTGCTTTCAGAGTATAAAATGAAGGTTAAGATGCAGTATATTTACATCTGATGAAGTGGGGTACACACCTATGAAAGCGCTTATGTTTTTTATTCCGTGGTCTGTTCTACAATAAATAATTTTTATACTGGAATATACGGCTTACTCCTGGTCGTTCTTTGGTTTGTATGACACTAATATACATGTCTTGTGGTACAGAACACACACTGTGATGGCTTACATCTTGTCATTCAGTGCTGATCTGCACAGTTGACAGGTATGGCCCACTACCCACAGGGACAGACACTATGTCCATAGCAGTTGTTCAGCAGGACATCATTACAACAACTCCTGATGGCAGATATAAATAATTTCACATCATCTATCCCATTATTATAGACCAAGTACTACATTCAATTACATGCGTATATGTTTCACATACCTGTTATAGGATTGTCATCTCTTCTGTTTACAGTTTGTTGTTTCTGCTTAGTTAACTTAGGATATTTGTAGGTTCAGTTGTTGAACAACTTTTTATTTACTGTCTGTTTGTTTTTTCTCTCGCTATGTCTCTCTCTTTCTCTCTGTCTCTCTCCACTACAGGGATTGAGTTACTTTGAATAGATTGCAGCATGGATTTTGTAGGTGATGCACATGATCAGGTGATGGCTTCTGCACCAGTGTCCACCACTTGCTACCTCCATGCAGCCATCTGTGTGGTACTTACAATTACCACTGTCATGGCAACCCACTACTATAAATTACTACATCATGTGGGCATTGTCCCTTTACCTTTCCTGTATGGAGGACATCCTTCCTGTGTGTGGGCAGAAATGTTACAGACAGCAGGTAGCAATGCCTCTTACAACAGGAATTGCAGACACAGGCCAACTACATATTTGTATAAGGTTCCAGACATACAGACAGTGTGAGTAGTGTTGTTATATGCATTGTATACCACTAGTTTTACAGTACAGGGTTTGTACATACTAGTATAGCATGGAATGCAGTCTGTCTGCATAGCTGTCAACTGTGGGCCTATCCACATGATGGGCAGTGGATTGGCTGTTATGTTTTGTCTGTCCACCACATGGGTCTTGTCTCAGATATATCACTGGCATTCAGTCTGTTGGGTGCTATCAGTACATATAGTATGAGACACATGTGGTGGGGTAAACACCTTGGATGGGGAGGGGTGTTTGGAAGTTGGAAGCCCATGAGTCTCCAAATGGAAACAATGGGACTGAGGTCTGCACTCATGGGCAGTCACCACTGCACCTTCATGGCCCCAAAGGTGGCTGTGTTGGAGGCTGGGTAGGAGGAGGAGGAGGCTGACCCTCTAAATGCACCACGTGGCCCCCAAGCTGGCGTAGCTAATCTCCAAACTCCCCGTGGAGCTTGCTAAGCAGCAGACCCTGAACCTTATGATGGGTGACAGTTTCCTGTCCGTGCCCACTCCCGGGGGCGAGCCCTATCCCCTGAGGCAGTTTCACCTGAAGGTGGTAAAAGACCAGCGGATGAGGAGGTCCTGGGTGGGCCCCAGATGAGCTGGTGCCCAGTGCCATGGCCAGATGATGTTTAAGAGGTGTGTCTGCTGGGACAGGCTTTCCCAAACATGCTATAGTGTCGCAATTTTAAAACATATTTGGGTTAGTAACAGTCAACACATTCCAGGATTAGGTGTAACAGCATGCATAGATATTCCCATTAACCCAAAACACCAGACATGGAACAGGTGAATAGCAAACAGAACACATGCATATATGGAACCACGGTGGCCTTTACAATAGCATGCAGGTTACATTGATGGCAGCATGCCACCAATGTGGGAGTATTTCAACATGGCACATGCATAGAAACACATTTCAATATTTATCAAACAATAGGACATATGTCCAAACAGTAGATTTAATTGTACACATATCCATTAAGTTGTGTATTTAGATTATTGTTGCAGATATGGTGTGGGTAAGCGAGAGATATCAATTAACTTGTATATCCCTGTAGTTTTCACTACTTTTTAGTCACTGCTGTAATCTGTACCTTGCAGATATTATTACACTACCCTATGACCTGTATTTGGACAGTGGTATGGTTGTAGACAATTATATACGTGAACTGTGTTTTACCTGCAGTATACACCTCTTACCTGGTATACCTGTTGAGGTATTGTTTGTTAACACTACCTGACTGTTTCTGCGCATATTCCCAGATAGCAATTTGATGTTATGCACATACCTCTCAGTCTCTTATTGCACACACTCTGGTCATGGCTTGACAACATGCAGGTGGAACTGGGACATATTTTGACAATTGCCCTCATAAACATTTGTTGAGTTGCTACAATAACAGGTTTGCTTTCATATACATTTTCTAAATATTTACAGGTCTGACAGTCAGTTATATGTCATTAAAAGCTGCCTACATTTCAGAGATCATCACACTAATTTGCCAGGAGGACAGGGTAACAGGCAGCAGATTTGGGCCAATTATCTAGACATTCTGAACAAATCTGCACAGTTGAGGGGTATGATTCTGCATACAGCTTACTACCACTCCCAAGATTCAAACCATGGCTGTGCTGCTAAAAATAAAACAGTGTACATCACAGTTGAGTGTGCTATTTAGATAGTGCTGTGTATCTCTTCACTGATTTCTGTCTATAAATCTCCAGTCTTTTTACAATCTGACCTTGTAATTGCAACAGTCTTATACAGGGATTCATAGACAGTTTTATTATGTAGCACAGTGTGGGTGACAGTGATGAGTAATACAGTATTATTCAGAGAAACTGCAACACTAACAATGCCATACAATCCAGACTAAACAGTACCAGTCCAGGATTTCAATCTTTTATTTCCAGGCACAGTTTTTTTATCTGACAGACCTGTGGAGGGAATGTTTGTTAACACTACCTGAATGTTGCCACACATATTACCAGATTCCACGTTATTATTATACACATACTTCTCACTCTGTTACTGCACACACTCTGGTCATAGCTTCACAACATGGGGGTAGAGATGGGACATACTTTGCATATTACTCTCATAACAGTTTGGTGAGTTACTAGAGTGACAGGTTTGTTCTTATAGATATATTTCTGATGGTTATGATGTCTTACAATCAGTTGTATGTCATTATTTGCTGCATAAACGTCTGGGATCATCCCACTGATTTGCCAGTGGGACAGGGTGACAGGCAAGAAATTTAAGCTGATTATCTAAACTTTCTGACAAAATCTGTACAGTTGAGGGGTATGAATCTGCATACAGCTTACTACCACTCCCAGGATTCGAACCATGGCCGTGTGTGCTAAAAATACAACAGTTTACATCTTAGTTGAGTGCACTATTTGGATTTTGTTGTGTATCTTCTCACTGTTTTCTGTCTAAGTTTCCCTCAGTTGTACAATATGACCTTGAGATTACAGCAGTTGTATACAGACATTCCTACACATTTTATTTATGTAGTACAGTGTGGGTAATAGTGCTTAATACAACAGTACTATTAAGAGAATGCAACACTACATTAGCATATGATACCAGAGTAAACACAAGCAGTCCAGGAGTTACATCTTTATTGCCAGGCTGTTACCCTTTTATTTACATACAACCTATATGAGACTCTTCCTGCCATATTGTCTGGTTTATTCAATACATCCCATACACAGTACAGGTTTTAAACTAGCAATTAACTTACTACTACTTTTAAATTTATTTCTTATGACAGTACATGCAAGATTATCACTAACCTGCCTCACAATGCAGCCTTTGCAGCCTACATACATGGGCTTCCTGATCACAGCCCGCTCCGCTGCCACTGTCAGAGACATAAGAGGAATATTTAGCCATACCTATCCATAATATACATGAGCTTGCAATTATTAAACAGTTAGTAGAATGAGTACTTACACACTGCTGGGACATCACCCTACCTTGCTTCTTAGATCAACTGATCCAAGAGCTCCCTCTTCCTCTGTTTCAGGTCAGTATAGTGATGCCTGACCTGCTCACCAGTTTGTGGGATGCCAGTGCCACTGGTGAGGTCACAGGCGAGATGGTCCCAGGCTTCTGCTTTATATTGGGAACCCTGGTACTGGCCCTGCAGCAGTCTCTCTTCATGGTTTTTCACCAGGAGTCCTGCCATGACCTTGGACTCCTGGATGCCCCAGCACTGCACTCGGAAGCATGATCCTTCCCTGACACCAGCCATTGTGCCTAGAGAGGGAATCTGCAACCAGTTATGAGATGTATTCCTGCCTGTGGGGTTTAAATAAGGCCAATTTCCTGCACTTTGCTGTGATTGGACTGTTTTGAAAATGCTAAGCTATGGGCAAACTTGCTTACCTAAGGTTGCCGTTGCTTAAAGAGGCATACCAATGGGCAAATCGATTTAGCTGGGCTACACATTGCTTACATCTGGTAAGCAGAGGTGTGCAATGCTTAACGTTGCTTATTTTTAAATTTGCACACTATTTGCTTTTTGGCATTGATTTATCATTCATTAAATGTTATATAGTTGTTTAGTATCCGTGATTCATGTGTACGCACACTGTATGGGATACTTATGTTTATCAGGGGATTTCACCACTTTATTACAATGACACTTCACATCTGGACTTAATGCAGTATTCCAATTCACATATATATGTTATTTAATAGGTTATACAACATAAAACTGTTTATAGATTCCTTTCACATGTAAATTGTGATTTTTGCTATAGTGAGTTGCTATAGTGAGGATTTGTTTGGGTATACTTCAATTTTCTGTACAGGTTTGATGGCTTACTGGTTAACTGCTGTGAATACAGTGTACAGGGTCCTGGGTGCAAGATCTGCAATGGATGTTTATTTTGTTGCTGGGCAGAACAGGGGCTATTGGATACAGAGTGATTAAGGCACTTTTAAGCAGTTGTAAGCGGGTTTGCACAGGTTTGAATGACAGTAAGCAATGCTAATTTCTGGTTAAATATTCTTACACTCAGTTAGTCTCTAAATTGCTTATTCTGTGTAGGCATTGCTTACCCCCATGCAAACAGGCTTAAACCCACTTACTACTGCTTAAAAGTGCTTACTCCCGCTTACCCTCATACTAATTTAGAAAGAAATGAAACATGGGTCTTGGGAAAGTGGTAGATTTGGACACTTTATACATTTTTTACACTATTTGCTGTATGGCATGGATTTATCATTCATTACACATTTTAACTTTGTTTAGTATCTCTGATTCATGCATACGTATACTGTATGGGCCACTTGTATTTATATGTGGATTTTACCACATTATTACAATGACACATCACATGTGCAATTAATGCAGTACTCCATTTCACAAATATATGTTATTTAATAGGTCATACAGCAAAAAAAATGTTCATAAATTGCTTTTACAACGAAAATGGAATTTTCTACAGTGAGGATTGAACCAGGAATAACTGCTCACCAAGCAAATGCTCTGATCATTACACTACTGTTTTGACTAATTATGATATTTACCTTCTTGTGATATTTAAGCTACAGTATGTGATGCTAAGCAATGGGCAAACCCACGCAGCTACGGCTGAATTTAATCTGTTTGATAAAAAATATTTCTAGTGTTATTTTCTCTAGGAAGGAACAGGTTTCACTTATTGCTGTGGCTTTCTGTGTGCATCTGCACATTTGACAGACATCCTAGTGTGTTTCAGTTGCTATGAGCATAGGGTTTTCCTTGGAAGTGGGGCTTTGACCTTTGAAATGGCTGTGGGTGTGTTTTGTCCTGCAACATGAATTATTTCCTATATTTTATGTAATAGTTGCATAAAACAGTTATTCTGTATCTGAAACACCTAAATGTTATAAGAAACAGAATAAGCAACTAAAATGCTACAAGAATAAGCTTTTATTTAGGCAAATACGTGAAGTTCTGTCCTTTGTACTGGCCGTGGGTATGTTTTGGCTTGCCAAATCTGACATTTGTACCACAAATGTCCCACTTTGGGCATTTGAAAAGCTAGCAACCCTACAACCCCCTATGAGCATTTTCGCTCATTGTAATTGCCGAATGGCAATTCTTGAGTGCAGGGGCGTGTATTTTATGAGAGCTCTGCTCTGTGTCCATTTAGGAGCAGAAGCAGTGCGCCTTCATAACTATGCATAGCGTGCTGCTCTTAAACAGTCATTTCCGTGCAGGAATAAGTTATTCCTGCATGGAAGCTTACTGAATCCCAGTCATTGTGTTTGGCAAATCTGTTCTTTTTTCATTAGTAAAAAATATCTTTGTTTAAACATCTTTTTAATCTTCTCTTGGTTCATTTCATATATCTTCCCTTCTCTTTCAGAATATTCATTCTTGTTTCTTACTACCTCTCTAAATGCTTCATAACTTACTCTCTTACATTTTTCTTCTATTCTTTTCTTTTTAAACTTTGCCATTCCAAGAAACATTTCCTACTTTTTTCTTTAAAACTTATCCACAAAAACATCCATCTTATGTAAAACACTGTAATACCTGCAGGATCTTCCCATAATTGTTTAACCCTTTCTTTACCTTCCTTATCTAAATCTTTTTCATTTAATCTCTTAATACCTTTACATGTTTTATATAACCCTCCCTTTCTTGAGTTTCTATTCAAATTGCAAAATGATCTGAAAATCCTGTAACTTTTATTCTTACTTGTGTAATTTTCAAACTTTCATAAATAATAATCTTTCTCTGTTATTATAGTACTCCTTTTATAGGTCCACTGTTTATTAACCCATATATATAATTTTCCACTTTTCAATATCTTTGCTACTATTTTGATATCAGCACCCTCTTTTCTTCTTCTTCTCCTTCTTCTTCTTAGGTTACAGTTAAAATCCCCCACTAATATTATCTCCATGTTTACATTTATGTAATCTGGAATTGTTTTGAACATACCCCCTTTCCTTTTTTGTAATATATGCATAGACTGCAATCATTCTATAAATCTGATGTTTCCACCTCACATCTTCCAATGTTACTCTACCCAACACTAGTAAAGTATAACCCAACATTCCTATTGACTTTCTACATGATATTTCTATACCTGAACATGTTTCTTTTCCTATATTCTAAATAATTTCACTTTCCCACAATTTCTCTACTTGTAATCTCTCCCATTCTGCTAAAATTCTTATAGCTTCAAGTATAATAATATCCATACCAAGTATTATACACCATTCCAATACAGATAACTTTCTTTTAATATTCTTTATACTGTTCACATTTATTGCTAAACTTCTCAGCTTTTTTTCTTTTATTGTTTGCTACTTAATTTCCTTTTTATCCTTTTCCCTTTTTATTTTTCTTTCATTCCTACACTCTTGGATTTCTGTTTCCTATCTTTTATTCTTTTCCTAATATAATTTTTCTTTCCCATAATCACTCTCTAATTTATATCCTCTTCATCCCTTGTTTCTACCATTTCTCCAGCCCTTTCTTTCTCTATCCTTTCCTCTTTTTTTTCATATTTTCCCGTCTCATTAATATCTGTTATTATTATTTGCACTCCCTGCTGCTTTTCATCCCCTTTCTCCCTAATTTCTGTATTTTCTTACAATCCATCCATAAATGTCATTTGTTCACATTTCATTTCACATTTTTTTGCTCCATGCCCCACTTTACCACAGTTCTAACATTTTCTTTTTATTGCAATTACTAATTAAATTTTCACTCTTCCCACAAAAGAAAAACATTTTTGGTTGTACCCAGTACTTCACAATACCCTTGTTTCCTTCTAAATTAATTATACTTGGAATATGTATTATTTTTTTTTTCATTTTTCATTTTTAATACAATACCACATTCCTAATCCCCAGTCCATAGACCTCTGTTATCATAAAGTTTTATAATGTCCATAACATCTTCACATATAGGCTTTAAAAAGTCTGTAGTACTTTTTTTTAAAACTGAACATACATTTTCTTTTTGTCTCTCTATTAAATGCTTGAATAATATATGAGTTCCATCTATTACATTTTTCTTTATATCATACAGTTCCAAAATTACTCTATATACTGTCCTGATTCAAAAAAATTCACAAAAAGTATCTATTAATATGAATAAATGATCTTACCTCTTTAGGTGATATACCCAGGGTAATATGATATTATCCCAAATGTCATACCAATCCAGTTCTTTCTCCGTTTTGCTGCTTATTCTTACTAGGAATTTCTTTCTCCTCAATTCTGTTTTCTTTTCTTCTCTCCTTCTTTCATTGTCTGTGCATACAATTTCTTCTCCTCTTCTTATTTCCCCTACTTCTTCTTCTTGTATTCTTTCCATGTTAGCTCCTGACATGGCTTTTGTCACTTTCTGGTTCACTTTGATTTAACAAGTTATTTAAATAGACATCCCACAACCCTCCCAATTTGAGAGTTGTAATAATACCTCCAGACTGCAACTTGTGTTCTCCTTCAACCGTTCCTAAAAGAAAAACTCCATATCTTGCGAAGGCATGACAACCTTCATATCACTCTCCACATGCACCTCTCCCTTCTCATTCAATAACAGCCTCTCCTTTACACGCTTGCATGCCCTTTTTTCATCCCCTTCATCCTTTTGCAAATGTTTGGCCTTCTTTCACACTAAACATCAACTCCAAACTCTCTTCCTTTCACTCAAACTCTTTCTTGAATATCCATTCCACACCACACATGTTCACCATATTCCTTCCTGCTTCTCCAAGCTGCCACTGTGCTCAGACCAGAAACAGGATGTGCCACAGCAAACAGTGTCCCCACTCTCCAGGAGAATATCCCCAATACCATGGTCAAATTTTCCCTAGTAATATAAATACAACCTTGAGTCTCCCCTGAAGAGGCTACTACACTAGTGGAACTAACTCTGGCAACAAAAGGATAAATAAAAAAAATAAAATAAATAAAATAATAGCAAGGACTGGGGTAACTAAAACAAGTGAAGAATAAGAGACCCAAAGACTCAGATGTGAGAGGAAACACCACAGCATTACCTGTGGAGTTAAAAGTCCCACACAGGTCTTACTGACAACTGAAATGAAAACTGCAAAACAGCCTGCTGTGTTTACACCTGCTGAAAGAATAGCTATCCATGTGGCCTACACCAAACAAGGAACATTTGTTTTATTCAGAAGTCTTCTGAACTTTAATCAAAGTTCGTGTGGACTTTATATTTATTTTGTCGTTTTTTTATAATACTTTCAACCACAGCTCCAAAAGAACTAAGTAACCAAGCAAGACACACCAACCAAAGGCATAAAACAGAGCCAGACTGCACAAGCTTAGTGCTTTAGTTCACTTTTAATAACCAATGAACTTCATCAGAAAAGATTTTCTTATAATACTAAATATGTAGGTATTGATTAGTAATATGTGAGTCAAAATTATCCATGTTTTTTCTAAAGGAAAATTTGACGCTAGATTACATGTGATGCACATAGGCACAGTGTAACATGGCAAGCTGGTTATAAAGTGCCACAAACATTGGCACATAGCACTGATGGAGTTCCGCTTTTGCAGCAAAAATTTTAAATAAAGGCTAGTGTATGTGTGCTATTTAGTTAGATATTAGATAAGTAGTTATATGGTTGATAGATAAATAATGCTGCAGCACAGAAAATAATTTAAATAGAGCATTTGGTAAGCAAAATGTGTGCTGTAATGTCCATAAAATGTTTAACATTCAGCATTAGAGGTCTTGTCTCATTCATGAAAGTGGTCAAAATATCATACTGTTATGTCATGAGCTTCTTTAAAGTATGACACAATTTCCATTTAAGAAGCCTAATATCTTCATCCAAGAGAGGCATAATGCTCCTAGTCAAAAGAAAGCTGAGCAGTAAGCTTTTAGAGTACATCCATGATAAAGAGTGTGGATGGATTCTTGCTAAATTCAGAATACAATATAACCAGTAATCATTCCCACATTATACAAACTAAGATGGACCTGCATGTTTAGTGACTACTGGGCCTCAGTTACAAGGTTCAACCTGTAAGACTATTCAGTAATGCGTGTGGGGTGGGGTCTTTAATATGTTCTTAGACTCAGGATTGGGTCAAACCAACCCTAAGAGAGAATCCAACCTGAAGGCACATGCTACCGTTAACCACCATACATTAAATGACACATACAGGCAACTACATCCAGAATACCCAGAATATACCTTTGCAACCAAGAAAAAAAGACTCCAGACAATCCAACTTCCTAATCATAGGTGACTCCATAGTGAGACAGAGAGATGCACCCCTCACTAAGCTGAGTAAGGAGAGGGTTATGGTTAGTTGTCTATCAGGTACCAGGATTTGCCACATCACACATGCACTTACATCCTTGCACCACAAGTACACATACTACACAGTCATAGTAAACGTGGGAATACATGACTTCAGACATACCTCTCTGGACTGTATAAAGAGAGCCATTATGGACCTCTTGGAATACGTGACCAATATGAGCAAAGAATATTGACTTACACAATTGGCTTAAATTCTGATGTCATTAAAAGTGGGTCCAATATATTTCAACCTGGGAGGAAATGGAATACAGACCTAACTGTTTTGCCAGGGATGGCATGCATATATAGCTATATCCACAAGGCTTTAATATATTAGCTAATACCTTGACCACCTTCATGGTGTATTTTTCTGGCAATGGCAGTCTTCAAAAGCTCCCATCTTAACAAAACAAAATCTGAATAACATAAAGCTAGGAGCCTTAACAAAAAACTTCCTTTCCTACAGCAATTGCTTAACCTGGAATGCATTGATAAATTTACACCACCACAGAGACCTGGTTCAAGACCATTGAGAGCACCCCATCATTGCAGAGTTTTAACACCTACCACTTATTCAGGCCTAGTGCAGTAGATGAGGACACTCAAGATAGCAGTGACTCTCTATATTTGTAAAACAAAATATTACTTCTAGGCTTGTCAAACAGAATAATGACTTGGATCTCCTCCATCTCCAATGTACCATTAACAAAATGCCTTATCACATAACAGCTAACTATAGAATCCTGTCTATGATCCCCTTGGCCTATACTGACCAGTATGGAATCCCTATGCATTTAGGCCAAACAGAATTCTCCTAGGGGACATCAACTATCCCTCCATCAACTGGGAGACATATACATCCTCTAACATGTATGACCAGAGATTTCTGGCCTACATGTATACAAACTCCCTGGATCAGATTTAATGCACCCCAACTGTGGGAGACAACATTCTGGAGTTTGTCCTTACCAGTATGGGACATTTGTGTTCACTTCCAGTTGTAGCTTCTTCCTTTATCAGATTGGACCATAAATCATTACCATTGACCATAATACTAAAGCTTAAAGCATCCTTAAATACCTTAGTATTCAGAGATTATGCAAAGGCTAATTAATGAAAACTGAGAGATGACCTGACTAAAGTCAACATTCCCCTCACTCCTGGTTACCCCACTGCATATGCCAAATTCTATGTACATGTGAATAGCTGCATAGATGCATCTGTCCCTCTCCAAAGCAAATACAATGCAAAATTTAAAAATAAATCCATGTGGTAGGACATAAATACAAACTGGCTCTACAATAAAGAAAACATCATTACTTACACTAATAAATGTAGCTATCGAGGTGTCAAAAGCACTCTTGCTAAACTGAACAATGAACTTCAATCCCTGATCAAATAACCAAAGTTAGATACAAGGAAAAATAGCCATCCAGGCAAAAGACAATTGTAAAGCCTTCTTTAACAATGTTAAAAACCTCAGCAATAATGCTCAATAATGCACAGAGCTAATAGTAAACGATATATACTCAGACCCTGAGGACATAGCCAGTCTAATAACAGATAAATTTAAAGCCTGGTGTGGTTCATGCAATTTCCTTATGGTTCCTGTGGATTTACTGGCCTTTTGGTGTGTGGTAAAAAAACACAGATAAATTTAACACTAACTTCACTGCTGTCTCTTACTCTACATTCACAGATCACATACCTGCATCTACGCCCTCCTCAAATATCCCAAAAACAACTCCTCAAAGCACTTTCCAAGGCCAGGAACACTATTTCTATGAGGCCAGATAGCATGCCAGGTGGCCTAAAGACTAGCCTGATACAGGACCTTTCCAACCCAATATAGAAGCAATCTAATATCGGTTTCTAAACAGGCTTCATGCCAGATGAATGGACAACCACAACATTCATTGCCCCAGCACAAAGGTGGGGCAGCAACAGACCTGGGTAATTACAGGCCCATAAGTCTGACCAGCCTCATCTGTAAGGCTATGGAGGGATCATTATGGAATTAATAAATAAGGACATAGGTAATCTACAAATTCTTTAACCAAGGTAGTTTGGTTTTGTCAAGGGCAGATCCTACCTGCTTAACCTGATTGACTTCTTTGAGAAAATTATTGAAGCAGTGGATGAAGGAAAATCAGTACACATATATAGACTGTGCAAAGACAATCAACACCATCTAACACTCAGGTTTTCTATGTAAACTCTCTCAGCTAAATATTAATTCCTATATAGCTCATTTGATAGTAAATTGGTCAAGAAATGAGGGTAGGTGGGTCTACCTTCTCCAAAAGATTTGTCAGTAGTGGTGTGCCCCAAGGTTCATTTCTTGGATCAGCTTTCTTTGGCATTTACTTCTCCAAGGTCAAAGCTAATGTTAAGCACTTATGCTGACCACGTTTGTGGATGACTGTAAAACTGAGGCCATCATAAACTATGCAGAAGACACAAAGATACTCAAAGAGGGTGTTTCCCAAATAAATAACACATCATAATCATGGACTAAAACTAAATGCCAAAAAAATGTAAAATAATTTTCACTTACAAGCAAGACATCCCCTGTAGCCATCACCATAACAGCACCCACCTAAAAATGATTCATTAGTTATGGACCTGGCAATCTATGTGGACAACAAACTTCCTTCAATCACCATGTATCCACTGGTGTAATAAAGTCCTTTTTCATTGCACAGCTTATTAGTATGGGTATAGCATCTAGGTTCAGGGATGTGATCATTCCATCATATTCAACACTTATTAGGCTGATCATGGAGTACAACACCCCCTTTGGTATGTAGATGTCCAAGCATGCAATACAACTTGAATGACCACAATGCTTTCTCACCAAGGAAATCAAGAGCCCAGATCATAAAACTGCAATGACCATCTCAAAGGCTTGTTCCTCTTCTCAGTATCATACAGGCTACTGATAGGTGATCTTCATGTACAGAGTCTCAACAGACCCTGTCCTCTCCAATCCTCTGCACATCTACAAGTCCAGTGGTGGAATAAACACTCATAGGTTCATAGCTTCATAGGTGTGTACTAGGCTAATGGCCCTGGAGCCTTTCCAAGCCTAGCCCATAGGATTACCCTGGCATCGTGCCACCTGACCTTAGTTTCCAGTGCTTCTATCAAGTAGAACCACTGGAGTGATCCCTGCAGTGAATTGTCTATTTCCCATCCACTCATCAAGATTTCTCTTGAAGACGGCCAGTGAGGTGATCTGCTTGACATGTATGGGAAGTCTATTCCATAGCATGGGCAGTCTCTGGGTTATGAACCTGTCCCTCCAGCATGTTCTGTTGATTGTGGTAATGTGGTTCAGGACTCTGGAGTGTGTGGTGTGGAGGTATTGGGATTTCTTTAGATGTAGCATTTCTAACAGAGTTGGGTCAAACATGGCTTTGTAAGTCAAGCAGAGATTGTCTCTAAGTAGGTGATCTGAGACAGAGAATAGTTGGAATTTTTTTGGGTCTGTCCATATAGGACACGCTTTTAAGGCCAAGGATCCTCTTTGTGAGGCCCTTTTGTGGCCTCTGCAATTGTTGCAGGTGCCTAGTGAGGTACATGCCAAATGGGGCATTGTACTTGATGATTGGCCTAATGAGGGAAGAGTAGAGGGAGACAATGACCTCTTTCTTCCTGGATGCAAAACCCTTAGTAATGAGATGTGCCACATAGAATGACTTTCTGACCACAGTGGCAACATGGTGGCCAAAAGAGAGGTTGCTCTCAACCTGTGTTCCCAGATCTCTTATAATGCCTTCTGTGTTCAGTGGACTACCATCAATGTGATCATTCAAAGGAACTGGGTTTTTCTCAAAGAGGATGACTGCACATTTTTTGGCATTGAGCTTAAGACCATGGTTCTGACCAGTCGTTGGTCTCATTGAGGCCTTTCTATAGGATGTCAACATCACATGGGGAGTTAATAAAAGCTCCCAACTTGCAATCATCTGTGAACTTTGTCAGCCAGAGTCCCTTCATTTTGGCCTGGACTTTAAAGAAATAGATACCAAACAGGAGAGGACCCAGAACCGAACTAGTGACTGGTCGGCAGTCTGACTTGCAGTGAGCTACTTTCACACTGTGGGTTCTATTTGTGAGCCAGTTTGCAACCCACCTAGTGATATAGGAGTTGATGCCTAGTTTAGTGAGTTTTTCTGTGATTCCTGAGTGGCGAATGGTATCAAAAGCCTTGGCCAGATCAAGGTAGGCTATATGAACTACCTTGCCTTCATCCACAGCTCTGGTGACTGACTCAAAGAAGTCGACCAACTTGAGCAGGCATGATCTACCCTTCACAAAACCAAACTGTGTAGGATCCAGAGTTTGGAGATTCCCTATATCCTTATTTATTAGGTCCATGATAATGCGTTCCATAGTTTTGCATATCAGACTCGTCAGGCTAATGGGGTGATAATTCCCGGGATCTGTAGTCTTTCCTCCTTTGTGGAGAGGGATGACTGTAGCAATGCACCATTTGGTTGGGACAAAGCCTGAGGTGAGGCTGTGATTGAACAGGGCAAACAGGTGAGGTGCCAGTTCACTCTGTAGTTCATGTAGAACACAGCCAGGGATATTGTCAGGTCCCATAGAAGCTGTACTCTTGGCCTTGGACAAGGCTGTTTTAACCTGTGCAGCAGTAATACTAGCTGTCTGGCAATCTACTGGTATTGTAATTGGTCCTTTGGGGGGGAGGGGTGAAGTTAGCACTGAATTTGTCGGCCAGTATATTGGCAATATCTGTTGGCTCTGTATAAGAGGTACCATTGTGCAGTAGTTCAGAGCAAATCTGGATATTGTTGTGGAGATTCTCTACATAACTATAGAAGGCCTTGTTGTTTACTTTCTGCTGCAATTCTGTTTTCATAGCTAGCTTTACAGGATTTGATGAGGGATCTCAACCTTTTTTTGAGGCTGATAAGGGAGTTTTTCCAGTCTTGGGACTTCACCTTATTCCGCATCAGTTTCCTCCTTCTGTTGTAGAGTTTGTTTATGGCAGGGGACCAAAAGATTGGCTTCCTTTTTTTTGAGGAGAGGGTCTTGGTTCTCTTGGGTATAGTGAGATCCATGCATTTGTGTACATGTTTTTACAGTGCATTGGTGTATGATTTGGCGATCATGTAACTATTCTCCATTTTCATGGGTCCCGTGAAGTTAGCCACCTCTGTTTTTAGGACCCCAAAGTTAGCTTTGGCGAAGTTTTTCATGATGGTTACCTTTGTTGGAGGGGGGGTGTGTGGATTTCCAAGGTGATTAATTTGTGGTCGGATCTAACTAGAGAGGAGATGACTATTGGTGTAGAGTAATGGACGCCAATGTTAGTAATGACCAAGTCAAGGATGTTGCTACCTCTAGTGGGGGTAAGAACGAGCTGGTCATGAGCAGTGGAATTAATGAATTCCAGAAAGCATTGGGCAAGTGTATTGGTACATGATTAGTTTTCCCAGTTAATGGAGGGGTAATTGAAGTAGCCCAATATGAGAGTGTTAGGTTGCAATATAAATACAACATTTTGGAATGACAGATATTTAACAGAGAGAATGCAACTTCTTTGAAGTCAATTGTCTTTCTTTCCACATAAAGCAAAGTACCCCCCTTACTCTATTGAAATGTAATCAAGACAAATGGACAGGAAACTGCAAATTCATCCCTGGTTTAGCACCCTTCTCTCTTATAGATAGTAGAAATGTGTTAATGATCTGCCTGGCTCTGGGTTATTCATCCTTAATTTATAAGGGCTAACACCTTCATGGGAATACAGAACTATGCTTCTAAAGGTCCTGTCAGACCAATAGCCTATGAACCTATGAATACTGCTGTCCACTCTAGCACAAAGTAGACTTGAGTATCAACTTTGGCATCTACCCTCTGGAAGGATAAAGTAAATATTACACGTGAATACAATCTCCTGGTCCGTGTCAGGTTACAAAAGAATTTTACTAGAAACATACCTTCCTTACCCCCCCCCCCCTACCATGCACACACAGAAAAAACATGATGGTACTCTGAAGGACATAGAGTCATGTACCATCCTTACCAACACAGTGCAACACTACCTAAAGTTATACCCTATACACAGAATGGCATACTTTCTCTGGTGGGATAGCTTTAAATTACAACTGCAAAGCATGTGTTCCATAGACAAAGCCATGATTATACGTACATACGTACATACATACATGCGTACATGCACACAAATATTAAAGACACAGGCAATAATGCCCTTTTAGCCTGCCAATATACCAAAACAGTCATTCCCATAATGTGTCCAGGTTGTTCTTAAGAATATCTAAAGCAGTGCATGCGTTAACATAATTTGGTATCCTATTCCATGCATCATAATGGTGAAATTGGGCCTGAAGGAAAAAGTAAATACATTCCTGTGAACATGGAAGAAATCCCACACAGAAAATTTGTAAGCATTTAAAATTCAAAGGGCACCCTGGCCCTTAGCTGTATCAAAGTTGATTGGTAACCACAGGCAGCACAGCTGTGTGGTGACTATGTCCTACCCCCCACTGTTTATAAGCAATTATGATTACAGTAACAGAGATAGTTTTAAAGTGTCATACTAGTTTTAAAGTAGCAATGAGTTACTGTGCAGCAACTTAATAACTCATTGCTACATCTGAAAGACAGCTTTAACAGTTTATAAGTTGGCACTAAGTGACTGTTACAAGCTGATTCCCAGGGCAGCCGCCAACACCACTCTGGTCTACTCTTCCAATAGCTGTGACTTCTCCACCCATGTGAAGAACTTCTTAAAGATCTACCTTAGAAGAGTAACTATACAGGCTTGGGTCCTAACCAGAAAACTGGGAAAAAACCTTACACTCAGAATGAAATAAAGAAAAGCCTTCCTTATTGTGTCTTCAGTGAAACAAGGCACTCAGGGGGGTTCAGTTCATGGAAATATCAGTGAAATATCTTTATCTGACTGCATCAACAAATATTCTGTGCTGCCATATTTTTCTGATAAGGCACCAAAGGGATATTCTGAAGCACTAGAGTTTTTAAAACAACAAAATCTTCTCTAAGTATCGGAGAATATGATGGAGTTCCAAACAGCTTTTATTACTGAAACAGAGACTGAACATAAATGCAGGTCAACATCATCAGGCAAAGCTCCAAGGCCAATTGTACTTGAGTCAGCTTTACGTAGTTATTTGTTACCCAAAGATACCAGCACACTACAACTTCTTTCTCAGACATGTCACATAGATAATACCCCACACCCAGTGAAAGAGCCCTAAATAATCATCCTGGGAAAACCTGATAAAGGCAAAAACATGATTTCAGTTAATGACCCACTCCATCCGCATGAACAGAAACCCAAAGTTTAATCAAAATATCAGTGCTACATCTACAAGAGATCCTACCACACTTAATATACCCAAGTCCTGTGTGTGTTGTTAAGAGAGGCAGTAGAGACCATCTGAAATCAGAATCCAGCTCATGCACAATGATTTGGCCCTTTGTTCCCCCATCATTTTTGTCTTAGTCTTTGTCTAGATTTCCTATACTAAGGCATACCTCTCAACTGTCCAGATTTTGCAGCACATTTTTGGTCTGTTCCTCCTAAAATTTGTGGTTTTCTGGCAAATCACTGAGGACTGAAATACAAAAATAGTGGCAGGAGTTTGAATTTCACACTTCATATCCTTCAGAAAATTCATGCTAATGCACACCTGCTATTCTATCAACATTCCAAATTTATAAGAGCAATATTTAAAAAGTGTCCCTATTTTTGGACCTTTGTCCTCCTTTATTTGTGGCTTTGCCCAGATTTCCTGCTCTAAGAGGTTGAAAGGTATGAGAGGCTGAAAGCTATGCCATGGGGCAGGCAGGCAAACAGTGCAGGAATATAGCAGAATTAATGGAATAGGTAAGAGGAGCCACCATCACTTATGGACAACTGTCTCTGGTTCACTTGATCTTTCCTAGCATACATTATCCTGGAGGAATTATCTCATTAATCCAGCCTGCAGTGCAAAATGAACAAAATGGAGATGTTTCGCCTAAACAAAGCTGCAGAAACTTTAAGAGAATCCAAACAACAATCACCCTTCCAGTGGTAGTCCTATGATACGAGGAAATCATGGTACGTCTCAAATATAACTCAATGTTAGAGCTTAACTATAGCCAGATATGGTAAGAGCTATGTCTATCATATCCTGCGTGGACAAGCTTATAGCCTACTCTTTAGGAACAACTAATGCATTAACAAAGGGTAATTGGTGCATGTTCAGAGACACTTATCTAACTCCATCCCCTGGCTAAAAATGTAAGGACAAAATATTCTAGTTGATAAGGACTGGTGAAAGGTAAAGGGTTCAGATATCATACCATTCTCCTTAAACAAAGCAAGTGGCCTTGATTTCGAAATTAGCACTACATGCACAAACTATCAAAATACAACACATACTAACAGTAGACCAAGCAGCACAGCTGTGAGCAACTTTAGAAGCAAAAGCACAAGTCAGCATTTCATCTCCACTGCCATAGAGGGAAACAGGCCTGAATGCAATTCAGGAGACCTCTCTGGACTAGTGAGTTAGGCACCTGTAGGTGCTTGTACAGAGGAAGAGAAGCTTTGCTCGCCTAACTCTTTTCAGGGAATAGATGAAGGCGTATGCTAGACTGCAGCCAGTTTGCAGAAGCTCATGTGGAGATCAGAAATCAGAAAAGAGCCTGGGATAGGTAAGTTTGGGTAGCATTGCCACTCTGGGGCTAGGTGGGGACACTCCTAGACCATGTTTCATTACACACATTGGCCTCTTAGGGGTGGTACTGGCTTGTGAGGGTAGGGCCTCCACCACAAGTAAGACACCTCCATGGTTTGCAAGTATGTTTGCTCCCTCATATGTTCACATCACAAAGCATCTCACCTTACCAATATGAGGGGGCTGATGACCCTGATCAATAGTTTTACAACCAAATGCCAAGATAAAAAATGTGACTTGTGGAGACGTAGTGCTCATGGTAGATGCTGCGCTGCCTTAGAAGTGCAAATCAACTCAATGAAACAAATAAAAAATGCATAATAACACCAAGTAGAATTACTGTCTCTGCTATAATGCTATGCCTAACTCAGAAAATACCAAGTGCTAATTATCCACAGTATGTGCTAGACTCTAGCAGAAATATAGAAGAAATCTTCTACATGAACTGTAACGTGTCTGCAATACCTAGATGCCAGACAAGCTGCACATGTTTTGCTCATGTCCAGCAAAGCAGCCCATTTGGGAAAGATCTTGTCAGTTACAACATAAACTCAAGAGAAGATCCTATCTTATGCTTTAATTCACTGATATTCATGTCTTCATTTACAGTGTAAAACCTCATCAAACTAAATCAGATTTTCTTATTATTGATGTCACTTATAACCAGGACATAAATTGCTTCGTACTGCAAAACTTAAGAAATGAACAGCTGTAGACATGAAAAATTACATTGCCTGTCTTGCAGATGAAGAAAGTTGCACTTCATTAATCTG
>NC_056725.1:650342692-650535192 GCF_019279795.1 Protopterus annectens
GGGCATGCCCCCCCAAAACAAATTATATATACCAACTCCACTGTTGCACAACAATGAAGAAAAGGGGAAAAAAACAAAAACATGTATTGCTGGCTTACACAATATATTACACAGTGATGAAACTCACCGCAATGAAACACCATCATACTAGAGACACACGATGGCAGAGTCAGCAATGGCTCATAGTTATGGGGGTCCAGGATATTTCCACCCCTTGTGATGTTAAGAACAAGCTGATCCAGGGAATTCTTATTAGCCCAATCTAAATAATGTACATATCTGAATGATTTAGGAGTGTGAATACTGATTTTGATCTGGATCGGGAATCACCATTACCATCAAATGCTGCTACTCCAATTGTGAAAGAACATGAAGGCTTTAAATTTTTTAATTACAATCACATGGATATTGACAACAGATATTTTAATCTTTTTATGAAAGGGTTTATGTTTGTTCCTAATTTCAAAATGAATTTAGCTAATGTTTTACTGGCTCTCAAGTTATATGTTAGAAAGTTAAAATTGGGGGTACTCTTTTGGTAAAGCTCAAATAAATATACTTCAGGGATTAATTTTTCTAGAACTAGTACTTTTAACTTCTCACTACAGCCCACATTTAAAGTTTTTGAACAGCTTTGTGAATCAAATTTCAGGAAGCTGCTTAAACAGCAGCAGTATAAGGCAGGATCTAATATGACTAAGGACAAGTTCTGTTTGATGAATAAATTGGTCAAGAATCATGGTATTAGAGTCATGAAGCCCCAATAAGGGTGGGGTGGGGTGGCATTTATGGATTCTATTGATTACTCAGTGAGAATGTTCACTATGTTAAACAATAAGGCCCAATACATGAGAGTATCTAAGAATTGGAGAATGTTTCCTATTACAAAATAAATATGTTATTCAATTATTTGTTTGATCAAGATGTAATTGAATACAAGCTATATAAGTTTTTTTTTTCAAATAAGTTTCCACTAGTACCTACAATGTTTGGTATCCCCAAGATTCATAAAAGCATTAGGAATCCACAGTTGCATCCATTTATTTATGCAGCAAGATTTAAGATCCATCTCTTG
This sequence comes from Protopterus annectens, assembly GCF_019279795.1. Classification (NCBI taxonomy): domain Eukaryota; kingdom Metazoa; phylum Chordata; order Ceratodontiformes; family Protopteridae; genus Protopterus; species Protopterus annectens. Next base: position 650,343,768 of record NC_056725.1, read on the forward strand.
GCCATATATATCGGTGGAGTTTTAAAACATTTTCTTAATGATTACCTTCACATTTTAAAAATTCATGAGATTTTTAAGGAAGATTAAGCATGAATATTTTAACAAAGTTTGTTTTTTTGGTCACAATTGATATTGTTGACCTTTTTTCTTGCATTTCCCTCAAGACAGGATCATGTTATTTAGGGAAGCCTATGACATGAACAGTCTCCTTAGTAACAAAGAAATCAGTGTCTTAGTGAAGCTTATTGAGTTGGTTTAGAACAACAATTTTATTTACGTTGAAGGAGAATATTACAAGCAAGTGACAGATGTTGCCATGAGGCAACATGCTCTCCTTTATACACCAACCATAGTCCTATGGTACTGGCAACATAATGTTGTATTTAAGTCAGAACACATAAAATATGTCCTGTTTTTAAGGTTTTTGGATGACATTTTTGTTATTTGGAAGGGTTTGCCCTCACAACTCATTTATTTTGTAGGGCTTCTAAATTCTACCACTGAATTTTTGAGGTTCATGTGCTCATATTATATGAATGATAGTAATGATTTATATATAATAATAAAAAGCACCTTCAACAACAATGCTATACTTCTGGAAAATACAGGAAGCCCACGTTCTCTAATATATATATATATATATATATATATATATATATATATATATATATATATTTAGCAATCATCCATTTTCCCTTAAGAAAGGACTTGCAAAAGGCCAAATGGTAAGGATTACCAGGATAGTGTCCGATGATGATGAATTTATGACAGAAATAAACAAATTAATATGCATGTTCACTATTAGGGGCTCCCCTATGAGTTTATTAAATCAAATAAAAGATGAGGTAGTTAAGAACAGCAGAGATAGGTTCTTTCCAATATTAGGTAACAATGCTGTAGTTGACAGAATATCTAATAATGACTCATATAACTATGAACAGATGATGATTGTTATGTACAGTGAGAATAGCAGTGAAATTAAGCAAATTATTAGGAATAATTGAAGGATAATTGAATATGATAATAACATTAACAAGATTTTTGGAGACAGCCCATGTTTTCTATCCATGAATTGAAAGGAAAGGTTGGAAAGAGGTGGATGCATGAGAAAGTATGGTGTGTGCTGACACTTTAGATATATATCTTAAGTGTCAGATTAGAAGCTCAAGAGTCATGATTGTAAGTTCAAGTTATACCATTTCTGTGACTACAGTTCTTTATGGAATATATCACATTTTGTATATATCACATATTATGACTCTTGCCACTGTTTTTATGTTGGCAAGACTGAACAAGCATTAAAAAGTCGAAGAAGGCACTTGTAGTGATGAAAGCACTTACCTACTTGAATTTGTTTATTCAATTTTTTATGATTGCCATGCGTCTGACTGTCATTCATTTGGCTGTTGTTAATGCTGTTTTTAAGCACAAGTTGTCCTGCCCAGACAATAAGAAGTATCATTTTTTTGTATTAGAGCAGGTTTTAAATAGCCCAGGAGGTGGGGCATGGGAGCACAGGCTCGAGTACTGAGAACGGTTATGGCAGATGATTTTAGATGCATGTACATACCCAGGGCTTAATGACATGATCCCTGGGATTCCATAAACCCAGGCAGGCTTTGTGCAAAGCCTACACAGAGTTTACATGTGTACGCAGTGATGCAAGGTGAGCAGCAGTGCTAATTACATATTGATGCCATGCACTCCGTTTAAACGTAAACAAGCATGGCTGGCAAAAATGTTGCCGGACAGGAAACCATGTAAAGCAACACAGATAGCAAACTATGCTACCTCAGAGCAAAGCAGCTGAGCGGGATTGTGCGGAATGCCACAGGGCTTAACATATAAGTTATGTATATGTTCTAAACACAGTACAGGGCAATGTGTACAGTGCAAACTATTGTAAAATCCCATTCCAGAATTCTATACAGAAGTTGTGCAAATGATCTGTAAGGGTACATAGACTGGCATTTAAAATAAACCATCAGAGGAACTGTGTGCATGGAATAGGGACACACAGAATGGTAGCAATGAACACAGGGAAAGAGGATGGGTGAAACAACGTAATGTACAGCAGATGAGGGCATGCCAGTGGAAGACAGTTGTAGCAAAAACACCAATCACATATCAATATGGTACACTAAAGACTGCACTGTGAAAATGTATATTATGTGACTGTCACACAAGGTGACATAACAATGGGGAAGATGTCTTTCTGAAATAAGCATCCTTACATGAACAATGCAGAGGACATCTATCAGGGATGTTATATATAATTGGGGAGGATGCATATTATGAAGCTGGATAAATTGATTTGAGCAGAGGTTTACGACAAGTGGGACACAGGTACAGGCTCATGGACAACAGTAAAAGAAGCAAGCACAATCATGGACAATATCAGAATAATACCAACAGTAATCCCATGTCTCTGACATAACATATGTGATTCTGAGTGATCAGAGATGGTCCTGCACAAACACACCTATACAACTATTATGACATGTCAGCAAACTATGAGGGTAAGAGTTACTGCTATACCTATATGTGACATTATGATCAATACAGGCTATTTGACTGGTGTGCATGGCATATCTATATCTATCTAGCTATATATATATATATATATATATATATATATATATATATATATAGATAGATATATATATATATATATATATATATATATATATATATATATGTCTATATATGGGTTCCCTTCAGAATTTGGAACTACTGAAATCCCGAATTTCAGTAGCCCGAGACCAGAAGGGTGATAGTACAGAATACCGAAACCCCAGAAGCATGAAATTCAAAATCCTGAAGCTCAGAGATTTTGAATTAGCAGTTCTAGTATTGCGGTAATGACTGGATGGTTGGAGATGTAGGTAAGTATTTGTGTTTTACAGGTTTTGGGTAGGAGCTTTAGTGTGTCTCCTTGTGTTTTGTTAGTGTGATGTGTGTGTGCGAGGGGAATGTAGCTTGTGTAGTGGTGTTATTGTGTGTTTGTCTGTGTAGTGTGACCTTGGAGTTAGTATATTTAAGTAGGGGGGTGTGGGATGCAGGGGGGGCTTGCCCCCTTGCTTGTATGTTGGGTAGGTGTTTGTGTTTGCATGTATAAGGAGGTGTATGTTTGTGTCTGTGTGTATGGTATGATTTGTATAAAAGTTAAGATTTTAAATTTCGTGCTTCTGGGGTTTTGGCTTTATGGATTTTCGGCTTCATGGTCTCGAGATACTGAAATCTGAGATTACAGTATTTCGAGATTATGAAGTGAATCTATATATATATATATATATATATATAAATCCAGCAAACAGCACAATTAACAAAGCCAGGGCCAGCCGATATCTAGTCCCAGTATGCCTTCTACATATGTATCAAATGCCGAACAAAAATCAGAAATGAAAAAATTCACCGTAGTTCAAATGCTGAAAACAATTCCAATGACTCAGTTTAACAGCTTGCCAGAATTTCAGTAGGCTCCAGCTGTCCTTAAAGATACCAAGATGTTCCTTGAGAAGCTGAGTGAATATATCAGTATGAAAAGGGATACTAAGAAACAAACCATGATTAGTATGGACATTAAGAATTTGTTCACCAGTATCCCCAATGGTTATGGAATAGCAGCATTAAGAAGTTTTCTATCGGACAAAGGCACATATGATGAAAGGCAGTTTACAATTCTGTGTGACCTAATGGAGATTATTTTGAACAACAATGTCTTCATGTTTGAAGGGAAATACTATATACAGCTATGTGGTGTAGCGATGGGTACGCCATGCGCCAATAGCTATGCAAACATAGTTTTGGCGCATTGGGAGGATAGAGTAATACATCAAGATAATTCATGGAAGAACCACTTAAAAGTATACTTAAGGTTTGTGGATGACATTTATATAACGTGGGAAGGTGACGTTGACGAATTTGACAGATTCCATATATATTTGGAGAACAGTACGAACTTTTTACAGTTCACTGTGACCCACAGTGATGTGCAGATACACTTCCTTGATGTACGAATCACACAGGATGGAGAAGGGAAAATAGAAACTAGTCTGTATAGAAAGGATTGCTGGAAAAATAGTATTCTACCAAGAAGTAGTATGCACCCAAGATATATCTGTAAGAACATCATGAGGGGACAGTTCTTAAGAACGTTCAGGATACATTCGGATGACACAACTCTTTCAATGGCGATGGATGACATGTCGGAACATCTGAAGGCAAGAGGGTATAGAGAAGAAGAGGTGTTGAATATGAGACAACAAGTAGATTTGGAAAGGAATGAGAAAGGCAGACCATACTTAAGAGGGAAACAAGAGAATATGAATCAAAATAAGTATTCATATAAAGAACTGAAAATGGTGCTTACCCATACAACGGACACAGAAGATGTATGTAATATAGTGAAAAGGAATTGGAAGATACTCATGTCAAGTGAAGAATGTAAAGAAGTCCTGGGAGAAGAGCTTAAGTTTTGTTTCATAAATGCAAGGAACTTAAAGCAAACACTACGTAAAGATAATGAAATGGAATCACACACTATCTCAAGGAGAAACGGAACTTTTCCATGTAGAAGGTGCACCATGGGCAGATATATATGTACGGACAGCCATTTCGAGCATCCAGTTACTGAAAAGAGATATGTTAGTAATTTTTATGGAGATTGTACTACAAAGAATGTCATATACCTAGCCACTTGCCTAGCATGCGACAATTTCTATGTCGGAAAAACGATACGACAGATGAAAGAGAGACTGTCCAAACACATCAGTGATATAAGACTTAAAGACTATAAAAATCCCTTGGCCAAGCATATTAGAGATAAAGAAGGACTTAGTTTTGTATTTATTGCTTTACATATTATATATATTTCAAAGAGAGGGGGTGATGTGAATAATAGACTTGAGCAAGAAGAAATGTTTTGGATAGGGAAATTGAGAGCACATCAAAAACCTGGGCTCACTACAACTTTCCCTATAAAACCCACCCTGAAAGGGTGGAGATTGAAGAGACATCTATGACACATCAAATTGAAGCTAGCTGTTCATTGGTTGAAAGTTCATTTATGCTTTTGTTCGGCATTTGATACATATGTTGAAGGCATACTGGGACTAGATATCAGCTGGCCCTGGCTTTGTTAATTGTGCTGTTTGCTGGATTTTTGATATTTTATTACAGCACACTCCTGAGTTCCGGGCTTATTTTGTTTGTTTTATATATATATATATATATATATATATATATATATATATATATATATATATATATATACAGCACAATCCACGCTGTCATGAATGTAACCCATGCCATCAATGTTGTCAAACAGCTATGTATCTATGCATGTACTGTGTGCATCACTGGAACAGGTATTACACATGAATCTGAAGAACGGTGTTATACCTTGATGGGAGTTCTGCACCATCAGACAGTAACATTTGTGCAAAAAAAATACCTAGTTATGACTAATAAGATTTGTGACAGCTCACTGTGGCAAAGGTGTTACACTTCAGTTATGTGTAGGGAGTTACATGAAAAAGGTGCATTGTACTCAGTTTTTGGCATGAAGAAGGCTGTGAACTATGGAGGTGTTATGGCCTTTGATTATAGGTTCATAGGTTCATAGGTTCAGACTAAGCTATCTGCCCTAGGGCATTTATAAGCCTAGCCAGAATGTGTTTGGCTTTCGCCACCCATTTTAAATTTATTTTACTATGCCCTTTTTCGAGGTTAGTATACTGTGCCTCTGTCTAACAGTGACACAGAAGTGATACCCGGGGTAAACCTATGATCTCCCATCCACTCATCAAGATTCCTGTTGAAGAGAGTCAATGAGGGACTCTGCCTAACCTGGACTGGGATTTTATTCCAGAGTGAAGGGAGCCTCTGGGTTATGAATCTGTCCCTCCCATAGTGGCACTACTTCCACTGCTCCAGCAGTGGTTGAGGTCTCCACACTCAAAAATGGCAAACCATGGGGTCATTGTCCTGGACATTCTCATGAGGAGAGGTTGACCAGCAGACATCCGTCATGTTCAGGTAGCAGCAGTGCATCTGACCATAGGCATGTATGTGGCAGTGCAACTCCTGGCAGAGCCAGTTCTTGTGGTGGGGTTCGACAATGATGAATTGCCACCTCTACCATGCATAGCTCACACCTGTTCAACATACCAAGATGTAGAACTAGCACACAACTTGGCTGTGTTCCTGCAGACACTAACAGACCAGTTTCATCTGGAGGACCCAAACAGATGCACACACAACAGTTACATAGTTCAGCCATGAAGCTTAAAACTCATTTTGTCTCACTGGCCATTTGGTACTTTATCCAAATGTCTGCCTGCTTCTCTTTCTTACTCACACACACTCACTGACCTTTGGTGTCAGCCTAGGCTCCCCCCCCCAACAACACCTTGTGCAACTGATGATAACTGTGCCATATCCCTGATTTCTATCTTTTTGGATTCAGGGAAACAAAACATTTGTGCCTAATGGTCAGGGAGCATAGCTGACTTAGTGCTTAATATATATGCATTTGTGATGTTGTTTTGGTAATTGTACTTTTGACATATTTTGGTCTTAGAAAGTTAGACAGTTGATAGAAATAAAAATTTTTGCATCAGTATTGTTAATGATCTTGTGAGGGTTGTGAAGTCTAAAACTGAAATGTGTCTCATTACTTTCTAACTTCTCTCTTTAATGATTTTCCAGTACAAAGGTATGATGCTATACTGAGGACATTTGGTGGCCATCGGTACTTTTGAGAGGTATAGCTGTATGATCTTTAATGCCTGAGGCCTACTACTTGATAATGGACACATATAAGTCACATAAGTCACTGCTGTCACATGTTAAAGTCACTTCTGTACAAATCACCCACCCTTTACTTGCTTAAATTAGTAAGTAACATCATGCAAGGTTATGCCATTTATTTGCATTATTACACAATGCACTCCCAGTTCAACACCTACCTTGTAAATCCAGCAGTTGCAACAGTTTTAGTTCAGGGCTAACTATCTCTGATGCTAGGAGTGCACAGCCATTACATGGGTAGGTAAAGGTTGTGAGCATTGCCTGGCATCAATGTTACAATATGTATATGTGCAGGAGGAAGATTTTAGTCCCTTGGGTCATGAGTCAGTGTGCTATGGGTTGCTTCTCAGGCAATGCAAGGGCATATTGGGTATGCCTATGTCTGCCTACACCTGCAGCAGCTTTTGTTTCCCCCTCTGACTCCTCACCTGCTTGTGGCTGTGCTGACATTGCCACTGCTGGTGGGATGTGTGCCCCTTCCTCTTGTTGATCCTGCTGAAGCTGCTTTCTTAGGCTGATGTTGTGTTGCATGCCGCAGACTGTAAAGATTTCAGTACATGTAAGTGGATTGTACTGCAGGGCTCCCACTAGATTTCAGCAGCCCAGACACACACTCTATTATATTTCTGGTTTGAGCATGCGCCTCATTATGGCATTCTTCAGCAGGTGTGTATGCATTTCAGATGGGCGTCATCAGCCATGGTTCCAGTGCATAACCTGCATCCCCCAGTAAATTACCCTATGGGGTATCACCCCAAGTGAACAACTGATACAGCTGGGAGGTGTGTCAAATATGTAAGTCATAATAACTGCTTAGGTTGCCAGCACACACACATTCAAGATGGTTCCCTTTGCATTACACATGACTTGGCAGTAAATAGAGTGAAAGCCCTTTCTATTTATGTAGAGCCTTCACTGTTCCCTGGGTGGTGGCTTAATTTCTATGTGTGTATAATCTATGGCACCCATTACTTCAGGGTAGTGTGCTACAGTATAGAATTCTTGCATATTTTTGGCCCTCTCCTCAGGAGTACAAGAAAAATATATGTGGTCACTGGCATGTTGGAGCATAGCATTCAGGAACTGATGGTGGACCCGGGATGCTGATGCCTGTGACACCTGCAGCATGTCCTGTGTTGGTCTCTGAAAGGCTACTGTAGCTAAAATTCTAAATGCTACACGTACTTTTGTCTCTGCTAGTATGGGTTCCCCTCGGTTTGCTCTGGCTGTGCATTGAGGACAGCACAGGTTGCAGAGTTCCTGTAGTGTGTCTCTATCCACCCTGTAGTACTGTAAAATTTCCACATCATGCAGATTGTGATAAGTTAAATGGGGTCTTGAAAACTCTTCTCTTTCTTGGCCATTGTTTGTTAGCAGTAGCAGCAGCATAGACTTCAGCCTGTTAGACATAAACATGAATTATAGAAATTGCAGCTCCAAACATTGTTTCTGTGTATACTCCTTTCAGTGGTTGTATTCCAGTAGGTTCTGGAATTCACAGGGAAACCCAGCACTGAGTCTACACAGCTGCTTTATAGATTGTTGAATAGCTCCCCCATCTTGGATTGGTTGATTAGCATACAGTTCAGCTGCTTATGCTGTAATCAACATGCCACAGTGCTTACCTTGTTTGAAGTGCTCTACACATCATGTAGAGCCGCTTACTGAATCCAAAACAGCGCATCACCATATGAGCAGCACAGCACACACACTATGTAAATGGACCTTGTATGGTTTATTGAATCTAGTCGGATATCTATTAATGGTGTGCTCAAATTAACAACAGCTAAACTTTAAAACTTTAAGGCCATTCGCTTGAGTTCAAAATGTACTATGATTGTTTTTAACATTTAACAAATATTTTTCTTAAAGTTTTATCAATAGGTTTTAACACTAACGTGTTATGTACTATAATGACGTTTTTTCATGAAATTTTAATGTTGTATTAATGATAGAATTTTATTTAGTAATAATCTCACATGTTCTAATTACTTACAATATAAATTAACTGTACCAGTGGTGATATAGTAGTTCTGATGAAGTCACAATTCACTGTAGGTGACAAAATAGCTTAACTTGTTTTTATTGTAGTTTCTTAAATAAATGGCTTTGTATACTGATGCACTTGGAGCCATTTTTGCAGTGGTAGAGCAACATTGCATGGGACTTTAGTTGTTGGTTCTTTGTTGTTTTTTTTTAGAGTATTTTTCTTGTTGTGGATGGTTACATATGCAAAGATACATGAAGGCTGCCAGACTAGCTAGAGAGAATTTTGTAGATAATTCTATGTTATTGTAAATATGAATATAATCCACAGGCTTGTCCTCTTAAAATGTAAGAAAACTATGTTAAATGTTGAACTTCAAAAATGTAACTACAGTGCTCTTTGCTGGAAGAAAGCTGATAAGTCAAGCATTGTATGACTGTTTGATCTCAGGGCGTGGAAACATAATGTCTGGACAAAGGAATTCCTTCTGTTGTTTTGACACCAGAGTTAATTGCTAGATTTTACATACATAATGTCTTTTATTGCTGTAGTTTCCTGGCCAGGTACAAGATAAAAAAAAATTTAAAAATGAGTTTCTGTTAGCCTGGGAACCAGAGAAGAATGATATAATCCAAAATGAGTCAGCAGTGATGCATTATTTTTAAGACTTTCTCAGTGTGAGAGAGAGAGAGAATCAGAGCATTTTGCATTTGTCTTCAGAACTGACCACTCACCAGCACTTGCCTTGCTCTGTATGTAAGTAGGCTCTTAGACTTTAGTCTTTCTCTTAAGAAATAGATAGAAAATAGTAAGTTTAGACTAGCTGTTTTCTGTATTTATGTCAGACTGTTCTACAGTGTTATTTTAAGCATTTTCCTGTGATTTCTGAACTCTTGACTAGCGCTGTGTTGAATTGAAAAGATTTGTCTTGTGTTTTTATTATTTATTATTAAATATTTTTAAACCTTTCAACTGTTTCTGTTTTGTGTAGAGATAATTTTAGCTCTGTAGTACATTGCATGTATATAGTGAATGATACTGTACAAAGCCACTCCAAATAAGCCTTGTTCTTCATCACACTTACTAATTGGATAATAATATTGCAGAGTAATAATTGGACACCCTTTGGTAAGGGCCTTTTTAGTAGCTGATAAGAGTAGTTGGTGGCAGTGGTTGCTACCTTATAGCCTGGCAGGAGGGGCATAGCTGGAGAACCTGTGCCAGCCCTCCCCAGGAGTGTCTGTGTGTTTGTATATAAACCAGATATCAAAGTGTGTGTGTGTGTGTGTGTGTGTGTGTGTGTGTGTGTGTGTGTGTGTGTGTGTGTGTGTGTGTGTGTGTGTGTGTGTGTGAGCTACTTGGGCAGGGACACGAAGCACTTGTTGGACAGAAATGCCACTGGAGGTTTTGGCTTGACAACTCGGCTGAGATCTGTACCCTATAGCTGTGCCAGTGAGGAGTCTTATTGGGGATCTGGAGAGAAAGGGAAAAACAGCCCCAGACTGACTGTGATCTCTGTGTGCTCTTAAGGGAAATTGTACTTTACTGTGTGCATCTTTGTTATCCTTGCCAATGTGGACACCCCTCACTGGTGCTAGTGGTGAGAATTGAGGCTCCTTGATTACTGGGCCAGTGCACGGGCATCACAACATATCTGATGTTAAAAGTATAAGTACTCCAGTCTATGGGATGTAGTTGAAGTCTCCAAGGGTTAGAAATCTAACTTAATTAGTGTAAGGTAGAGTTACATGTGCTCATTTGGGGGGTTATTAGGTATAGTTTTGTAAGGGATGAAATCTTTGACAAAGATTGAGACACAACTGCCATTTCTAACAGGCTCAAACCAGTTACAGGCACAGAATCCAGGTACATAGGGAGGAACTCTCATTACATTCTAACCATGTCTCAGTCACCACATAAACATGTACTCATTCCAGATGTTAAAGTGTCTCCAGATTGAACAGTAATGCTCCTAGTATTTAAAAGAGCTATTCTGATGTTGTCTAGTTTATAATTTGATTTGTTGGTTAAGATGTTCATTAGATGACCTCTGCCTAACAATCATACAATGGAGGTAGCAAAGGTTTTGTCCTGTATGTAGAAGCCTTGGACAAGAGGTATTGACCATCTTTGGATAAGCAAGTAGAATTAATGATCATCTCCTCTGAGGGAAAGTCATATGGGAGAGTTATTTTTGACCCCATCATGGATCAACACCTTCAGGAGGCTTTCCCTCTGCACCCCTTTATTTTACATAATAAACTCAGAGGTCATTGCCTGGTAGGTGGAGGTGTACATTTTCCTTTTATTTTATGTCTGGAAAAAGGGAAGAGGAGTTTCCAATACAGTGAAGTCATTCAAACAGACTGTATTTTCACACACAGCAATGCTTACATAGGTGGCCATCACTATCTTTGTTCTAACCCAGCCCTATAAGCGATGTTACATCTTTAACGCTCTTATGAACATGAGTGCTCAGCACAAGTGGTAACATTACTGGGAAGACAGAATACTAAATCTACAGAAGCTATCTATGCTTTTGTGAGATGATGTCAAAAATATTTTACTGAAATCTAAATTTCATCCTTTTCCACACAGTGAATGTTGACTGTTAACTACAATAAGTTGCAGATTGATCTAAACAAAAGTTGACAAAGCCAATGCATATGTGGATATTCCAATTAAAACCCAGCAATGAGACATTTCATTATCAAAGCTAGAAGTGTTATAAAATAGAAGTGACATCATATGGTTGATGTTAATTTATTTTGGAAGGTACATTTGAATATATAGTATAAGAATAAAAATACCTGTCAGCAGTATGCTTTATATCTTTCACGTTTTATAGGCAACTTGTTATACCTTTGAAGTTAATATGTTTTTTACCTCTAAATTACATGCTTTTAGAATTATAACATTGATTCTTGTATAGTTATAAATATTGACTTAGTAAAAACTTACCACCAGGTTTTCCATTACATAATGAGAGTTAACTTCACAAATAGTGCTGGACAAGTGGTAGCTTTCGATCAAAATGGAGATGTGCCTGCTTTGTTTGACATCCTAAACTGGCAAATGACCATTGATGGCATCCTGGAATGCAAAAAAGTAGGCCTGTACAATCCAAGTGCACTGGGAGGAAAAGAGCTGATCATCAATGATAGTGCCATCTGGTGGAGTGGTGGTCATCAGAAGGTACAGCTTAAACTTATACCAATATATAAATGCTTGATATTTTAAAATAGATCATTGCGGTATTGTTGTGACTACAGAAATATTGGAACAAGCTTCATATGACACTCAGAGATTATACAGCCTGGATCGCTTTAAGATGCAATTAAAACATTCTGGTTGTAATAAACATGCCATGCCTTATGATGTATAAACTTCTAGATAGAGTGCCTTGAGTTAGTTTCCCTAAATTGTGTGCATTTGAACCTTCTACAGTGGATAGCAGAAGGCAATACAAGACTACGCAGTGGCAAAAAAACTTCTTTTCTGTTATGTCATGTCTAACAGTAGCTCTAGTGCAGAAAAATATTTCATAATACCATTTGTTGTCCCAAGTATTTTTGCTTGCAATGACTACATTTATACATATAAATCAACAACTGTTCAACAACCTGGGAAATCCCAAAAAAAAGTATAAAACTAGCAACTGTGTTTATCTTTGAAATACATCCAGTATGTAAATGTGGGGGGGGGTATGTGACTAAGACTATATAGGACAAGTAATAGCTTTTCTGTAGAGACTGTAGTGGTGGTGCTGCGGTAGCGTTGTCGCCTCACAGCAAGATGTTGTCCTGTTCGATACTCAGCTAGAGCGTCTTCTGTGTAGAGTCATGCATGAATGGCCGTACCTTTGTTGAAGATTGTGTGTCAGGCCGGCAACTCGGCATGTAAAAATCTACTGCCAATCATTAGCGGACCGGAGTTCCACTGTGGCGACCCCTAATTGGGAAAAGCCGAAAGACACAACAATAGCTTTTCTGTGGAGATGTAATTAATTGTGAAGTATAATCTGTGAAAGAAGCAGTAACTCTTTTCTGTAGAGGGGATGATAGCAAAGCCACACACACATACACACACACACACACACACACACACACACACACACACACGCGCATGCATGCACATGCACACACGCACATACACACATACGCACATACACGCACACACAAAAGCACACCTGCAAACAGACAAATACAAATGCACATGTTGGCAACAAGCTAGGTATCTAGCCTCTCATTGTCAAGCTGCTCAGCAGCTACCGCCAGTTGTTATGTTTCATCTGGCAACTTTTTTAGTGTTACAGGAGCTGGTACTCTTGACTGTGCTAGATTAGTTTTGACATAAAACAAGTAGGTGTTCTAGTAATGAAAGGTTTTACTAGCCCTTTCTTGGGAATTATTTTGTGTGTGTGTGTGTGTGTGTGTGTGTGTGTGTGTGTGTGTGTGTGTGTGTGTGTGTGTGTGTGTGTGTGTGTGTGTGCATGTGTTTGTATGCCTATGTGCAATAGTACAGTTAAATTACAGTCACTGTGGATATTGTAAGAAATCAATTCAGACATGAATTCAAAGAGAAGTAGCATAAGGTAGCCAGATCCTATAACTCTGCTCATGCTTTGCTCAGTGTGAAGTTTGTTTGAGTGGGTAGGCATGGAGCCTATAGCCCAAGGCAGCACTGCATACTTTCTGCATGCTTGGCTAGACTGTTCCTGTAGTGTGTGAACTATGTTTTTGTGAAGGTAACTGGGGTTTTGTTTTGGCATCTGGTGTGTGTGCCTCTGTATTAAGTGTGCTAGTGTTTCAGCTGTGTCTGCAGTACCACATTCAGTTTGAGTAGTCCAACTTCATATACCATTGCAATGGACTATTGATATACCCTGGCAGGCTGGTGATGTTTTCCCACAAGTATTGTTATAGTCCACCCTTTGCACATAATGGTATACTACAGTTAGGATAACTGAGTCACCTTCACGTTATTGTGATGCAACCAAGTTAGCAAAATGTATTGTATTTCTAGCAGGAAGTGAAGTCTGAGTTCTGTTAGATTCTTGAAGCATGATTACCATTGGTCAGTGTCCCATAATATGCAAGCAAAAGATTAGAAATACTCAAAAAGTAGAGGTAATATACATTTACAGTGACAGAGAAGAATATCCCCTCAGACATGTAGAGATGCATGCAGTTCTAGGAAAATTATTACATCCTATGGATATAATCCCTGATTTGACTGATGGCATTTTTAGGAAAAGAACTTCCTATTTTAAAGCATTATTGGAACTGCGAAGGGAGGGAGCAGTCATAGATACCATATCTCTAGCTTGTGTACTTTACAAGAAAGAAGTAAAGCAACAACCTGATGCATCCATTCAGTATAAGAAATGGGGGCAGGGAGTGGTAAATTCTGTCAGTCTCATACAGATCCCAAATCAAAATCAGGGGATGAGAGTTACTTGTAATCTATACAAGAGGGTAGAATGTGGTTGTTAAACTGTAAACATTGCCCTGTTTATTATCAGAAACATGCCCCAATGACAGAAGAACAGAAATGTAAAACTGTAAGACATATAGCATAGTAACTGAAGGCGAACTGATAGGTAATGCTGATGTAAGAATAAGTACAAAACAGAAGTCTCCACAGAAGGTTAGAAGAAGCATTAACACAGAAACTGAGACAAAAACTAAAGAAGAAGGACACTTTAATGAGGAACCCCAAAATAATTTGACAACTGAAAGTGAGGTAGATAAAAAAGTGTAAAGCAGAAAATTCAAATATAGGCAGATTCTCATCAACAGATATCTACAAGAAAGAAAAAAAAAGTAAAACAGGAAATATTTCTGTTTAGAACTACTCTTTGCACTAGATAATACAGAGGAAGTTGCAGAGCAAGTGTTTTATGGGGAAGAAGAAGTACATTTTTCCTTGAAGCAAGCTACTAAAAAACAAACAAAAAAAAAATGAGTTAGTGGGCAGGTAAGTCATGCAAACTTTAAAAAAATACAGTAAGAATACTCTCAGCCTCTTAGTGCAAGAATGTGGAAAACACCTAAATTAATAGGAGGGCAATGGGCCCAAAATATGCACATAATGTAAATATTCCTCTTATAAATTTATAAAGTTGATAGAACAACAGGTTTTGCATTCACACACATATTCTGAATGATTATTTTATTGACATTTTTGCCAGGAAAGTCTGAATAGGCTGAAAGAGCCTGCTATAAGCAGAGGCATTGGGAGAAAAGCTCCACAATAATAAAATAATACAAAAATACAAATTTTCAACAATTGTGCAAATATATTATTGAAGTGAAAGCAATAGACATTGAGGAGTTCAAGTGTACTATAGCAAAAAGTTCACAATAGTACATGCGTACAAAAATTTCCTCAAGTATGTAAACATGTCAGAAATACAAAGAACTAACAATATGGAATTCACTAACATAGTGAAATAATTTGCATAGGTGTAATGTGGTAGTGATATATGCAATTTAACTGAGGCTGGATATTTTTGCCTCATAGAAATAGAAGACAGAAGAGAGAAGATCAAGGGAATAGTTGGGGAGAAAACTGGACATTGGGGCGAGATAAGGAAATAGTAGCAAAATATGTTATTAGGGTTGTAGTGTAAGCAGAGAGGTTGAGTTAATGAAACTCAAATGTATGTCATTATTCAGTGAATTTAATCCACAGTGATTTGACAGAATACTACAGATTTTATAAGGAACAGAACAAAATTATGAGGCGAAACTGTGGACATTCTGTTAAAATCTGGTCTGTGAGAGGTATAACTAAGGCAAGAGAAATATAACCAAAGCTGTTGAGAAAAATAGTGAACAAGTCATCCCCATTACCTTTTACTTATTTTTATGTTAAAACATCACGGTTTCATATACATTAAGTAAAGAAAGGGAAGAAAGACTACAGCAGCTGTTAGTGCCAAACATTACAGGACACTGATAATAAAGCTAACCCATAGCCATGTGTTGGGAGTCGCCTGTGGGTGCACACAATTAAAGCCATACATCTATCCAGTACTGGCCAGGCATAATGAAAGAGAAAGCTGTCCTGCTTCTCCATAATGTGAGAAACCTGCACTCCATCCTGGACATAAACGTCCCTTCATCTAAATTCTTGTCATAAAAGTATACCTTGAAGTAATGCTCTAGATTTTATGGGGTCTCTAGTAAAATGTAGTAATGGCTATCAGTGCATACTAGTAATAATGGACTATGATACAAAATTTATAGATATAATACCGTTATACAAGACTAATGTTAAAGCTATTTCCAAAGAGCTGGTATTGTTATTCTCCAAAGTGTTTCTAAAAAATTTACTTAGCAATCAAGGCACACCCTTTATTGCAAGGGTGTTATAGCAGTAATGATTTGAAAGTCTAACAGTTGAAGACCTCAGCCTATCATTTAAATATTAATAGATTAGTAGAGAGATTAAAAAAAAACACTAAAACCCATGTTAAGGAAAGTTACTGACATATTAAAAACTGAGATAAGTTATTATCCTCCTTACTGTCTGTCATATGAGAGGTGCCATGAACTTTAGCTGGGTTTACCTCATTTGAACTGGTATATGATGTTAATAAAGAAACTTAAGATGAGGAGAAGATACATTTAAAAGTGTGACAGAACACTATGTTAGTTTGCAGCATAGACAAGTTGTTTATGGTAATAGTAAAGGAGCTTGTGCAGGGAACCCAGGTAAGACAACAAAATATATATAATAATAATGCCTTGCTTCAATAATTTAATCTAGGACAACAAGTATTAGTAATTATGCCCTTAGCAGAAAGCGCATTTTAGCTAAGTGGCAAAGGCCTTATGATGCAATG
The DNA here is from genome assembly GCF_019279795.1 of Protopterus annectens. Taxonomy (NCBI): domain Eukaryota; kingdom Metazoa; phylum Chordata; order Ceratodontiformes; family Protopteridae; genus Protopterus; species Protopterus annectens. Next base: position 650,360,420 of record NC_056725.1, read on the forward strand.
GAAAGAATAAACAAGATGAACTGCACACTTAGACAACCAGGAAAGACAAACATACAGTAAACTTATCACATTAATGTACTGATGCAATGTAAAAAGCGAAACACTGTAATTAGCTTGCAAGCTGAAATTCATACAGGAGACAACACACATTCTATACCTGAAGTAAAGCTAGACAATTCTACGTCAAATCTGCAAAAGTAGGACTTGAGAGAATTTCTATTAACAAACGAGTGTTTCTGAAATCTCTGACAGAACTTAGTTAGGGGAATATAATATAGACACAACACCTGGAGTGAAGGTTAGACTAAGGCCTTCTAAAATACCAGAGAAACAGAAAGAACTAGTAAGAGAAGATGTTCAAAATGTACTCAAACAAGTTATTAGTGAGGCAGAGGTATCGATAGGGTGGGATGAAGGTGGATGGTGTCAGGGATACCGATCTTCATTACTGGTATTTTGTTTCTGAATGCCAGTAATGCATTTGCAAAAGTGCTCCATGTATGGTTTAGTTCATTATCAGCATTCAGAAATGAATGCCTGAAATACATTTTGGTCAGAACAGAAGAGCTTATCTCTCCCTGTTAACTGCACTGTAGCAAGTCACATGTTACATTTCTAGCAAGTGGTTTGCTACAGTTCAAAGAAAAGAAATTACTTCTTTGGTTTTCAGACCTCAAACTAAAGTTATGGGGGAGGGTGTTACTGACCCTGGTAATTACCGCCCCATAAGCTTAACAAGTCTAGTCTGCAAAGCTATGGAGAGGATCATAATGGAGCTCATAAACAAAGATATAGGGGACTTGCAGACATTGGACCCGACCCAGTTTGGCTTCGTCAAGGGCAGATCATGCCTTTTGAACTTGGTCGACTTCTTTGAAACAGTCACCAAGGCCATTGATGAGGGAAAGGCAGTCCATACAGCCTACCTTGACCTTGCAAAGGCCTTCGACACAATACCCCACTCGGGTATTGTAGAAAAACTTACCAGCTTAAATGTAAACCCATATGTCACAAGATGGGTTGCAAACTGGCTTAAGGACAGAACCCACAGGGTTAGAGTTGCTGGCGCTATGTCAGACTCCAAGCCGGTCACAAGTGATGTCCCACAGGGCTCGGTCCTTGGCCCCATATTGTTCGGCATCTACTTCTCAGAAGTACAGGCCAACATGGGAGGACTTTGGCTGACAAAGTTTGCAGACGACTGCAAACTGGGCGCCATAGTGGAAAGTGCATCGGACACGGATATCCTTCAGAAGGGACTCACGGAAACAGATAGCTGGTGCCAGAGCCATGGCCTGAAGTTAAACGCCAAAAAATGTATAGTCATACCCTTTGGGAAAAACAAGGTAACCCCAAGCTACCATATAGGTGGCAATCCACTAAGCACAGAAGAGGTTATCAGGGACCTGGGGAGCCAGGTTGACAGTGGCCTTTCTTTTGACACTCATGTTGCTAAAGTGGTTAGAAAGACCTTCTACATTGCCCACCTGATCATGAAGGGATTCACATCCAGATCTAGTGAGGTCATTGTTCCCTGTACTCTTCACTTATCAGACCAATGATCGAGTACAATGCCCCATTGAATGTATCTCACCCGACATCTGCAGCAATTGGAGAGACCCCAAAAGTTCCTCACCAAAAGGATAAAGGGACTCCAAAATCTGTCATATGCTGCCAGATTGAAGAAACTCCAGCTCTATTCAGTTGCATACCGTCTGCTCAGAGGTGACATGTGCCTGACATACAAGGCCATGTCCAACCCGGAATTAATGGACATGCTCCACCTCAAAAAAATCCAAATCCACCAAAACCACTAGAGCAAGTGACTTAAACCTTAGCACGGATATAAATAGGATGTGCTGGAGGGATAGATTTATCACTCAGAGACTCCCTATGCTGTGGAATAAAATCCCGATCCATGTGAGGCAGAGCACCTCGCTGGCTCTGTTCAACAGAAATCTTGACCTGTGAATGGGAGATCGTAGGTTTATCCCGGGAATCATCTCTGTGTCACTGCTGGACAGAGGCACAACAAACTAATGGGCACAGTATTTTTTCATATAAGGGGTGGCTTAAGCCACAAAAATTTGGGCTAGGCTTATAAATGCCTTAGGGCAGATAGCCTAGTAGAAACCTATGAAACCTATCAGGTAATGGCCTTCTATATCAGAAGGGCTAGCTATACTAGAGCTATACTGAATAAGAGAATAGTACTAACTTCTAAAGGTGACGTAAACATCAGATTCTGTGATGACCTTAAGAAACTGAATAGTATAGAAACATTTGATAGCTGTTCCATGTATATATATATATATATATATATATATATATATATATATATATATATATATAGATATACAGCATAAACGTGCCCTCCACACACACTCACACACGAGTGTCAGAGCAGACTCCAGCTCCACCACGATCCTGAACTAGATTAAACTGGTAATCACAGACATTAAGCATTGAGTTTTAAAATGATTTTAAATTGTTTATAAACTATTCATGGATAGGAGATAATAAATATAAGTTTTAATATATTTAAAATAAGATATATACATAAGTACACATATATGTTATTTATCGTATAGCATTGTGTTCTCATTTTTTAAAGCTAAGTAAGTCAGATTGTTTAATATTGTTGTGTGCTTTTCGTTTTATGCTACATGAATTTATGGGGAATAATCAAGTTTTTAAAAATTGTTCATGGAAATACGTCGGATATTTAATTGAACTGTTTTTATCAGTTGCGTACAAAATTGGATAATTGACACTGTTTTTTAAATATTTAAGTAGAGGCAAATTGGTATTGATTTTATTGTAGTCTGAGGAAGGTGGGGTAAACTACTCTACCGAAAGCGCTTACTGAATAAATTGGCTGTGCTCACTGAACACATTGGCTGTGCTCTGCTTGGGATTAATTCCTTTTTTCCACTTTTTTGTGTGTGATTTTAAAGTGTCAGCCTTTTCGCAGTGTTGGTAATCACAGACTGACTGAATGACTGCTAAAAACAATGACTGAATAAATGAATAAAAGAGTGTTTATCTGGATGATGCACACACTTTAATTTTCACAGACTCATTCTTTTGTTCCCACAAAGTAATAGTGTTGTTCCTTTTTACCATTTAAGGTATACATTGTTTTTCTAATCTTGTCTTTTTCTTCATTTTTTATTTATATTAACAAATTATTTTGTAATGGTTGATGTTTTCTTTTCTATCTCAATTTTAACCTTCCTCTGATTCCCCCATTTACCGTACTGATTACTGTCTTGTCTCTGTTGTGATGAGTACATTCACAGTAGGGAGAGGGAGGGGTATATTGCGTTGAGTACGATGAAGAGACATTTTTCCCTAAGCCCCCAGCATGTTGATCAAACCTGCAGTGAATTCGTCTAAGCCTGCCACTATCCCTGACTAATTTTTCTCAGTACACTTTGTTTCTTCTAGGGAGGGTTCTCCTTCCTCTTTCCAAGAAGACTGGGCATGTAGTAATATAGCATCTGTATAAGTTCTTAGGTTCACTGGCTAACTGGGCTACTGATCCTTGAGGATATTTAAAAGCCCCACATTCTCATGAAGTTTTTATCCCTTGTAATTTAAATATGAACAACCCAGAACCAGCAGTAAATGTGTGTTGCCTCTATCCATAAGGGAGAACGGAGCTAAATGGGGAGGGGGGGGGTTCCTATTTATTTATCCAGATTACATTTGAAATGAGTAAGGGAAATACTTTGCTTTATGTGATGAGGAAGACTATTGCAAAGAAGTGGTATTATCTGTGATACATATCTGTCCCTCCATGTTCTATTTATGGTTTAGAAGTGTTTATAATCTCTTGAACAGATGTTTATGCCACCATTTGACTTGCTGACGTGTATTTTATCAGAGAGGCAGAAATCACCCCACACATACCTCTCAACCTCTTAGTGCTAGAAATCTACACAGACCCAAACATAATGGAGGGCAAAGGCCAAAAAATAGACTGATTTTAAACATTGCTCTTAAAGACTGAAGAAGTTGCTAGAATAACTAGTTTTACATTAACAAGAATTTTCAAAAAGATATGAAGCCTGAAACTCAAATTTCTTTCATTATTTAGTGACCTCAATCCCCACTGATTTGCCAGAAAAAAAACACACATTTTATGAAGAATGCACCAAAAATATAAGGCAAAAATCTAGACATTCTGCAAAAACTTGAACAGTTGAGAGGTATAACCCCACAGTAGTTTGTATGATGTAGACCTTTGAGATGGTCAACCAACTCTGTGGTGTAGTATATTGAAGATTTACCCACGGTTGGTGTGGTTTGATCATATGGGTGAAGCCGAGTGAATAAATAAAGCCAACCATGGGTAAATTTCAATATACCACAACCACAGAATCGGTTATTGCTATTATACAATGACATTATTTAAGAAAAAAAAAAACTTCCTTTTCTTAAATAATGTCTTTGTATAGCGGTGCTGTACTGTCCTTTCACAGCTGATGGTATCTTGCTGCTTTGTTGTGATGTAGTGCGCATGCATATGGGACTTGCATTCCCATGCATACCCAGTACATCAATGCTTTGAAAAGGGAGCAATGAATTAAAGAAAGTGTCCATTGCTCCGTTTTTGTTTTCTTTTTCTTTTCTTTTTTTTTTTTTTTTTTTTTTTATTAAAAGAAAAGTTTGTGCTACTTTAGGGGTAGGGGAGAGACAGAATGGAGGAAATGCAAAGAAAATCAGATACGTTTCTAAATAACATACCTGATTTTCTTTGTATTTCCTCCATGCTGCTGCCTCACTGGTTTGTCTGGAGTCCGGACTATACATTTTTTTTAGTTTTTATTGAAAAATAATATAAAAGTTATAGAATATACAAATGGAAAAAAGTCTGGCTGACCAGACCTTTTTCTGTTGGTATATTCTGGGATTTACAATGGGCATGCTGGCTGGGCTGGCCAGTCAGCGTGCACGTTTTGGAATATTAATGTCCAGTCATTGTATAATTTGATTTAGTCTCTATATTTCCTTGGTGATAAAGGATTATGGTCATTCAAGTTGTGTTAAGGTGTTAAGTGTTTGGAAAGGTAATTACTAAATGGAGCATTACTCAATGATCAGCCTAATAAATACCTGATACAGCAGAATAATCATATCCCTCTACCCAGACACCATATCCTTACTAATAATCTGTACTACGAAAAAGGGCTTTCTAACAATAATGGATACATGGTGATCAAAGGACATTCTTTGTCCACACAGGTACCCAGGTCCTTAATTACAAGATTGATTTTTCAGGTGAGGTTGGTCAATATGATAGTTACTGAGGATGCCATACTAGTTGATGGAGACTATTATTGCATTTTTTGGCATTTAGTTTCAGTCCATGGCTATGATACCATATATTTGTTTGAGAAAGGAATTCTTGGGAGATCTTGGTGCCCTCTCAAGAGTTTATGAAGATAGCAGGTTTACAGTCATTTGCAGATTTGTTCAGCCATAAACCCTAAACAATAACTTTGACCAATGAGAAGTAAATGCCAAACAGAAGTGGCCCAAGGATTGAACCCTGGGGTATACCACTAATGACAGATCTTTAGGGGAAGATACAGTGGTCCAACTACATTTCCTCAGTTCTATTTGTGAGACAGTTTGCGATATAATGAGTTACTTAAGGATTAACATTTAGCTGGGAGAGTTTATCAACAATACTTGAGTGTGGGACGGTGTCAGATGCCTTTGTTAGGTCTAGCTATGCAGTGAATACTGATTTTCCCTCATCTATTGTTTCAGTAATGTTTTTGAAGAAGTCAACCAGTTTAAGCAGGTGGGATCTGTCCTTGACAAAACCAAACTGGCTTGGGTCAAAGGTTTGCAAGTTACCTGTGTTCTTATTTATTAATTCCATGATAATCCTCTCCACAGTCCTACAGATAATGCTGGTCAGATGTATGTATCCATGATTACCTGGGTTCGGGAATGACTGCTGCTTTCCTCCATCTGTCTGGCAGAAAGCCTGTTTGGATCTTGATATTGAATAGCCTCTGCAAGGGGTTTCACAGGTCTAGTTTCACACTTGCCATTAGGCAGGCTGGTATGTTATTCAGCCCCATAGTGACAGAGCACTTGGCCTTGGGAAGAGCTTTGATGACTCCTTCTTGGAAGATTGGGGAGGTGTTGATTTGTGTATCTGATATGTAAATATAGGGAAGAAGGGGGGAAGTTAGTGCTACATTTATCTGCTAGTAGATTGAATATGCCCTCAGAGCCTGTGTTTGTGGCATCATATACTATTAGCTGTGTGCAGTGCTGGGAATTGTTTCTGATGCTTCTAACATGGCTAAAGAAGGTTTTTGGGCTGTATTTTGCCTGGATGGCTATGTTTCCTTCATATTTAGCTTTGGTTGATTTGATCAGGGACCAGAACTCCTTGTTAAGTTTAGTAAGAACTTATGTTTTCTTTATTTAGCTTCCCGAAGTACTCCTTCATTTGTTTTTTATGCCCTGTGGACTGGTAAGGAGATTGTTGCTGGCATCCCATATGAATGCTATCTGTCAACTTTCTTCATCTTTTTGTCATTAACTTATAACCTGATAAGGTTTCTTTGCCTTGTCTGCTGAGTTTTGTTCTAGAAGTTGATAATGCTTATCTTATGCCTTGTGTTTTACCATTGTAATAGCTCTTTTAGCATCTTTGTTAGCCCAACAGTATTTCTTCTTTGTCGGAAGCTTATTTTCTACCTCCCAGTTCTTTTTGCACCTTACGTTCCTTTAAAGAATTTCCTGGACTTCTGCATTCCATCACAAACTTTCCTTATGTATCTGATCTCCATACCTAGCTCAACTGTATATCTGTTCTACTGTCCTGAAACATGTTGTTATAAATTACTTCCATTCTTCCTTGACTCCACCTAGGCTAATTTTCCTGAGGTGCTAGAGATCCGAGTATTTTTTTTTCAATTCTTAAGCTTTCACTCCAGGCAGCTTCCGTATTAGTAACTTAATTTCTGAAAGTGCAGCATAGTGGCATTCTGCAAAAAAGCTGTTCCCAACACATATCTGTTAAATGGTTCTCTTATCTGACAAACGTAGTTATAAGAGACCTGGATATTTATGGTGATAATTCCCTTTCATTCAGTCATCATGTTTTCACTATAGTTAGAAAATGATTCTGCTCAGCCTAGACAATTTACAAGAGAATATCTTCAAGATTCATATTAGTCATCCCACCACTGTACTCTTCCCTTATCAGAACAGTCATTGAATACGATAGTCCCTTAGTTATGTTTAAATCAAAACTATATCGCTCAACTAGAAATGCCCGTAAGATACCTCATAAAAGATTTAAATGCCTCAAATCATTCAACGATCCTTACAGATTAGCACAGCTCTTCTTATACTCAGTTGCCTACAACCTGCTCATAGGTGTCACTTGTCACACTTGTCAAACCATGAACGATTCCTATCCTATCTTACTTCCTGTTTGTTTGCAACACCAGTGGATCTACAGACACCTACACTAGGGACTACAATCTACACCAAAAAATAAACAAGACTGACTGGAGACATAGGTTCCTAACTCAACATATTCCGAGTTTACAGACTAAGTTATTACTAAAGGTCAAACGAAGTACTTCTTTAACTACTTTTAAGGCTAGCCTTGATGACTGTATGTACATAAAGGTATATATGGCTAGGCATTTTTGGTCTTCGTGATCATTTACCTAGCATTATTCATATATTCTTTTGTTATGCATATCATATACATTTCAATACCACATATTATTTCTAACACTTTTATAACCACACAGTGTGCATGAAATCATATGCATTAATTGTTCTGTACCTATTACGGGCATCTGGCATGTTTCTCCCTGTCTCTCTGATTTTAAACCATGCTCGAGAAAACAGGTATTTTGTTTGATTTCCTAGTTTTGCTAAAAATAGAAAACAAGAATAGCCAGCAGAAATGGTGGAGTACAGAATAAACTTTAATAAGACAAATAATCAGGTAGAGGGTAATATGCCCAACTACCTATCTCAGACCGGTTTTGGCTACAATAGCCTTCTTCAGAGAGATTAGTAAAGCACATAATATCCATTCAAATGTGTATATTTATAGGTAATAACATAAAGGCAGTTCATTGGTAAATTAGAATTGGTCATTAAGACCAGGAGGGAATAAAGCCCCTAATTTAATGATCCATTTGCATTCCTTGAAATTAAGTAAATCATGCCAGATTGATTTATCTCTACATTTACCTGCAGTACAGTCAATAACAGTAAAATAAAAAGAAACAGAATTATGTTTACAAACATGTTTAAACAGGGCATTATTGGTATGCTTGTTCCTGATGTCACTAAGATGCTCCCCAATCCTAAGGCGAAAAGGCCTGGAGGTCTTTACCACATAGAATGAGGAGCATGTACATGTGGCTAGGTAAATGACCCACTCTGTACTACAATTGGCCCAAAAGTTGATATTGAAAATTTCAGATGTATTGCGACTGCTAAATTCCCTTGTATTTTCAACTTTATTACAATAAGAACAGTGGCCATATGGTGTACAATCCAACACTGGGCCACCTCTCAGTGTATATTGAGTAGAAACAATGGAGTTGGGACCCACCCTCTTATAATGGCTAAACAGGGATCCCAATGTCTGACTTTTCCTAAAAGAAAAAGAACATCTGTCACTCAAGAAAGAATGTAATCTCTCCTCTGCCATCAAAATATTCCAGTGTCTGTTAATAATATTCATTTCGATTCTCAGTTAGAGCGTCTTCTGTGTGGCGACATGTGTGAATGGGCGTTCCTTCTTTGAAGGTTGTGTGTTAGGCCCAGCAAGCCAGCACATAAAACTCTACTGCCAATCATTAGCGGACCGGAGTTCTGCTGTGCCGACCCCTAACCGGGAAAAGCCGAAAGACGCAAACAAACTGTTAATAATATTCATGAACCCACGTGTATTACTTCCATAAGTGGTCACCAGATGAACCAGAGAATTAGATAGATCCTTATGTTTATCCTTGTATTGTAACAAGTCAACTCTGTTCTGCTTTGAAGCCCAATGGCAAGCAGTGCTAACAGTACCTGGGGGGTAACCTCTCTCATGAAACCTACATATTAGATCATCTCTAGTGGTCTCAAATGTTTGTTGGCTTGAACAAACCCTTTTGGCTCTTAGGAATTGTGACTTGAGGATATTCTGGATGATATGTCGGGGGTGGAAGCTAGTAGCATGTAAAAGTGAATTACATTCAGGAAATTTCCTGTACACCCAGGTGGAAAGAGTGTCATCAGGATTCCTGCTAACCTCAACATCAAGAAAAACAATCCTGGATTTATGGCAATTTACTCTGAACTCAATTCCCCACACATTGTCATTGAGATAGCCAATAAATTCCTGAAGATAAATTTCATCCGACTTCCACACCAACCAACAATCATCCAGATATCGTCTCCAGATATCTAATTCATCCATGTATATATTATGATTAGAGTCATAAATCATAACCTCCTCAATATAGGCCATAAAAAGGTCTGCATAAATGGGTGTGAAAGAGGCACCCATTGCTGTACCCTTGACCTGCCAAAAGCATTGGTCCTGGAAGTAGAATACGTTACTAGTAAGAACATATTCAGCCAAGCACACTAAAAAAGTATTAAAGCCTGGTTGGTAAAAAACAGATCTTCCCAACCAATAGTCCAAAGCCTGCAAACCTGCCCAATGTGGGATATTTGTGTATAGAGAGGTTCCATCCAAGGTACATAGCAATCAGTGGGACTCCAATTGTGTGTCACAAATAATATCCAAAAACTGAGTAGTGTCCTGGATTCTAGCTCATATCAGAGGTAGTAGTGGTTTTAGATAATAAGTCAAATATTCAGCTAAGGGTTCAGTAATTGAGCCATGCCCTGATACAATTGGTCTTCCAGGGGGGCATCTAACATCCTTATGTATTTTAGGTAAAAGATAAAAATATTGTTTACACGGAGACGAAACCGACAACTGATGTTTATCTGCCTCCGTGATGATACCTCTTCCTGGGCCTGTATCAGAAATGAGTCAATTTTGGTTTTGAAGTGACTAGTTGGGTCCAATGGCATAGCCATATAATATTTTTTATCCCCCAATTGTCTCATTGCTTCCTCATTATAGTTGACCCTGTCCTGAATCACTACCACCCCACCCTTATCTGCTTGTACTATAACAATTTCTTTGTTGTTCTTAAGTTCCTCAATACATTGTACCTCCTCTTTAGAAGGTTGTTATAAGATACCTGGAAATCTTTGAGGTTACAATGTAGATCCTTCAGGACATTAGCTTGAAAAGTGGATACTAGATGTGACATAGGTGGAACAAAAGATGATTTTTTAAATCTAAACCCTGGAACTGCCTGAACAGTGTCATTTTCAAAAAACAATTTCAAATTAAGTATGACAAAATTGACCATGTCATGTGCTAGAGTGTATTCTGGTACAAAAAAGCCGGGAACAGAATTAAGCCCTTTGTTGAGAACTTTAATTTGTAAATCATTAAATTGAAAAAGTTCCAAAGGGATATAGGAGATTATGAAAGAGGTAAACCATTTGATATGCCTAGGAATGTCACTTTTAAGCTTCCTAATAATAAACCTTTGGCCCCCAAGAGGAAAAGACCCAAATCTATTCTGAAACATAGCTCGGAATCATTGAGCTACACATCAGGGAAGGATACGTTCTCCAACACTGAAGGGGAGGGGAACCACACAGATGCCCCACCTGATCCCAAGAGGAGGAGTTTGTTACACCCTTTGGGTTCAGATACAGATGAGGGGGGAGGAAACACAAAAAATGTCAAACCCATAGAGAGTTTGGAAGGTCTGTTAAAACTGATGATAGAACATTGATAAGCAGTATGAATGTACACAATATTTCATCTGTACACCTCAATGATTTACAAATTAAAGTTCTCAACAAAGGGCTTAATTTTGTTCCTGGCTTTTTTGTTCCAGAATACACTCTAGCACAAGATGTGGTAAATTTTTGTTGTTTACTTAATTTGAAATTGTTTTTTGAAAATGACACTGTTCAGGCAGTTCCAGGGTTTAGATTTAAAAAATCATCTTTTGTTCCACCTATGTCACACCTAGTATCCACTTTTCAAGCTAATGTCCTGAAGGATCTACATTGTAACCTCAAAGACTTCCAGGTATCTTATAACAACCTTTCTAAAGAGGAGGTACAATGTATTGAGGAACTTAAGAACAACAAAGAAATTGTTATAGTACAAGCAGATAAGGGTGGGGTGGTAGTGATTCAGGACAGGGTCAACTATAATGAGGAAGCAATGAGACAATTGGGGGATAAAAAAATATTATATGGCTATGCCATTGGACCCAACTAGTCACTTCAAAACCAAAATTGACTCATTTCTGATACAGGCCCAGGAAGAGGGTATCATCACGGAGACAGATAGACATCAGTTGTCGGTTTCATCTCCGTGTAAACAATATTTTTATCTTTTACCTAAAATACATAAGGATGTTAGATGCCCCCCTGGAAGACCAATTGTATCAGGACGTGGCTCAATTACTGAACCCTTATCTGAATATTTGACTTATTATCTAAAACCACTACTACCTCTGATATGAGCTAGAATCCAGGACACTACTCAATTTTTGGATATTATTTGTGACACACAATTGGAGCCCCACTGGTTGCTATGTACCTTGGATGCAACCTCTCTATACACAAATATCCCACATTGGGCAGGTTTGCAGGCTTTGGACTATTGGTTGGGAAGATCTGTTTTTTACCAACCAGGCTTTAATACTTTTTTAGTGTGCTTGGCTGAATACGTTCTTACTAGTAAAGTATTCCACTTCCAGGACCAAGGCTTTTGGCAGGTCAAGGGTACAGCAATGGGTGCCTCTTTCGCACCCATTTATGCGGACCTTTTTATGGCCTATATTGAGAAGGTTATGATTTATGACTCTAATCATAATATATACATGGATGAATTAAATATCTGGAGACGATATCTGGATGATTGTTGGTTGGTGTGGAAGTCGGATGAAATTTATCTTCAGGAATTTATTGGCTATCTCAATGACAATGTGTGGGGAATTGAGTTCAGAGTAAATTGCCATAAATCCAGGATTGTTTTTCTTGATGTTGAGGTTAGCAGGAATCCTGATGACACCCTTTCCACCTGGGTCTACAGGAAATTTCCTGAATATAATTCACTTTTACATGCTACTAGCTTCCACCCCCGACATATCATCCAGAATATCCCCAAGTCACAATTCCTAAGAGCCAAAAGGATTTGTTCAAGCCAACAAACTTTTGAGACCACTAGAGATGATCTAATATGTAGGTTTCGTGAGAGAGGTTACCCCCCAGGTACTGTTAGCACTGCTTGCCATTGGGCTTCAAATCAGAACAGAGTTGACTTGTTACAATACAAGGATAAACATAAGGATCTATCTAATTCTCTGGTTCATCTGGTGACCACTTATGGACGTAATACACGTGGGTTCATGAAAATTATTAACAGACACTGGAATATTTTGATGGCAGAGGAGAGATTACATTCTTTCTTGAGGGACAGATGTTCTTTTCTTTTAGGAGAGGTCGGACATTGGGATCCCTGTTTAGCCATTATAAGAGGGTGGGTCCCAACTCCATTGTTTCTACTCAATATACACTGAGAGGTGGCCCAGTGTTGGGTTGTATACCATGTGGCCACTGTTCTTATTGTAATAAAGTTCAACATACGAGGGAATTTAGCAGTTGCAATACATCCGAAATTTTCAATATCAACTTTTGGGCCAATTGTAGTACAGAGTGGGTCATTTACTTAGCCACTTGTACATGCTCCTCATTCTATGTGGGACAGACTTCCAGGCCTTTTCGCCTTAGGATTGGGGAGCATCTTAGTGACATCAGGAACAAGCGTACCAATAATGCCCTGCTTAAACATGTTTGTAAACATAATTCTGCTTCTTTTTATTTTACTGTTATTGACTGTATTGCAGGTAAATGTAGAGATAAATCAGGTTGGCATGATTTACTTAATTTCAAGGAACGCAAATGGATCATTAAATTAGGGGCTTTATTCCCACCTGGGCTTAATGACCAATTCTAATTTACCAATGAACTGCCTTTATGTTATTACATACAAATATATGCATTTGAATGGATATTATGTGCTTTACTATTCTCACTGAAGAAGGCTATTGTAGCCGAAACCCGTCTGAGATAGGTAGTTGAGCATATTACCCTCTACCTGATTATTTGTCTTATTAAAGTTTATTCTGTACTCCACCATTTCTGCTGGCTATTCTTGTTTTCTGAGTGTCAATTTCTCAGCCGAGCAGTTGCCGTACATGCACCACGTCACTTCCTGGTTTTTGCTAAAAATAGACTAAGAAATAATAAAATGCACAAATGCATTTTATACAAATTTCAAAACTGCAGCTGGATATAATATAACTACAGGCCTAACCGTTATGTGTTTTTGTTTTTTTTTTATATATTTCTGCTTTTTCTTTTGAATTTTTTTTAAATTCTTAATTTGAGAATATATTTAATGACCTTAGAAATTCTAACATATTATATCCCACTATGTCATGACCAGTGTCACAGGTAACTTTTCCATTCTAAATTGACTATGACAACAATAATAAATGTCTAGAAAAATTAACAATCAATAGGCATTTCTGTCTTTTAGATCCCTCGTTCTATTTGCAGTGAACCTTGTTCTCTGGGGTATCGGAAAGTTTCCCGTAAAGGTGAAGCAGTCTGTTGCTTTGACTGTGTTCTGTGTCCAGAAGGAGAAATTACCAACACAAGTGGTAAGTTTAAAAAAAAATCATATATATAATGTACTTTAAAATTTCTGATTTGCAACTGCTAGATACAAATAGTGTTTGAAGTTAATCTAGTTAACATCAGTCATACTTTATCTGTTCAAGCCCTGCTTTAGTACAACCTGATTAGGTGAAGCTAATTCAGTGAACTAGCTAAACTGAAATGTTTCTATGTTGCAGGCTCACTTCATGCAGGGAGATTCACATTCTTCACCCTGTAGCCAAAACATCTAACTTATTGTGCTTGTGCTAGCAACTGCTAAGGTATCTCCTCCACCTGCTCTATTAGCCCATTCATTTCCCCCACCCCGAAAAGCAACAAGTCTATGGTTTGTTCACTCCTTTTGGGGCAGAAGCGAAGCAACAGAGAGTGACATTGTCATTAATCTGAGGATAGAGTTTTTCTGCTTTAAGGATCTAACAACAAAGTGCATCCCTGTAACATGTCCAGGGGTTTGCTATGCAATAGGCATCATCATGAGATTATCACTTGATTCTGTGAGTGATGTAACCCTCTCAAGACAGTCCTACTACCCTTGAAGCCCAGTACCCATGGGGACTGTAGTATATCTACCCAGGATCCACCTAGGGAAAGTGGACCCTGAATATGTATATAAATTTCATACCTTCCAATGAGATGTTAGGGTGCAAAGCCATATCAGTAACCCCCCCCCACGCACGCACACACACACACACACACACACACACACACACACACACACACACACACACACACACACACACACACGCACACACACACAAACACACACCAACTCCAGCAGGTATGCAAGCTACTGGTTAACCTAGTTAAACTCAGGCCACCTACAGTAGACTCTCTCTTATCCAGTCTCGCTGGGACTAGACCTTAGGCTTGATAAACGAATGGCTGTTAATCAGAAAATGCATACAAAATAGCATTTATAGGTTATAAATCAGCTAGAATAACAGGATTTGTGTTAATATGCATTTTTCTAATGAATACAAAGTCTAAAACTCAAATGTCTGTCATTATTTAGCCCAGAGGAGGTAGAAGTGTTGTTCTTCTCTGTTGTCTTTTGATAGGGCTACTGCAGAAATTTGATGGTTGGTTAAATAGGAGGCCGGTTGAAGAGATGCCGGATTAGAATGAGTCTATTGTATGTCATAGCCAGGGCTTTAAACCCTCTAAAATCTATAGAAGTGGCTAACTAGTATAACTCCAAGATCACTAAATGTCAGAATAAATTATAAGATGCTCATCTTGAACCTGTTTTCTGAAAGTTAAGAATAAATCTATTTTATTTAGTTTTTGTTTAATGTATCCATTTATATTTTGTGGTTTATGTTACTCTTACTTGGTCTATGACTTACTTTCAGACCTTGGCAGATTTTCTCAAGTTTGACCATTAGCCCTGATGTTAGGCCTGAGACAATATGCATCCAAAAACAACAAAATGAATGGAAGTGTGGTAGCTAGTTTGGACCTAGCAGAAGGAATAAGGCGATCCTTCATCTTGCTGCCTTCCTATGAGCTAATTGTATTTGGATATTTGGATTGTCAATGAAATTTGTTTTTCAAGGGAAAAGGGTCTATTATAATAAGTATAAAAATTCAGTACTTCTCATAAGATTTGTGATTACCGCCTACTTAAACCCAGGACAGTAGCTAAGGAGCCTCAATCCTTACCACTGTCTCCTGTAAGGGAACATCACTGAAAGCAGGAATAGAATGCACAATTTCCCCAAAAATATACTGTGAACAGGCTCCAAACCTGGGACTGGACTATATCCTTCACTCCAGGTCCCCAAATGAGTTTTCACACTACCCACTACAGCAGACTGTGTCCCAGTTCTAGGTAATTGACACACTCACTCTTAAATATTTGATAATCACACATACAAACAATCTTGGGAAAGACTGACACAAACTACCTGTTATATCATCTTTCTAAAATTAGACAGTAACAGCTACCACCAGTCAAAATATCATGATACCCTTCAAAAGGCGTGTTCAATTATATTGGATATAGCAAATATTGATATGTAAGGTGGTATGTAATCCAAACGATAAGGCTTTTTGGAGTTGTCCTGGTGTTATCACAATAAGCATAAACACTCTCATGTTACTAAAAATACTTTCTAAATAGCCAGCCACAGTAGAAGGTAGTAAAATATTTAATATATAAAAATGATTTAAAAATATATACACTGAATAACTGATTTCAATAAACCACAGAGTTTGACACACATGAATTACAAAAATATCACTGTAGGATAGGTTTCATGCTGACTGAAGAAAAACTCTATCTAACTGTAAATCCCTAACTATCTAAAGATTAACTGTCCCTGTCTAATCTAATTAACTCAGCAAGGCAAGATGACACTCTTGCTTCTGCAAGTAAAATAAGAATATATGTCCACTCTTCAGACTGTTGTCCAGTCCACAGCAACTGGAATAGAAAATCTTATTATTTCTGCTGAGCAGTTCTGAAACACTCTTGAGTGATAAAAACTGATGTGGAAAACAACTACTGACTACTGAACAACTGCTGCAACTCAACTGAACTCAACTGCAGCTGAACTCAACACTGAACTCAGAACCTACTTTCTATAGCAGAATCATTTACAAGTCACAGAAAGCTGTTATGAGAATTCTACTCCTCATTTCAGACTTTTGAAAAGTAAACAGAAACAGCTGCTATGGAGATTCCATTCCTTTCAGCTCTGGCACATGATGCCATCACTCAAAGTCAGCTGACTGGCACAACTGGTGTTCAGAATTCTTTTTAAAAGACATGCACATTTGGTCAGCCAGAATAACACTGTTTGATTCAAACATCTTACACAAATCAACAAAACAATCAAAAAACAAACTTATTTACAAAGTTATAGCTAGTCATGCTGACATTTATGACACAGGGTAATTTATAATTGTTTACAAGTATTTACAAAACTGCAGCCAGACATGCTAGCACAGATAACAATATCTTCACATTCCCCCCCTTTAAAGTCTCAAGATAGATTTTCAAGTGACCTCAGAAAATTGTCGCTTGAGAAAAATGGGGCTGACTGAAAATTTATCAACCCAAACCCTGTCATGAGAATCCCTCTGCATTGGTATTGCTGAAATCTGGACTGACTAATGCAGGGGGTCCTTTCAAAACATCTTTAAGTTTTGGAAAGCCTGCTCATAATCTGTGGTCCACACTGCCTTATCTCATTTGTTTTTCTATATTCAGTCAGTCAGGGATGCAGCTATTGTACTATAGTTGGGCACAAATTTCCTATAGTACCCCACTTTCCCTAGGAATTTTCCTTCTGAGATGTGATCTACTAACCTCTGGAAGGTTGCTGAGGCATTTGTCATCCCAAGGCCATCCTTGTCAACTCATATAATCCAAAATGTGTTACAACAGCTGACTTCTCTCTAACAATGGCAGTCAAGGGCACCTGCTAGTATCCAGTGGTCAGATCAATAGTGGTCAGATACTTAGCCCCATTCAGCTGTTCTAAAGCTTCAGCTCTTCTAGGCATGGGGTGCACATCTGACTCTATACATCTGTTTAATTTTCTGCAGTCTCTGTAGAATCCTACACTACCTTCCCTCCTTGGCACCAACACTACTGGGGAAGTCCAAGGACTACTAGACTCCTTGATTACTCCCAGCTTCAACATCTCCTTTACTTCCTTCTACAAAGTCTGTTTGACTCATAAACCCTATAAGGAGTTTGCTTGATAGGCCTTTGGAGTCCCATATCCATATGGAACTGCACTACGTTCATACACCCAGGTTTCCCGGTGAACATGCCCCCAAATTCCAGTAACACTGCTCGTATTTCTTTAACCTGAATAGGGGACAGTCACTGAGATATTGCTACCTCTCCCACATAAGTGGCAGTCCAAGCCTCACAGAGAAACTCAGTCACCAGATCCCCCTCAAACTCCTCCTGCCATCCACTGTGAATACTCAGCACCAGAGCCTCCCCTATCATGAAAAGGTGCCATTAGGTTGACATGATGCAGCTCATGTCCCTGCCCCCTGCCTACTATGTTTACTATTTAGTTAACATCACCAACTTTTGCAATCCCAGGCCAATAAAACATTTGTGTAATGTGTCTCTTGATATGCTTTAAGCCCATATGACCTGTAAAAAGAATGTGATAGGCTATAGCTAGAGGTGCCAGATGGTAGGCTCTGGGCTCTACCAACTGCCATATTACCTCACCTTCTATCCCTCCCTCAGGGGTCCAATATCCATTTGTTATCAAAAAAATGAATGTCACAGTCTATGGCTAGAGGTGCCAGATGGGAGGCTCTGGACTCTACCAACTGCTGGATTATCTCACCTTCTAGCCCTTCCTCAGGGGTTCAGTCTCCATCCCAGCATACAGACTCTCCTTTTTCTTGAGCATCAGGTGCCTCCTTAACTACCTCCCTCAAGCCTCATAAGGTAGGGTCTGACAGCTGTTTCTGTCTCAGCTCTACTTTCATGACCTCTCTTAGTTCCCCTTCCACATGAAGTCCAGTATCCTCTGGCAGTGCCTCTCTGTCAGCCTGGATACCACTACTCACCTCTGTCCTTGCAGTCACCATGTCCCTTGGAACACCAGTACCTGAAAAATTATATGGAGCTTACTGTGATGGATTTGAAGTCTTCTTAAGACACTCAGTCTTGCTGGCTGGATTCTGCTAAAATCAAAGTCTGGTTATAGTTGCATTCACAGTCTGTTGCATACAGAAACTTGCAGAATATACACTGATGAGAGAATATACTTTGCAGCATCAACTTTAGAGCAGTAACAAATAACTTTTTATAATAAACCAAACGGACTAATGTTGCAGCTTAAAGTACTGTTCCACTTTACTTCTCATATAATACAGATGATGTGAGAGATATAACATTTACCTCAAGACAAATGTGTCTCTACCAATACCTTTAACATAACTGGATTCATACAGATCTTTATATACGATTTTAGTCATGCACATACATATACATTTCCTCTTGGTATTCTATTTTGGACAATTGCTTATCCTTTAGAAACAATACTAATTGTTGCAGATGCTGACACAAACCGCTGACTTAATGATATTATTTTTTCAGCTTTTCTGACAATGTGAACATCCTGTTTTTTGTCTTTAGTATTCTGTTTGTATCTTTGTATAAGAACATCCATTCTTGTGCCAAATGCAGAAAAAGGAAACACATTGTTACAGTGTCATAAACATGTCCTGTTGTTTAAGGAAACATATTGTGCCCATTCTTTTTATATGCAGAAAAACATGTCAGTGTTCTTTAAAAGCAGATTTTGCATTTTTGCTCTTGCATACATCCTGTTTTTAAGTCTGTAAGGGAAAAATGTCCATTTAGCAGATTCCTTATTTTCCAAGCCAAGGTAATTTAGTATGGATGCTGATCACATATTACTAAACTCTATTTCTACATTTAAGCAAGCTTTTTCTTTCAGCATATTTACAACATAATTCATTTCAGCCTTATATTCATAATATCCAACAATTCCCTCTGTTTTTAAACTTTAAGAAACAAAACCTTTAGTCTTTTTTTTGATACAAGTCAAAATGCAATTTTACATAGTTAATACAATGATATTAAAGTATTACTACCAAACCTGAATGTATTTAACAATTTTTCTTTTGCAGATCATTCTGTGAAAATATTTCATCAATAATGAGCTGTGTCTGCTTTAATTTAACTTGATTAGTTTATTCTTTTGCAATCACAGAATTTAATTTATGACTTAGAACTGTTTCATTAACTCTTTGCAACTGTTGAATTAACTATAAGAGACAAGAACCATGTGCTACTGCAAGCATTTATACAATGCTGAAAATATACAGTTTCAATGTAATTTTAACCATCACATTGTGTTTATGTTTCCGAACTGCCCATTAACACCTTGGTAAAATACTGAACTGGGCTTAGATAATAAATATTTCAAAGCAATTATTTTAGTATATTTACACTAAAGAATGTTATGCACATATTAGTCCATTAGCTGTATGAGTCCAATATGTTAATATAATTTTCCTCTAACTGGGGTAAAACCAGTGATATTACAACTTGACAAATTACTTTTGAACTTATTACAATGTATCCTGTACAGTATGTATTTACACAGACTGTTTGCTATTCATGCATTTCAATCTAATAGGTACCCTAAACCCATTGTTTTCTTTAAATATGTTTTTTCATACATATTCATTACTAGACATTAATTTCATTTGTACTGAATTCTTCTGCATTTGTTCATACAAAGACTATAATTTGTACTGAATTCTTCTGCATTTGTACATACAAAGACTATAAAGTACATTTAGTCTAATCTTACAAATTTAATAACATTAATATTAAGCAAAATCTTGGAAAATGTTTATGTCTCTTTAGAAATATTTAGTATAATTGGCACCAAAGGCATATGTCCTGTTGTTTTAAACTACATACTCAACAATTAAAAACATTCATGCTTTTTTATACCAACATTGTTTTGTCAAAAACATATTAAAATAGTGACCCATCTTGTTCAATTTTTTACATATCTTTACTTTCTCTTGTATAGCTGTAATAAAGCAATTTTAAGCCATCTCTTGTTTTTTAAACCATCTCTGGTATAGCTTTACAGTTTAACATGTTGTAAATACAATTTAATACTAAACAATACAATAATAACCATTATGATAGCTATTAACAACTTGTAAAATATCTTATCCTGTCAGGTTTAATCCAGTTTACCAGTATTTCTAATACACTAATACCTGTTTTTCCCACCCCCTAAAAGAGTATTGTCAAGAAGGAATGAGGTATTTCTTCCTGTAGCTTTATTTTAGACCCTTGTTGTTTATTTTTTTCTGTAGCTTTATTTCAGACCCTTGTGCAGTACTGCTTATATAGTCAGTGTAAAACTGAGAAAGTGCCCCTCTCACTATAGTATACTACAGTATTGTTTATTTGCTTTAGAATGTAGACCAGCCCAATACTTTGGCCACACATCTGCTCCACTAGGCTACCAAACTATACACCCCTGTCTGATCTGATAATTTTTTATAAAGCTTTTGTTGTTTATTACCACTAGTAGGTATTTACACCCTCCTGCACAATTGATTTGAACTGTATGTATACTATATCCCATTTGCTGGCTGTACTTGATGCAACTGAGTTTTTTTTCTTTTAACATTTACTTGCAAACAGATTATCAGTGACATCTATGCACAATTGTGACATTTTATTACAATTACCAAATAGTGCTGCATGTAAACATTTTAACAATTATGTTTTAATAACAATGATGCTTTAGAAAAACTCAAGCTACTTGTCTGGCAATCAGTCTTGTTGTTTATCTTATTTTTCCAACATTTCCTGTAACTATTCATTCAGTCTAGGAAGGTCTGAGCTCACAAACTATACTCTATAAACTATAGTTAATTATTTTGGCATTTTTCCTTTAATTTGTTTGTGATTTGCATAACCATGCACCTGCACTACATAAATAGACATTATTTTACAACTAGCTTACATGTCTTTCAGTATTCCCTTTATCCATTTAACTATTCAACTGTCCTGCCATTAATTTTACAAAAACTGTTTGACTAATATCATCTGTGATTTTATTTCTATTTAAAATTCAGAACTTTAACTGTTTGGTGTGGTGTTACTATACAATTATAAAAAAATTGTAAAAAACAAAATAAATATTAGCTTAACCAACACATGTTTATATTTACATTATTTATATTTGCTGTTGTCTGCCTGTTATTCTTGTGTATTGTAACAGATGTATTTTAGATGAAAAGAAAATACATGCATGTCTGTCTTGTATTTGTATATCTTTATACAAGCATGTCAGTCTTGTGACCTTAAATCTCTACTCTTATTAACTATTTTTATTTAATTTTATGCACTAGAACAGTGTAGTGTAACTATTTTTATGTAATTGTTATACACTAAAACTGTTGTGTACCTTTTGACTATGCTATTAGCTTAGCAGTTATATACTGTACTACTGATAAATGTCTTGCTTTAACCGAATTAAAGTAAAACATTTGAGAATGATTTGTCCAGACATCAGATCCTACCATCCTACCATGTATGTTTAACCATTTTCAAAACATAAACATATTATAAAATATATTTCTTTTGCACAGATTAGCTGTGTATGCAGGAAGTTCCCAGTCTTTGTCAGTTCAGCTAATTTATTTTCTTTATCCTGCAACTGCTGTTGAAGGATTTCCTTATATTCTGCCTGATATGTCTCAGGAACCTGTTCTGCTGAATTTGAAACTCCTAAGCACTTTTGAAAAGATGTATGTATAACTTGTTTAAGCTTCCTGAACTCATTGTGTCTGTCTTTTAGAAGTTTATTACATTCTTTTGTAACACAATCTACTAGAGACTCTATCAGTAACTGATTTGACTCACATGTGGTGACAGGACATAACTGTTCAACGTCTGAATATAATGGAAACACTTTACTCTTAGTTAATTCTTTATCATGAACAGATCTGTCTTCACAGTCTATTTTTTTAGCAATATGATGTAATGCTTTTTTATGGCATAATGCACAAAATGCAGTTTTTGTTGAAGCACACAATAAACATTTGTCATATTTCACATGGTTTTCTTTGAGATACCAGTCAAATATTGTAATACAGTTGCATACTGCCTTACTATCGACCTGCCCTAATAAGGTTCTACATTTACTAATGTGCTATGTATATCAACATTGCAATTTACTAAAGTTTGGTTTACTCCTACATGAATTATAAATAATATCCATACTGTCTAATAACATCCAAACTGTCTAATAATATACAAACTAATAGCATTCACACTAAAATGTGACCCAAAAAAAGTCTTACCAGTTAGCAAGAAAACAGGTGATCAGGCTGTTGTTGCTGATGGCTGGAAATTTTTCAGAGTCACTTGAGAAGCTGGTGAAGTACAACAGGCAGCGGACTGCTGTACAAGTAGATATCCACCTTTTCTTGAAGAATATATGGCACTGCGACTTTCTTGAACTAGTCTCACTCCGGATTTTAGATGTCTAAAAAAACTTTACTACTGCAAGCTGCATAAACTGGAATACTTCTGTTTAGGATTTACACATATGTACAAATGTTAGTTACTGCAATTTGACTGAAGTCACCCTCTGCAGGGCTTACCATCACTCCCCCTATGTTTGAAATGTAGATTTTAGGTTCAAATGCAGGCTAGCTTGCCATTGAAAAATTATATGGAGCTTACTGTGATGGATTTGAAGTCTTCTTAAGACACTCAGTCTTGCTGGCTTGATTCTGCTAAAATCAAAGTCTGGTTATATTTGCATTCACAGTCTGTTGCATACAGAAACTTGCAGAATATACACTGATGAGAGAATATACTTTACAGCATCAACTTTAGAGCAGTAACAAATAACTTTTTATAATAAACCAAACAGACTAACGTTGCAGCTTAAAGTACTGTTCCACTTTACTTCTCATATAGCACAGATGATGTGAGAGATATAATATTTACCTCGAGACAAATGTGTCTCTACCAATACCTCTAACATAACTGGATTCATATAGATCTTTATATACAATTTTAGTCATGCACATACATATACATTTCCTCTTGGTATTCTATTTTGGAGAATTGCTCATCCTGTAGAAACAATACTAATTGTTACAGATGCTGACACAAACTGCTGACTTAATGATATTATTTTTCAGCTTTTCTGACAGTGTGAACATCCTGTTTTTTGTCTTTAGTATTCTGTTTGTATCTTTGTATAAGAACATCCATTCTTGTGCCAAATGCAGAAAAAGGAAACACATTGTAACAGTGTCATAAACATGTCCTGTTGTTTAAGGAAACATATTGTGTCCATTCTTTTTATATGCAGAAAGACATGTCAGTGTTCTTTAAAAGCAGATTTTGCATTTTTGCTCTTTAATACATCCTGTTTTTAAGTCTATAAGGGAAAAATGTCCATTTAGCAGATTACTTATTTTCCAAGCCATGGTAATTTAGTATGGATGCTGATCACATATTACTAAACTCTATTTCTACATTTAAGCAAGCTTTTTCTTTCAGCATATTTACAACAGAATTAATTTCAGCCTTATATTCATAATATCCAACAGTACCTACCAGCAGCTGTGTTTCACCTTCAGGCTTACTGCTACAAGGTAGCTCCCTCCCTGAAGTAACTATATCACCAGCCCCAGCTTCAGGCATAGGATCTGTCTGGGACTCCAACAGGCTACCAGACCTATGTGCCTGTCTCCAAGCTTACTGCATGTCACTGCATGCACACAAGGTACTACATTATCAAAACTGTTCCCTATTAGGACATCTGCAAGTATATCCTCAAACACACCTACATGCTTGTTCTCTTCTCCACCCTGTCAGTAACAACGAACCCTAGCCAATGGTATTTGGAATGGGGTCCCTCCTAGAGCTTTAACTGATGTGTTCTGCCCAAGCAAGTACTGCTCCTCCTTAACCACTGCAGGCCTCACAATGGTTATATCAGAAGCTGTGTCTGTCTTAGCAGTGGTCTGTCTTCCATCCACTAAGATAAGATACACATTTTGGTGATAATTTGGCACCTCTGTTTTTTCCAGACAACTTATCACTGTCATTCTGTCATTCCCACTTGCTGGCTCCCTCACCTTTTGTTTCTCACCTTGCTTCAATGGACATTTGTGTGCTACATGGCCCCTCTGATTGCATTTGAAACATCTAATCCCTGATCCTGACTGTGTGCTTGTACTAGTGGCTTCTCCTGTTACTAGTGAACTCTGTTGGAGTGGTTTAGGCTGCCTGGCCCCATGAGTTCCCTTGTGTCCATGTGCAACACTGAGTATCCCTTTCTTATGCATTAGTGTCCTACTTGCCAAGTAGAGATCTCCTTTTCTCCCCAACACATTTGCAGAGTTACACTCTTGGTCTGCCAAACAGATCCTCATGTCCCCATGCAAAGTGCTGAGAGTTTGTTCCCTCACCAAACAATCTGCCAGTCCTTCAGAAGCGGTGACCTGACACCCACTCACCCACCTGTGAAAGTAGGTACTTAAATCAGCAATGTAATCACATACACTTTCATCTGCCTTGTTTCTATGTTCATGAAACTTTTTTCTATACATTCAGGAGTTAATTTAAAACAATCCAGTGAACATTGTTTTACATGATCATAATTCAAACAAACATTATTAGACAGTTTAGCAATTGCATTAACAGCTCTACCATGGAGTAAGGGGGTCAGAAACCATACCCAGAGCCCTTGGTTAACATTATATTGTTTACATACCCTATCAAATATAGTAATAAAACTATCAAAGTCATCTCCTTCCCTGCACTGAGGAAAACTTTTACTGACCATTATGGCTTCTAGGGTTCAGTCAATCCCTTCTCCATTACCTCCATGACCCTGTTGAAGGGTTAGAAGCTCCTTTTTGTGCTGATGCTGCTTCTCCCTCTCCTCAGCCTCCAAACATCTCTGCCTCTCATTTTCTTCAGTTTCCATCTCCAAATGTCTCATATCATACTGGTGCTGTTTCTCCTTGGTCTCTAAACATTTGGCTTCCAGTTCATGCTGACACTGCTTTTCCTGTTCCCTCCCTCACTCTTCAGCCTCCAAACATCGCAGTTCATACTGACTCTGTCTCTCCTCAGCCTAAAGTTTATGCTGAAATTACTTCTCCTCGGCTTCCAGTTTAAGTCTCCTTAACTCCAAATGAATGTTTAAGTCCTCTGAAGAAAAGTTTCACTGATTTGTCTCTGAGGGCTGCTTACCCCAATACCAAACTGGATATCCTCTGAGCTGCTGGTTTGCTCTGCAGTTGTGACTAAGGCTGAGATCACTGCTTCCTTAGTCAGGTTGGCAAACAGCAGTTCTTTGGCTTCACACAACTTGGCCAACTGCTTCCTGGTCAGATTGCTATAATCCTATGCTGACATCTTTGCCTGCTGTCCCTGATTAAGCTGACTAAAAAATAATTAAAAGTATTTTGCAATGAAACTCTGTATGTGTATCTTGTGGCTGTCTTGAGTGCACACCTCAGTGACAACTACTTACAGGCTACTAAAACTCAATTAAAATCCCATACATCTGCCACCCAATATTGTGATGACCCCCTACTTAAACCCATGGCAGAAACTAAGGACCCTCAATCCTCACCACTGTCTCTGGTAAGACAGCATCACTGAAAGCAGGGATAGAACACACAATTTCCCCTAAGAGTAAACCAGCAACAGGCTTCAAACCTGGAACTGAAGTATATGTTGCAGTGCAGGTGCCCAAATGAATTTTCACACTACCCACTGCAGAGCACTGTGTCCCAGTTATAGGTATTTGACACACTTACTCTTAAATATTTGATAATCACACATATAAACACTCTTGGAAAAGACTGGCACATATTACCTGCTATGTCCCTTTCCCAAATTACACAGTAACAGCTGCTACCAGTCAAAATACCAGAATATCCTTCAAAAGGGGTGTTCAATTATATTAGGTATAATAAATATTGTTATGTAAGGTAGCATGTAATCCAAGCAGTAAGGCTTTTGGAGTGGCCCTGGTGTTATTATAATAAGCATAAACACTCTCAGGTTACTAAAAATACTTTCTAAATAACAAGCCACAATAGAAAATAGTAAAATATTTAATAAATAAAAATTACTTAAAACATATATGCACTGAATAACTGATTTCAATAAACCCCAGAGTTTCACACATAGGCATTATAAAAATAACACTGTAGGCTAGTTTTCACACTGATTGAAGAAAAACTCTAACTGTAAATCTCTAACTGTCTAAAGATTAACTGTCCCTGTCGAATCTAATTAACTCAGCAAGGCAAAATGATACTCTTACTTCTGCAAGCAAAATAAGAATATATGTCCACTCTTCAGGCATTTGTCCGGGCTTCAGTGACTGGACTAGAACAGCTCTGAGAAACTCTGAGTGATAAAATCTGATCTGGAAAACAACCACTGGCTACTGAAGTTAACTGAACAACTGCTGCATCTCAGCTGAACTCAACTGCAACTGAACTCAGCACTGAACTCAGAACCCTTTTTTTATAGCAGAATCTTTTGAAAGTCACAGAAAGCTGTCATGAGAATTCTACTCTCTCATTTCAGACTTTTGAAAAGTAAACAAAAACAACTGCTGTGGTGATTTCATTCCTTTCAGCTCTGGCACACTGTGACATCACTCTGGGTCACCTGACTTACACAACATATATTCAGAATTCTTTTTAAAAGACATGCACATCTGGTCAGCCAGAAGAACACTGTTTTATTCAAACATCTTACACAAATCAAAGAAACAATCAAAAAACAAAGGCATTTACCAAATTATAGCTAGTTATGCTAGCATTTATAACACATGGTAATTTATAATTGTTTACAAGTATTTACAAAACTGCAACCAGACATGCTAGCACAGATAATATCTGATATCCTCACAAGGTTAATGCATGAGTATATATAATATGACTTCCTTCTTCAGTTAGTTCTCTGCCATGCTAGTAAAGCTGCATGCACCCATCCAACTGTTCAGTGTGCTTTTATTTAAACACTTGCTATAAGTTATACAATATGCAGAAACCATACCCAAATGCATCAGATGATGTTGAAATGGGTCTGAAATAAAGGCTAATCCCAGCTCTAGTATTGTTTGTGGAGCTCTGAACAAACTGATATTTGAAGATGATAAATAAGATGAAGTCATAAGGCTAGACCTGACTATAATACTGTCTTCCTCAGATAGTGCCTGCACATAAAAATTCTCATTCCTCCAAACAAATGCCTTAGTCTTCAACATACTGCTCAGCTATAATCCCATGTAGAAATCTTTATTCTTCAGATAAATCCCTTCTCACCATATTTAAATCCCACAGTTTAGTTACATTTAAAAATGGAACAATATACCTTACACAATTAGACAAATCAACTCCCTTACTCTATTTAAATCAAACCTAAAAGAATAGCTAGCTGATACTTGGATATGCACTTAATTATCACCTTGCTAAAACATTTTAACCCAAACTTTCTTATCTTTTACATAATAACTTAAATACTTATATCTGGGATTATGTAATAACAAAACATTTTCAAAACTGATTCCAGTTTCCAAAAGTTATCTTCCTAACCTTTTTTTTCCTTATTCTCTTACTTTTCTGCACTACTATATTTCTTACTTCCTCTGTTCTTTTATCCCCTTTTCTATTTTTATTCTAATTTTTTTACTCTTTTGTTTAACTATGCCTATTGCTGTACTGTTAATTATTGTTACAGTAACATTGTTAACATACAATTTTATGTTTTATAGCAACTTTTGTAACTTTTTTTGTAGTTTTGTATCTCAGAATTTTTCTCCCCAGGCCTTAACGGAAAATGGGTTTTTTATGCGCTGTTAGACTATCATGGTAAAAAATTTAAATAAATGACTAAATAGGTACATTTACTGTACTACTAGGCCACTGGGAAAAAATGAAAGCAATGATGACAACATATGACATTCTAGAAGATTTTCACTCAATATGCCAGTATAAATTTAAAGACAGCAATAAGCACATGCTTTCAGCCAAAAAATATAAACAGTCACAAAGCTGCATATTAAAATAGCAGAATCTTCATCATAACAAATATTTTAACACTTAACCCTGAGAATGACTGAGGAACAAACTATTGACTGAAATGATTTGGTAAGCCTTTGGTTCTTTCGGGGAATGGGCAGAAAATTGGAGCCAATGGCCACAGAAGCTAACAAATGCATAAAAACATAACTGTGATTCTAAACACAGCATTTTAATTGAGCAACAATGACCCATGTCAAAGGAAGCTGGGATGTATATGTTAAAACCCACACCAGGTGGGGCTTTATTTTTTGTGGTGCATTTAGCATAACTGTGAAAATGCAAAGAAGCACAGGAGCCTCATTCTAGCAGAAGAGGTGCAACGTAATTCAGTGATAAATTATGATTTAGTGAGAAATAAGGTATACAAAACTACACTGAAAACTGATGCATGCAAAGACAACTTGTCAGACATCAAAGGTAATATTCTTGAAAGTTATGCTATTCGTTTGCAGGGTTTGGCAGTATTATAGGTCACTAGGCATTAAGATAAAGTCAGAGATTTTACGGGTTGTACACATACTGAAGAATCTCACAGTACACATACTGGGTGCATTAAGGCACACCACTAAAAAAAAAAGAATGAAAATGTTTGGAGCAGATGAGTATAATAATGGGACCAATACAGCCTTCTTCAAAAGTCAACAGGATGGGCATTGCATATGAACCAGATAAGATTACACTCTGTATACATCCACTGACATCAATTAATTACTGTTTGATGCTGGCAAATCATATATCCATACATATCAAAGATATGCATTGTAAACATACCTTTAGGAACATGCAGATGTATTAGTATTTTATTTCATTAGCAGCTAATTTCTTTTGGGGATCATTTGCACAGATTATAACAGGTCTAGACTCTGCTATATACATTACTGATACAGTAGTTTGGGGAAAGATCAAACTGAAACATGATAAGAGCATGTATGATTTATGGGAGAGGTGTTTTCCTGGAATTTTTCACATTGATTTCTACCCAACATGGTCTGTATTAAACAGTTAGTCTCTTCCCAGTAAGTTCAGCAAAGGACCCATCACTCTTAGCTAGTATTAAATCTAACATGTTAGTACCTCAGTAGGAAAAGACACCAACTATTTAGTAGTGTTACAACAATAAACAGTGTCAAAATGAGAAGTCCCTGAAGACAAATGCAGATGTATATGAGCATATTTAAAGTTGGATCTACAACAAATGCTCACAAGATGTTAGATAACTACACACACTTGCACAATATCACTTGCTCTAAATTCCTAATGAACTATACAGCCCTTCTACATGCTGACCCTAGCAAACTGCACAACCCTGCAAGAATCATTGCGCTAATCCTAAACCTCAACATGGTTTGTAACCCTAACCTCAATTCTCATTTTCTAGCTCTAACTTAAAACATTCTTTTAATCGTAAGCCCAAAGTCGCCAATCTCCCATCCCTTCACACTCTTTCCCTTGGCAGCCAGACTTTCCTAACTCATACTCTGGCAAGGTATGAATCCCACTCTGTCCTTATGACTGCTGTACCTTTCCCTATTCAAGTTCAAACATGAGTGGCAACAGTGGCAGATGCTTGAGTCCCCAACAGTGAAATTGTGGTCTTTGAGCAGCCAAAACGAGAACATTTGCAATAGAACCTTTAACTCATCCAGTAAGATAGCTGGGCTGCACTTTATTGGTTCTGCAAGAATATTTAGAACACTCACAAGTATTACAGTATTCATACTGATTTAGGGGAAGCAGATACTTCTAATACCCTTGTTTCAAAATCCCGTTTAAGCTTTAGCAGTCTCACCATGAGAGAATGCATGAAAAAATGCAACTCCATCCCAGCTTTGGATGTGGACAGACATTCATTTTTATTTTAATGTGGTTTGACAAACAGTAGAGAGCCATGTTCTGGTAAAGATAATCATGGCATATTTGTTAAAATAAGTTATGACTTTAAGTCGTCCCCTCTTTTTATTCAGGCTACTATCATTAGTGTGGAGGACCATTAAAGAAGGATAACATGTTGTGTTTAATGTGTTCCTTCGTGAACTGCTTTATTTTCTAAGAAAGTATTTACTAATAATTTGGATTTTATCTGATAGAATATATCTTCTTTTATCAGCAAGAACAAATCTTTTTTATAGGTTCATAGGTTCATAGGTTCATACTAGGCTATCTGCCCTAGGGCATTTATAAGCCTAGCCAGAGTGTGTTTGGCTTTCGCCACCCATTTTAAATGAATTTTGCTATGCCCTTTTTCAAGGTTAGTATACTGTGCCTCTGTCTAACAGTGACACAGAAGTGATACCCAGCGTAAACCTATGATCTCCCATCCACTGATCAAGATTCCTCTTGAAGAGAGTCAATGAGGGACTCTGCCTAACCTGGACTGGGATTTTATTCCAGAGTGAAGGGAGCCTCTGGGTTATGAATCTGTCCCTCCAGCATGTCCTATTTATTTCAGTGCTGAGGTTCAAGTCTCTCGAGCGCGTAGCTCAATGGGATTTGGATTTTCTGAGGTGAAGCATGTCCATTAATTCCAGGTTGGACATGGCTTTATACGTCAGGCACAGATCGCCTCTGAGCAGGCGGTATGCCACTGAGTAGAGCTGGAGTTTCTTTAACCGGGCAACATATGGCATCTGTTTGAGCCCTTTGATCCTCTTGGTGAGGTACTTTTGGGGTCTTTCCAGTTGCTGCAGGTGTCTGGTAAGGTACATCCCAAAAGGGGTATTGTACTCAATTATGGGCCTGATGAGGGATGAGTAAAGAGGCACGATGACCTCCCCTGATCTAGATGTGAATCCCTTCATGATTAGGTGGGCTATATAAAATGTTTTTCTAACCACTTTGGCCACGTGGTTTTCAAATGAGAGATTGCTATCAACTTGGGTCCCCAGGTCCCTAATTACTTCTTCCGTACTTAATGGAATACCATCTATGTGGTAATTTGTGGGCACTTTGTTTTTGCCAAAGGGGATGACTACACTTTTTGGCGTTTAGCTTGAGGCCATGGCTCTGGCACCAGTTGTCTGTTTCAATGAGGCCCTTTTGTAGGATGCTTGTGTCGGCTGGAGAGTCGATTATGGCACCTAGTTTGCAGTCATCTGCGAACTTGGTCAGCCACAGTCCTTCCGTGTTGGCCTGTACCTCCGAGAAATATATACCGAACAAGAGAGGTCCCAGGACTGAGCCTTGTGGGACACCACTTGTAACTGGTTTGGAATCTGACATGGCTCCAGCAATTCTAACCATGTGGGTTCTGTCCTTGAGCCAGTTTGCAACCCATCTAGTGACATAGGGGTTTATATTTAAGCTGGTGAGCTTATCTATAATGCCCGAGTGGGGTATTGTATCGAAGGCTTTTGCGAGGTTCAGGTAGGCTGTGTGGACCACCTTCCCCTCGTCAATGTCCTTGTTGACTGTTTCAAAGAAATTGACCAGGTTTAAGAGGCAGGATCTGCCCTTAACAAAGCCGAACTGGGTAGGATCCAGTGTCTGTAGGTCCCCAATATCTTTATTTATGAGGTCCATGATGATCCTTTCCATAGCTTTGCAGACCATGCTAGTCAGGCTTATGGGGCGATAGTTTCCAGGATCCATTGAGGCACCACCTTTGTGGAGAGGGACCACTGTTGCTGTACGCCACTCTTTGGGTACATATCCTGTAGTAAGGCTGAGATTGAACAGTAGTTTTATGTTTGGGTTTAGCTCTTCTTGGAGTTCATGTAGGATGCAGCCCAGGACACTGTCTGGTCCCACTGATGCTGTGTTTTTTGCTTTGGAGAGGGCGGCTCTTACCTGAGCATCTGAGATGTCAGGGGGCAGCACTCTACTGGGATAGATATTTGCCCTTTTGGTGGGAGTTTGCACTGAACCTGTCAGCTAGGATGTTGGCAATGTCTGTAGGTTCAGTGTATTTTTTGTCATTTTGGACTAATTCTGAGCATATCTGGGAATTCCCACCCAGGTTCCTAACATAACTAAAGAAAGCCTTGTGATTATCCTTAGTGTCCTGTGCAATTTTTCTCTCGAAGCTGGCCTTAGACGATTTTATGAGTGCCCATAGTTTTTTGCTAATACTGATCAGAGATGCCTTCCCTTTTTGGGATTTTGCTCTATCATGTAGTAGCTTCCTCCTTCTATTGTATAGTTTGTTTATGGCTGGAGTCCACCAGACAGGATGCCTGCCTTTGGAGGATTGGGTCTTGGTTTTATTTGGGATTGCATGATCCATGCATTCCTGAAGGTGTTCATAGAATGCATTTATAAAGGATTCTGCTGTCTGGGCCATATTTTCCACAGGCCAGGGGGCTTTGAAGGACTCCACCTCGGTTTTGAGGAGTGTGAAATTTGCTTTAGAGAAATTTTTCACTGTGGTTTTGTGGGCAGGGGGTGGGGTCGGGATGTGAATATCCAGTGAGATTAGTTTATGGTCTGATCTTACCAGTGAGGGATACACTTCTGCTCTGGAGCATAGAGCCCCCATGTTGGTGATGATCAGGTCCAGTATGTTTTCCCCTCTTGTGTGAGTGGTAACAAGTTGTTCCATAGCATTTGAGTTTATAAATTCTAGGAACCTTTGGGCTAGGGTGTTGGAGCTAGAGTAATGCTCCCAGTCTATGTTTGGGTAGTTGAAGTCACCCAATATAATGGTGCTTGGAGAGACCTTCATATTTTCCAGTGTTCTCAGGAAGGCCGAGTGGGGTTCCTGGGTTTGGGAGGGTGGTCTGTAGCAGGCTATAAACTGGAAGGCAGTTTTACCCACTGTTAGTTGCACATGGATAGTCCCTGATGCTTCGTGCTGTGCCACCAACCTGGAGGTGTGGGTATCTTTGACGAATATTGATACTCCCCCTCCTTTTGTGGTTCGGTCCAAGTTTTGGGGCCAAAAAGCATGGTATGAGGTATAACCTGGTAGTGCTGGGGTGCTCTCGGGAGCCTTGAACCAGGTTTCTCTTACTGCACAGATATCGATGTTCTCCATGCTAAGGAGAGTTTCGAGTGTGTGCATCTTGAGGTTGCAAAATATAAATGTCCATACTGTGTTTCCTCTCAATATATTAATATTTACACACTTTTCTCCTAGCCATACTGTTGCAACCAGTTGTTAAAAAAGACTGATAGCCACTCCAACTGCATGATGGAAGGATTTTACTAATGACCATAGTGACCTCTTTAGACACCCATTTTGTTATATGTATTTTCTACAGCCTTAAACATATGTCTCTAGGTAACTGTCTGTACATCATTGTTGCCTGCATAAATAAGTATTTGGTCACAGGTCCTGCTGTTGGTTAAAAGTTTATCCAGTAATTTTATGACTTCAATAATTTTTAGTCATTCAAGTCCAGTCACTGTCATTTGTTCTTATTTATTGAATACATTGCTTTGATAATATTGACCTAAATGTGAATCCCCTGAAACCAGAACACCCATTTCTTTGTCACAGTAGTTTTACAGGCTCAGTGAGTGGCTCTAACTATAGCCCAAGGGGATGAAAATGCCCATCTAACATTCTCCTTCTTCTTTTTGATTGTTTATTCCTACAGTTTACATACTGCTAGTCTTCATCATCATAGTTTGTACATCTTCATCATTATTTTATCTGCCATTTATTGATGATGCTGTGTTGAACAGTATGTGTCACTGATGTGACAGCTGACTGGGACCCCTAATTGTTCATATTAAGTAGTGTATCTTTATGAACAGGCTTAGAAGTCAGGGTTCCTGAATGGGCTCTACACCATTTATTCCTAAATTGCATGCATTGGCATTGCAAGGTTTATTAATATTTATAAATCTTATGTCTGAACAACAATATTAATGCCTGTACCAGTTCTACATTTATTTTGATTGAATTCAACATATTCTAATTTCTGTGTAGCATTATCAGTGCTGACACATAAAGCAGTATGCTAAAGAGTTGTGTAGTTCATTGCATTGATCTTTATTTTGTTAAACCTTCTTCGCAAATACCGTCAACAACCAGTGGGTTGTCTGCAGTATGCTGAGAAGATTATGTGTTTATAACAATTCTTTTCTTAGATTTGTGAGCTGCTTTTCTGGGTCTTCTATATAACTATAATGCACACAAGTAGTTTTGTCATCATTAATAAACTTGCCTTTGACTGATAAACATTTTACATTTTACACATGTAAAATATCACATTCCTCACACAGAGAAGAAATACACAATTAGACAAGTCTACCCATCATTTGAATGAATCTGAATGTTTATCACTATACCAACAATTTATTATAACATGTCCTTAGGTAAGTACTCAGGGACTAGTCTACAAACTGTTTCAAGGTTAGACAGTAACTAAAGGTTAGAATCAAACACTCGATCTTGTGTTTGTGAGGTGAAACTGTTAACCATTACACGAAACACTGACCTAGACAAAGCTGTAATCAGTACACTAATATCCGGAACCTCTAGGACAGCTGCAGCACATAAAGTAATGTTTTCTGCATTACAGCTGATGCAGTATTTACACCAAAGTACTAATTATTAGAACTTTCTGGCTGTGTCTTGGCTGGGAGTCAATGATGGCAACAATATTGTTTAAAACAGCAAGTGGGGGGGGGGTAAAACTAAATGCCAAGAAATGCATAATAGTATCCTTTGGAAAGTCTTCCACCCTTGGTAAATATTATATTGAAACACACTCCAAAGAGTTGTCCCAATGGTCAGGGACATGGCGATGCACATAGACAGTATTCTGGACATTGACCTTCACATGTCTACAGCAGTGAGGAAATCCTTCTATGTTGTGCAATTTATTAACAAAGGTATGGCATATAAGTCCAAGGAAGTAATTGTTCCACTGTATTTGGCATTCATCAGACCTATCATTGAGTACAATGCCCCCTTTGGAACATACCTAACCTAGCACATCCAAGAATTGGAATGTCCACAGAGGTTCATCACTAAAAGAATACAGGATATAAGTAACATGTCCTATGCAGACAATGTCAAGGCCCTATTCCTGTTTTCTGTCTCCTACAGGTTGTTGAGGGGAGATCTATGCCTGGCATACAGGGCATTGACAGACCCCACCCTGATGGACCTCCTGCATATCTGTAAAACAAGCAGCACCAGAATTACTCATTCTAAAGACTTACACCTTGCCTGTGATATAAATAGTATCTGCTGGAGAGACAGGTATGTATCCCAGAGACTAGCCCTTCTCTGGAATAGGCTCCCCATTCATGTGAAACAGAGTTCCTCCCTAAACCAATTTAAGCATAACTGGGACAACTGGCTGGGGAACAGGACATTCATCCCTGGTTTGGCACCTATATGTCTAATGGACACAGTCATCCTGTAAATGGTTCATCTCTCAGGCCCTGCTTGCAAATGTTTTATTTCCCAAACCCCTGATTACACTTATTTAGGTTGCCAGAACGTGTCAGACATATGGGATGTATGGCTAGGCTTAAAAATGTCATTGTGGTTGCTAGCCTGGCAAATACCTATGGAGGGCAGAATTCAGGAAATGGAAGTTTCTCACACACTATTTAAGAAACAATTCATTCCAAAGTTGATGTAAAGAGTAATTAAATGTAATTAGTGGATACCAAGGAGAAAAGCTCCAAAAACATATTTAGTGTGAAAAAATACAAATAGATTATAGTAAGCTCTTTCTGAGTACTAACAATACTTGAAGTATAATGATAGGAAAGTCAGCACAGACTAGATGTCTAGGTCTGTGTGGCAAGTAGAAGTTGTCAAAGAAAGAAAAGTAAACAAAAAGGGGTTGCAGTGAAGCAGACACTGGTTTGAGTATGACAACTGGATAACACTGGGAAAAGGAATACGAGAAGTTAAAGAGATCAAGAGTTAAATGATGACAAAGATCCATCAATAAAACAATGGACAAAAATCTAGAGGCTTGAGGATAAAGTGGTTGAGATGAAGCTAAGGCTTCACATCAATGGCAATAAAAAGTGAAAAATTCTATAGTTACTGATGAGAGGAGAACTCTGCCATTTGAGAGCAAGAATAGTGAGAGGGGAAACAACTGATAACCAGAAGAGGAACAGCAGGGTCAGAATGTATAGTTATGGGCATGAGTGTGGAGAACTGTTTCTTGAAACTGTTTTGAGTTTGATGTTTTTTGAGGGCTCATGGCATGAGGTTTCAGAGTTTGGCCACACAGCGTGATTAAAAGGATTCACCTAGTCCATTTGAGGCTTTGAAGTGTTAGGCAAGATGTTTGTCTTCATAGTGGAGTTCTGTTATAGGCAGTACCACTTCATCAATGAGATTAGGGAAGGACATTTGAATGAGTGGGCTACATTCATTTGGGCATATTGAAGATAGCTGGGAATCTAATTGTTTTTATGTAAAGCAATGCAGTGGTGAGTTTCACTAGGGAGATTGGATAGAAATGTTGCTATTGTGATGTAGTACTGCCCTAGTCTTTGTTGTTGAGTAATATGAAAGTTACTGTGGACTGGACAAGCATAGATTACAGTAGATAAACTGCTGTAGTTTTTCTGACTTGATCTGAGAGATTGGTTTTGATTCTTTATAAGTTACCTAGTTTGTGACAAATTATTTTATGAGATTGGAAGTATGGATGTTAGATTTTAATATATTGTCAAAAATAACTCCAATGAGTTTGCTATTTTGGAATATCCATTATAATATTGCTGGAAGACTTAATAGAAAAATTGGAATGTATTACAGGGCTGGATTTTGTTAGGACATTTGTCTTTTAGCATTGAGTGTTAGGTCACATTGTTGCAGCCAGAGTTTAATTTAAGAGTATGATTCTTGGCTGTTTTCATTGCATTTTAAAGTTTATCAGACGATCCAGCCACCATAATTGAGGATTTGGATAGCCTTGAACAAGAAAGAAGTGAAAGGCAGTTGGGTTTATGTTCTTATACAATGCCAAGACTAAATCAAGATTTCAGTCTGAAACCAGAAATAAAAATTTAGAAGTCAAAGAAAATAATTGATTTTGTTGTTATTAAATATTACATTCATACATGCATACAAATATTTCAAGCATGGGCATTAATGTCCTTCTAGCTTGCCAATATACCAAAACATTTGTTTCCATAATAAGTGTCCAGACTGTTCTTAAAAATATCTAAACTAGTACTTGCTTTAATGTAATTTAGTAGTCTACTAAACCTTTATTGGATGGCCACAAACACAGTAACACAAGCACTTTCGCTCGGTTATTACCAAGCTTTCTCAAGATAAGAATACAATGCAGTTAGCATCAATAAATATACGACATTACATCAGATGATCAGGTAAT
The DNA here is from genome assembly GCF_019279795.1 of Protopterus annectens. NCBI lineage: Eukaryota > Metazoa > Chordata > Ceratodontiformes > Protopteridae > Protopterus > Protopterus annectens. Next base: position 650,398,159 of record NC_056725.1, read on the forward strand.
TAACATAATTAATAAAAATCCACTCTGTTAAATATGTTAAGCCATAATAAGAATCTTTTTAAAAATTCCTTTAAACAACATATTATATACTTGAAATTGTTAAAAAATCAAATAAAATAAATAATAAATGTGGAAATTCACTTTTTTAATGTGGTAAAGATGATTTTTCATATTTGTAGGAATTTCCACATTTTATCTTGTTACTGTGTTTGTTGGATTTGTTTGACCCTGTGGTAATTTAGTAGTCTGTTCTATATTGGGAATTAACTGAAACTGAATTTTAATTTTTGAATCATGTGATTGATTTCATTTGTCTGATGAAGTCAGATTAACATAATAAATGTAAGTTCTTGCTAAATGAAAAGTTTTACACTGTATATAGGAAGTGCCCATTGCAGTCTCTTCAATCATTTTTTGTTTTATATATATATATATATATATATATATATATATATATATATATATATATATATATATATATATGGATAGACAAACAACTGTTGAACAACTGCTATGCCAATGTCACTGACATCAGCACGTCAACAGACAAATGTTGACTCGCTACTGGTAATATGCAAAGGCTAGTCCCTGAAACATGAAGTAAGAAAACAGTGTTTTTGCAGGGGATAAAGCCATCTTGATATATATAACATGTATATGAAGTGTCCATTGCACTCAATTCACTTTTTTTTGTTATGCATGTCTGTATGTGTGTGGATATAAGATCCACACAGATTTCCTAAAATATAATATATGTAATATTTAGGTGAGGTATATGTGGTATATCGGGTATTTTACCCATCTTTCTTTCTATATATGTATTAATGTACACACGTGTATGTATCTGTATATATATATATATATATATATATATATATATATATATATATATATATATATATATATATATATATATATATATATATATATATATATATATATATATATATATATATATATATATATATATATATATATATATATATATATATATATCCTAACGTCAACATGGACATGGACAATCCTCATTACTGCTCATACACTGAAGATAATCCTCAAAAACCTTCAAGTAAGAAAAAAGCATTTTTGCATTACAGCAATATAACCTGCACCCATCAGACCCCCTGATATTTACTTATTCCATCTCTGATATTGCAAATCCCTGAGGAAAGGGTATCGTCTCAAACCCTCAGGGAGTTTTATTTGTAGCACAACTGTCAAGCATCTATACTGTTAACCAAAGTGCGTCAACAATATTAAGGTTGTTTTTAGCTAAACTTTATTATTACTAGGAAATTGCTAAATCTGACCATAGTAGGGAATTCATATATAGATGGATAGATAGATTATAGATATAAATATAGATATAGATATATGAAAAGATAGTATGTGTGTATGGCCATGCATATTTATCTTTTTGAGAAAAGGATAAGATCTATAGTATTTTGATATGCAGGTAAATAACTCCCATTTAAGCAGCTAAAACAAGTTACTCATTAGTACAAAGTAAGTTTTTTTTGTCATATAAGGATGCACCCCTTGAACCTTCCATAAATCATGGTTTCATTTTTTTAAAGATTTTTTTAACACAGCATTTGAATTTAGAATATAAGGTACTTTATACCCATTTTCCTACAGCTGTCCTTTCTTTATCAGTCACTGAACTGAAATATTTTTCAATAAGTATGTTTGTTATTGCTTCAGTTTTTGACACATCATTTTGCAGCAAGTTAGTCATCTATTGTTCATAACTTTATGGGTACTCACTAGGCTATTGAGCACGAGAATCGTTAGAAGTCTAGACCTGCATTCCCATGAAATTTTTAGCCTATGTAATTCAAGTATAAATAACTCAACATTTTCAAAAAAGAAAAAAAATAAATAAATGAAAACAAAGGAAAAAAGTATGTACATAAGACATGTATGTGCCTAAATGCAGGAATAAGTTGTGTACAGTTTCATCTTCTCAACAGTAGGAGCAAGACTTGTAGTAGAATTAATAAATGCAAAAACCCACAGAGAATATATGATGATTCATTATGAAGAAAACATTTAGGCACACAAGACAGCAAAGATCTTTTGTGCCTGCTTTTGCATTTATTACATTACACTAAAATGCTTCCTTTTTCAACACTGGCAAAAGTCATCTACTAAAAAGACATGCCAGAGTAAGTAAAAAAGCAGTTATAGTTACCATGTTGATACATCTGAACTACAGTCATCTAACACAGCCTTACAATCTGTTTTGTTGTAGATCCCATGTCCCATATGTCTCTGATCTTTAAATGTTCCATAGGTTATTCTGTCATAAGTCATGTCATCATTTTTTCCAGTTATGAAAACAAGCTGACAGTTCCGAAGTCTTACTTTTACTATCTGGAAGTTGAAGTCTATACCTAACTTTGGTCTGTATTCAGGTATGGTCTGTATTCAGGTATATTGTCTCTCTGCCTTATGCACACTCCTTTCCATTTCTTGGTCTGTATTCAGGTATATTGTCTCTCTGCCTTATGCACACTCCTTTCCATTTCTTGGTCTGTATTCAGGTATATTGTCTCTCTGCCTTATGCACATTCCTTTCCATTTCTTGGTCTGTATTCAGGTATATTGTCTCTCTGCCTTATGCATACTCCTTTCCATTTCTTGGTCTGTATTCAGGTATATTGTCTCTCTGCCTTATGCACACTCCTTTCCATTTCTTGGTCTGTATTCAGGTATATTGTCTCTCTGCCTTATGCACATTCCTTTCCATTTCTTGGTCTGTATTCAGGTATATTGTCTCTCTGCCTTATGCACATTCCTTTCCATTTCTTTTCTTTACTGTTTTGGAAATGATAAGCAGATAGAACCATGAACTATCTGCTTTTTGGTCTATGTCTCTTTCTACCAGCCTTTCACTGTTCTAAGAGTCTTTATAAATCTTTTTTTGTCTTTTTTCTTGGCTGTCATGTGTCTGTGTGTTTTCCTCATTCATAATTAATTGTCACATGTTTTGTATGCATTTATATATTTATTAATTTTACTATGATGCCGACTTATTCAACATTTGCAAATATCCTTATAAAAGGATATGCCAAAAATAAGGAAAAGGCAGCACTGACCTTGAACACCAACAGTATCTCAAACATTTTCTTCACATTTTCTAACATAATGATATATAGTAAACATAAATGTTGTCATTTAATAATTATGTGTGTTTCTTTTCTTTAGGTAGCAGTGAGTGTATTAAATGTCCACAGAATTTCTGGTCTAACACAAAAAGAGCTGCCTGCTTTCCAAAACATATAGAGTTCCTTTCATATGAAGAAGACTTGGGTGTCATCATGGCTACTGTAACTGCACTCTTCTCTCTGACTATGGTCACAGTGTTGTGTATTTTTATAATTCACCATGATACACCGATTGTCAAAGCCAACAACCGTGATGTGAGCTACATACTCCTTGTAACTTTGATGTTCTGCTTTCTCAGCGCCCTGTTGTTTATTGGTTATCCAACGAACATGAGCTGTGTTTTCCGTCAGATTGCCTTTGGTATATTATTTTCTTTTTGTATCTCTTGTGTTTTAGCAAAAACTATTATAGTTGTTCTTGCTTTTAATGCCACCAAACCAGGAAGTGTACTGATGGTGTTTGTTCGATCCAAAACACCTTTTTACATTATTTTTTGTTGTTCACTGTTACAAGTTAGTATATGTGCTATATGGTTGTGCACTTCTGCCCCCTTTTCAGAGTTTAACAAAGACACACCAGAAAAGATCATAGTGCAGTGCAATGAAGGCTCAGTTATCATATTCTACTGCATGCTGGGATATCTAGGATTTCTGGCTAGTGTGAGCTTCATAGTTGCCTTCATGGCCAGGAATCTTCCTGATAAGTTTAATGAGGCCAAATATATCACATTTAGCATGATTATTTTTATAAGTGTTTGGTTGTCATTTATACCAGCTTACCTGAGTACATCAGGTAAGTATATGGTTGCTGTGGAGGTATTTGCCATCATTTCCTCAAGTGCTGCACTTCTGATATGTATCTTTTTCCCCAAATGTTATATTATTCTACTAAAGACTGATTACAAAGAAAGGAAGAACTTAACATGAAAATAACCTAGAAACAATAAATACTAGTGCAGCTTTCTGAGAACAGACATTTTGTGGATATGACATAATTTAGAGCATACTTAGCATCGGTGTTCATATGTATTTATGGACACATCCTTCGCTTTCTCTTTCACTCTCTGTCCATATGGAGTGTGTGTGTGTGTGTGTGTGTGTGTGTGTGTGTGTGTGTGTGCGTGTGCATGCATCTATGTCTGTGTGTGTATTTATGCATATAGATCTATGACATTTGAGTCAATCACAAATTGTCAAGCTTATTTGACTGATAACTCATTTGATGGAATCACAATTGACTGAAAAGTAAAGAAATGTGAAATCAACCACACTAACTCAAAACTGTCTTTCATAGGTTCATAGGTGTTTACTAGGCTAATGACCGCAAGGGCCTTTTTAAGCCTAGCCATGCATTCCAAATCTCTGACAAGTTTTGATACCCTTGATAAGTGTAAACAGGGGTCTGGGTGATGAACCATTTACAGGTTACCAGTGCCCATTAGAGACATAGGTGCCAAATCAGGGATGAATTTCCAGTTTCCCATCCAATTGTCCAAGTTGCACTTGAATTGCGTTAAGGAGGAACTTTGCTTTACATGGATGAGGATCCCGTTCCATAGATGGGCTAGTCTCTGGGATACTTACCTATCTCTCTCCAGCAGGTCCTATTTATATCATAGGCAAGGTTTAAGTCTTTAGAATGGGTAATTCTGGTGATTTTTATTTTGTGGATATGCAGGAGGTCCATCAGTGTGGGATCTGACAAAGCCCTGTATGCCAGGCATAGATCTCTCCCCTCAAAAGCCTCTAGGAGAAATAATACAGGGATAGGGCCTTGAGGTGGTCTGCACAGGATATTTTACTTACTCCCTGTATTATTTTAGTGAGGAACCTCTGTGGACATTCCAATTGTTGGATATGCCTGGTGAAGTACATACCAAAGGGGGCATTGTACTCAACTATAGGTCTGATGAATGTTGAATACAGTGGAACAATGACTTCCATGGACTTAGATGCCATACCTTTTTTTTTAATTCCAAACCTCTTTATTAAATGTACATGTTTGACAAAGGCAAGCTTACATTTATATAAATGAAAAACTTGTTTATAAGTTGTGCGGCATAGAATGAATTCTTCACCACTGTAGACATGTGAAGGTCAAAGGCTAGATTACTATTTATATGTGTCCCTAAGTCCCTGACTACTGGGTCAGCTCTAAGGGGTATGTTGTCAATATGATAGTTACAGGGATGGATGATTTCCCAAAGGATACTATTATGCATTTCTTCACATTTAGTTTTAGTCCATGGCTCTGGCACCAGTTGTTTGCAATCATCTGAAAATTTAGTCAAGGAGAGACCACTGACATCGACCTTGACTTATTAGAAGTAGATGCCAAAAAGGAGCTATCCAAGGACTGATACCTAAGGGATTCCACTTAATCTGGCCTCTTTGTAGAGGTGGATTCCCCAGTTCTAACTTTCTGGGTCCTGTCTGTGAGACAGTTGGCTATACAATGGGTGACATATGGGTTTGTACCTAACCTCCTGAGTTAATCAACAATGCCCATGTCAGGTGTTGTTTCAAATGCCTTGGCCAGGTCAAGGTAGGCAGTGTGAATGATTCTGCCCTCATCCATTGCATTGGTGACCGTCTCAAAGAAGTCCACCACGTTGAGTAGTCATGATCTGCCCTTGACGAAACCAAACTGGGTTGGGTCCAGTGTCTGGAGGTTTGCTATGCCTCTATTGATCTATTGATCTAATAATAAAAAAAAGACATTATAGTCTCATCTAAATAAGTCAGGGATAGCTTAGGTGGATGAAAAAGATCCCACAGCACCTATTGAAAAGAACAGGGAATATTACTAATGTCCTGACCAAATTTTCCCTAGTAGCAAAAATACCACCTTGGGTCTCCCTTTAAAAAAGGTGATTAGCTTAGTGGGACTATCCCAGTCAACAAAGGATAGATAGATAGATAGATAGATAGATAGATAGATAGATAGATAGATAGATAGATAGATAGATAGATAGATAGATAGATAGATAGATAGATAGATAGATAGATAGATAGATAGATAGATAGATAGATAGATAGATAAATTAATTAATGGATACATAAATAAACATTTTAATTGTTTAGCACTATTAGTTTGCATAGACCTAACTTGGTATTCATTTATCAAACAGTGAAATGTTGGGTCTATATCACTTTGTCAAACTCTTAATTGAGCAAAGCACTATTCATCGAACGCAATTAAGTAAAAGCTCAATTAAGCTAACGACAATTTCAGCGAAAACTTTCCAGGGAAAATAACCACTAGGCCCGCAGCTCCCAACTGTAACAAAGAAAAGAAAATGTAAAACTCCGCAATGTGGGGGGCTTCACCCCCACACCCCCCTCACTAAATATACCAGCTACAGTGAAGTAAAGGGCAAATTCACAATAACAGCCAACAACATCCTTTCCCTGGGAAAATTATCGCTGAAATGGTCATTTGCTTAATTCAGCTTTCAATGAATAAGGTTCGATGAATAGCAATTCGCTCAATTAAGCATTCGACAAACTGAAGTAGACCCGTGAAAGGTTACCATGCATCTTAATAGCAAAAATGTTTTAGTTCATAACTTATTTTGCTATTAATAACTATTTCCATCTTAATAAGAATAGGTGCATAGATTAGTACAAGACTATAACTCCACTTGTGAGCCATTTTAAGCTTAGCCAATTATGTCATATGAGCAACAAACCCTGCAACTTGTGTTTGTAAGATAAACAACTTATCCATTATGCCAATTTCCCAGCTCCAGAATAAGCACTATTCTTCACATTAGTGTATTTTCCTGTCAAATCTATGAAAGTGACATGAATGTAACATAACTTAAAAAGAAATTGAATGACTGGATGATCATATTAATGTATTTTATATTATGTATGTCAGTTGCAGTTACTCAGTAAATTCCTACTGTATTACTAATTGGCAGTAGGAGAGTCCTAAACAATGAATAAAGCACTACTTGATATTTTCAGTACTTATTGTCTTAACTAACACCCTCTAAGGTCTTTCTGCTTTAAGAATGTGTTTCCACAGAAAATGTATAATGTCTATATACCTGCATAATATTCACACATGGAAAAATAACATGAATAAATGTATTAATATAATCTAATATAATCATCACCTCAGACATTTTTTTCTAATATTAAACACAAATGTACAAGTCATGATACTGCCAATGACACTGAATTGGTCACATCAGTAACCATATTAACAAACTACATTGAAGAAATGCAGACTGCAAAATGTTAAACTATGCATGCTCGGTAAAGATAGTAATGGTGGTTTTATTTGTGTTAAAACAAGATATTTGATTTCTGCATACATCAATACCTTTCACACTGTTTTTTGGAGGATACTTTAATTTCTCATTTAATATTACTGACAAGACAGCATTGAACAGCAGATTAAAAAGCAGGATAATAGGATGTTTGATTTACAAGGAAATTGAGAATACATCATCTGATGAAAAGAATGATAAAAGATGCATCAGTAGCTGCTGAAAAATCAACAAACAACTTTCATTTTAAAATAATAGGAGTGCGTGATAGCAAATGACATTTATGAATAAATAGATGAAACAAATAACAATGATGAAAAAAATAATGAATGATGAAGGGTAAAGAAAGCAAAAACTTCTTTATGGGTGTGGAGTAAGCAGGCCCTCAGAACAGCAAGAAGAGGACAAAGGCAAACAACAGAGCCTGAGACATGCCTAAAAGAAAAGAAAAAGAAATGGAGGGCTATATTTTTTACACATTTGAGTTTGCCTTAATTGCTTCTTCAGTTTGAATGATTAACAGTATGTTTTACAACTGAGCAATGGAAAGCAAAATGATTCTAATTATCTGAGAGTAATTTAAAGAAAAAAGAAATCTAGAGAAAGATAGGCACAATGGAGGAAATGGAATAGCAACAGAATTTTATATAAATGCATGTGAGTGTATGTGTGTGTGTGTGTGTGTGTGTGTGTGTGTGTGTGTGTGTGTGTGTGTGTGTGTGTGTGCGTGTGTGTGTTTGTGCGCATATGTATGTACAGTGGATATAAAAAGTTTACACACCCCTGTTAATATGCCAGGTTTTTGTGATATAAAAAATGAGACCACAATAAATCATTTCAAAACTTTTCCCACCTTTAATGTGACCTATAACCTGTACAATTCAATTGAAAAACAAACAAAGTTGTCAGGGGAAAAATATAAATAAAAATAAAAAACGTACAATAAGCTGGTTGCATGTGTGCACACCCTTAAACTAATTCTTTGCTGAAGCACCTTTTGATTTAATTACAACATTCAGTCTTCTTGCTTACACACATGCCATCAATTAAAGAGACTCTGATTAACCACAAATAAAGTTCAGCTGTCCTAGTAGGATCTTTCTGACATTTACTCAGTTGCCTACTACAGCAAAAGCCATGGTTCGCAGAGTGCTTACAAACCATCAAAGGGATCTCATTTTTGAAAGGTATCAGTCAGGAGAAGGGTACAAAAATATTTCCACAGCATTAGATATACCATAGAACACAGTGAAGACAGTCATCAAAAAGTGCAGAAAGTATGGGACAACAGTGATATTGCAAAGAACTGGATGTCCCTCCAAAACTGATGAATAGACAAGATGAAAACTGGGTAGGGAGGCTGCAAAGAAACCTACAGCAACACTGAAGGAACTGCACAAATTTCTGGCAAGTACTGGTTGTGTACTACATGTGACAACAATCTCCTGTGTTCCACATATGTCTGAGCTATGGGGTAGGGAAAATATCCAGACCCAGTTAAAATTTGCAAAACAATACATCAAGTCTCCCAAAAGCATGTGGAAAAATGTGTTATGGTCTGATGAGACCAAGATTGAACCTTTTGGCCACAACTCCAAAAGGTACGTTTGGCACAAAACAACATTTCATCACCAAAAGAACACCATCCCCACGGTAAAGCATGGTGGTGGTAGTATCATGCTTTGCAGTTGCTTTTCTTTCTGGAACTGGGGCTTTAGTCAAGGTGCAGGGAATTATGAACAGTTCCAAATACCAGTCACTTTTGGCCCAAAACCTTCAAGCGTGTGCTAGAAAGCTGACGATGAAGAGGAATTTCACCTTTCAGCACCACAATGACTCCAAGCTTACATCAAAATCAACAAAAGAATGGCTTCACCAGAAGAAAATTTAAGTTTTGGAATGGCCCAGCCAGAGCCCAGGCCTAAATCCAATAGAAAATCTGTGGGGTGACCTGAAGAGGGCTGTGCACAAGAGATGCCTCGCAATCTGACAGATTTGGAGTGCTTTTGCAAGGAAGAGTGGGCAAATATTGCCAAGTCAAGATGTGCCATGCTGATAGATTCCTACCCAAGAAGACTGAATCCTGTAATTAAATCAAAAGGTGCTTCACCAAAGTATTAGTTTAAGGGTGTGCACACTTATACAACCAGTTTATTGTATGTTTTTTATTTTTTATATTTTTCCCCTAACAGATTTGTTTGTTTTCAGTTGAATTGTACAGATTATAGGTCACATTAAAGGTGGGAAAAGTTTTGATGTGATTTATTGTTGTCTGATATTTTTTATATCACAAAAACCTGGTATTTTAACAGGCGGGGTGTAAACTTTTTATATCCACTGTATGTATATACAATATATATATATATATATATATATATATATATATATATATATATATATATATATATATATATATATAATAAGATGCAAAATCCAACTTACTCGAATCAGTTATGATCAAGACGAAACTATCAAAACCTTACATAAATGAAACTTCACATCAACAAAAACATCAACTGGGAAATGAACCACTTGGCCACCAGGACAAAATACACAAATTAAAGAATGTAAAACCCACCAAAGTGGGGGGCTTCACCCTCACACACCCCCAGCTAAATGTAGCAACCTCAAGATCACACTATAGAGGGGATAAGGGCAAATTCCCCCATGGTGGCCAAGTGGTTCTTTTCCCAGTTGACATTTGAAGTTTCGTGTATGCTCAATGCTTTTGTCTCAATCATAAGTGATTCAAATAACTGGGATTTTGCATTACTGAAATAGACCCATATATATATATATATATATATATATATATATATATATATATATATATATATATATATACACACACACACACACACACACACACACACACACACACACACACACACACACACACACACACATACATATGGAATCCTATTACAAGAACGAAAGTTCACTACTTCGAACTTATAATAGGAAGCCTCACTTCTGCGAAAGTTCACTTTAATGAAAGTGAACTTTTGTGTAAGTGCACTTCACTGAAAAAAATGCAGCACAATGGAGGACATAAAAAACAAGTGATGTCCTCCACTATGGTGCGATAGTCACGGACCTTAGGGTTAGGGCATGGGTTAAGGTAAGGGGAGTGTTAGCAAAGCTATCCCCTTACCCTAACTCATGCCCTAACCCTAAGGTTCGTGACTATTGCACCATAGTGGAGAACATTGCTATGTCCTTCACTGCGCTGCAGTCGTCACGGACCTTAGGGTTAGAGCACGGGTCATGGTAAGGGGATAGCCCGCTTACTATGACCCGTGTCCTAACCCTAAGGTCGTAGTACTGGAAGTTCAGTACAACACCCGTTGTTGTACTGAACTTCGCGTAAGTGCACTTTCGATTAAGTGCACTTTCGCTGCAGTGAGCATTCCATGCAATATATATATATATATATATATATAGAGAGAGAGAGAGAGAGAGAGCAAAGCTCTCTCCGGTCAAGACTGTGCTAGACAGTGAAGAGGAGAAGGCTAACACCTGCATTACACATCTAGCAACTCATAGCCCTTCAAAACCCACACCATCAACTCCCACACATAGCAACACTAAACCCACATATGCGGAGGCCCTTAACATTAACCTGCCAAAGCAACAGTGACCTCCGAAGCCGAAAGTCACAACCAAAGTGACACATAGCTCACAATACCAATGTGCCACCTAACAACAGCCCCTAAGGCAAGACAATGTACCCAACACTTTAGTCATAGGTGACTCTATAGTCAGGCACACTGGTGTCCTACTCACCAGGCTGAACAAGGAGAAAATTACAGTCAGCTGCCTGTCAGGTGCCAGGATCTGCCACATAACGCATGCACTCAAGTCACTCCACAAGTACAAATATGACTCTGTCATTGTCCATGCTGGAGTAAATGACTTGAGACTTACCTCCCTAGACTACATGAAAAGGGACATGGAAGAGCTCTTGGATCATGTGACCCAGGCAGGTATGACCCTAGCCCTGAGTAGCATCCTGGCTTCGCCCACAATGATACCACAGTATAAGGACAAAATGATTGACTTCAACAATTGGCTAAGCTTCTGGTGTCATTCAAAGGGGATCCAGTATTTGTCTGTCTGGGAAGACATGATCGACAAACCACAATGCTTTGCCAGAGATGGTCTGCACCTGTCACCCCTGGGATTCAGGTTATTAGCTAAAGCTCTTGACACCCCTATAGTGCCTTTTTTAGGCAAGGTTCAAAGGATAAAACCACCACTGTAACAGATACAAGCATGCAAAATCTGAAGGTAATGCTACTCAATGCTAGAAGTCCAAACCTCAAAATGCACTCTCTCGAGGCACTCCTAAAAATGGAGAACATCGATATCTGTGCAGTGACTGAGACCTGGTTCCAGGCTCCAGAGAGCACCCCTGCAATACCAGGCTACAATTCTTACCACACTTTTCGGCCACAAAACCAAGACTGAAACACTAAAGGTGGAGGAGTGTCCATATTCACCAAGGATATTCACAGCTCCAGGCTAGTTGCCCAACACAATGCATCTGAAATTCTCCAGGTGCAACTAACACTAGGTAAGACTGCAATTCAAATTGTAGCTTGCTGCAGATCCCCCACCATACCCCAAGATTCTCACTACACCTTCCTAAACATACTGGAAAATATTAAGATACAACCAAACACCCTAATAGTAGGTGATTTCAACTACCCTACCATTAATTGGGAAAACTACTTGGGTACCAACTCCTTTTCCCAACGGTTCTTGGAATTCATAAATTCCAATGCTCTGGATCAACTAATCCATTGTCCCACCAGGGGCTCCAATATCCTAGATCTGGTCATTACCAACATGGGAGATAGATGCTCCACACCAGTGGTCACCCCCTCATTGGTCAGGTCTGACCATAAGCAAATCACCCTTGACATCCACATCCCACCCCCACCCCCCCAGTAAGGAAACCTTAAAAATCTTCTCCAAAGCCAACTTCATGCTACTGAAGTCAGAAGTGATAAACTTCACAACACCCATGCAGACAGGATCTGGAAGTTCAACTGCAGAATCCTACACTAAGGCACTGTATGAGCACATCCACTCATGCATGAATCGCGCCATTCCAAATAGAACCAAGATGCTCTTCTCCAAAAAAAGGAAGCCAATCTGGAGGTCCCCCTGCTATAAACAAACTATACAAAAGAAGGAAGAAACTGTTGCAGAAAAGAGGAAAATCCCAGGATGCAAAAAACTCCCTCACCAGCCTCACTAAGAAGCTGAGATCCCTCATAAAATCCTCAAAAGCTAGTTACGAAAATAAAATTGCCAAAGATTCCAAAGACAACCACAAGGCATTCTATAGTTATGTCAAGAATCTAAATGGCAATGCTCAGATCTGCTCTGAACTACAACAGAATGACATTAAATATACTGATCCCAAGGATATTGCCAATATCCTGGCAGATCGATTTAGTGCCAATGTCACTCCCCTATCACCCCCAAAAGGGCCCATCTCTATACCAAAAGATTGCCAAATTCTGATAATCACAGCCACACAGGTAGAAACAGCACTCTCCAAAGCTAAGAATACAGCATCCATGGGACCAGATGACATCCCAGGCTGTGTACTACATGAACTACAAAATGAACTGGCACCCCACCTAAGGGACATGTTTAATCATAGCCTCACCTCAGGCTTCGTGCCCACTGAGTTGCGCACAGCTACAGTTATCCCGCTCCACAAGGGAGGATCCACCTTGGATCCCAGGAACTACCGTCCCATCAGTCTGACAAGCCTGATCTGCAAGGGCATGGAACACATTATCATGGAACTTATAAACAAAGACATTGGCAACCTCCAGACACTGGACCCCACCCAGTTTGGGTTTGTGAAGGGCCGATCTTGTCTCCTGAATCTGATTGACTTCTTTGAATTGGTCTCCAGAGCTGTGGACGAGGGTAAGGAGGTCCACACAGCCTATCTGGACCTCGACAAGGCCTTTGACACCATCCCCCACTCTGGAATCATAGATAAACTTACTAAGCTGGGCATAAATCCCTATGTCACTCGATGGGTTGCAAACTGGCTTACTGACAGAACCCAGACTGTAAAAGTAGCCAACTCCAAATCCAGCTCCAGACAAGTGACAAGTGGAGTACCTCAGGGTTCAGTCCTGGGACCACTCTTGTTTGGCATCTACTTCTCTGAAGTACAGGCCAATATTAAGGGACTCTGGCTAACAAAGTTTGCAGATGACTGCAAACTGGGAGCCATTATTGATTCCACAAATGGTGTGGATATTCTACAAAAGGGCCTTACAGAAACAGATGCCTGGTGCCAGAGCCATGGGCTCAAGCTTAATGCCAAAAAATGTATAGTCATCCTCTTTGGAAAAAAACATGTACCCATGAACTACCACATAGGTGGCAGGACACTAAACATCAAAAGTGTGATGAGAGACTTAGGGACACAAGTGGACAGTGGTCTCACTTTCGATAACCACATCGCCAAAACAGTCAGGAAATCCTTCTATGTGGCACACCTCATCACTAAGGGCTTTTCATCCAGAAAAAAGGAGGTCATTGTCCCACTGTACTCATCCCTCATTAGACCCATTATAGAGTATAATGCCCCATTTGGTATATACCTCACAAGACATCTGCAACAGCTGGAAAGGCCACAGAAATACCTCACTAAAAGAATCATAGGCCTAAAGCAGATGCCATATGCTGACCATCTAAAAAACTCCAGCTATACTCTGTGGCATATCGTCTACTCAGAGGTGATCTCTGCTTAACATACAAGGCCATGTCAAACCCTGAGCTGTTGGACATGCTCCACTTAAAGAAATCCCAATCCCTCAGAGCCACACGCTGCAGGGATCTAAACCTTATCATCACATTGAACAAAACATGCTGGAGGGATAGGTTCCTGACCAAGAGACTCCCCATACTCTGGAATAGACTGCCCATACATGTCAAGCAGAGCACCTCATTGGCCCTCTTCAAAAGGAACCTTGATGATTGGATGGGAGATAGGAAATTCACCCCGGGGATCATGTCAGTCACCCTGCTAGACAGGGGCCCAGAGAAGTAAATATTGTGGGAAAAAATTTCCAGGGAATTGTTATGGCTAGGCTTGCATAGGCCTTAGGGCCGATAGCCTAGTACCGACCTATGAACCTATATATGTACTTCAGTAGATCAAATTGACAGATAACTGAAATTTAAAAGAACTAGATGAGAAGATCGTAATGTCAAAACAATAAAAGTTTGCAATGAAACATCAACTGAACATGTCAGACACAAGTCAGAGCTTCTGAATGGCAATCACAGTCACAGACAATACCAGGTACTCCATTTAAATCCAATTTAATAGAAAAAATCTACCCTTTTCAAAGTATTTGTAGGGGGTCAAGCCCCTCGCCAGCCCCCACACCCCCTGCAAATTTTATATACCAACTCCAAGATTACACTACAGTGGTGAAAAGTGTAAATTTCCTGATCCTCACTGTACCACGATCTTCATTAAGAAGCATTGAAAAAGGTATATTTTTGTATTAAAATTGTTTAAATAGAGCAGCTGTTTTTTGTCTGTATACCGTGATCTCCATTCTAGTTTCAGCAATGTAAATATAAAATGCTCTCCTGTGTATCAGACAGTAGTCACAACATGAAGGTCTACATAGTCTCTTGTAAACTCTGCCAGATTTACTTAAGCAATCCCAGCATAAGAATACAAGCTAGGTACTCTGCAGAATCATAGTTTTACTGCTGAGAGAACATTCCTGTGTTATTATAGAATCATTACTGTGAGTTTCGGTAGGAAATAGGTGCTCATCAAGTTATACCGAGTATTAACAAGAGAATGGAGAGTGGCAATATACAAACATTAACAACAAGGGAAGAGGAAGACATCAATATGTATAGCCACATTAAAAAGAAAATAGTGTCATAACCTTGTAAAGTAATAGGACCAATGCAGAAGTAAACTGCAGAAAAAAATATATAGTTCTTAACCATCCACCATTTCCATCCTCAAAACTCAGTGGTTTCATACACACTTTGTCAGGCCACATGCCAGCACCCATACTTAACCATCCCAACAGAACTGCAAACAATCAGTACAACCAAATGTCAGTAGGAATGCAACCACACTATGCAATACAATACCTGAAGTATCTGCCTGTTGCCATGCTGATCAGAACTCAGGAGAACTACAGTGATTACACTTGCAACCAAAATTTGCATATCTCCCACCAATGGTACATCTGGGAGACAACCATAACAGATTCCAATGAGAAATCTGTGTAGTATGACACAGTCAGAGCTATGATATTGTAATTCACATGTCCCCCAACATGTCCACTTTTGTGCAAGATAGTCAAAAAGAAGAAAGAGCACAATACCCGAGTGAAAATACATTCTATACAGTCTGTCGATTGTGACTGCCTTAACATCACACAGTACTCAAGGTGTGCACAATATTAAACATCCTGTAGTAGCCATCAGAATCCACAATATTATACAGAGGCTAGCAAAGTAAACTGACACCCTCAAAAGAAGATGCATATTATTAAAGAAATCCAAGTCCATCCCCACTGTAAGGTTACCTACCAGTCTCCTGCAAATTGCAAAGGACAGCAGCAGAACAATGTGCTGTTCTCCATCCATATGTACAGCAAAGAACATGCAATGCAAACCTACAGAGACTTAACCCATGTCGTCCTGAGGAATGCACCAAGCTCAGTGACTGGTGTATTATCTACATATGCCTCTAATTTGTTTGTTTAGTAGGGGTGCATCATGGGAAACTAGTGTACCCCTACTAAACAAGTAAATGAGCTGACAAGCTCAAATGAACAAAATAAATCTTGCTGAAGACCCATGCACGACAGAAACCCAAATATCAAACCTCAGCAAGCTCCAGAATGCAGAGCAGAAGCTACTGCTGCTGCAGAATGGCTACCCACTTACCCTCTATGTATATCAGATTAACATTCATTCTGGAAGGAAAAACTGTGTTTAAGAGGATTATGGGAGGGCATTTATTCCTCCACTTGCTTCTACCTTCCCTTTGCATCATTCAGCGAGCATAACAAGCTGAATGAGCCATTTATATCACTGACCACTATCCAGATACACATGCACAAATGATACAATTGAATGAAAGTTCTAGTTCAGGCTCCACTGTAAGTATGCACAGATATGTGGGAATCCACCCAAAATAGACAAAATGAAAGCTGGGGAGATTCCTGTGTCAGTGCAGTTCACTTTGTTAATAATCAAGGAAATCAAACATAGTGCTAAATAGACAACATTTAATAGATACTAAATCAGTGCTGACTTCCTTCAGAGAGTAAATTGTATAGTAAATATTTTCAAGTTAAGTGAAAGTTTGCCTCTGAGTGCAAAACATCCAAGTACCCCTTTAAACAATGCAGAAAAGAATAGATTATTAAACGATCGACATTACAACACAATGCTTAGGAACACAAGAATGTGCCTTCTTCCACCTCAAGATGAAGAATTGGTACTTAAAACTGCATGGGCTAAGTCACCCATTAAATATGATGGAAATATTGTGTGTTTTGACAATGACTACTCAAAAACAGTGATGGCAAAAAAAAAATCCCTTCCACTTATTTGAGAACTTAAAAAGAAACAAATAAAAGTACATTTGTTGCTCCCAGCCAGACTAAGATTTTCTTTACAAATGGGGTTAAACTCTTTGAAGATCCTGACCCTGCTTTATCACTTCTACAAACAAATAAAATTCTTGAACAAACAATAGAGCAAATGGATTGGAGTAATATATCCTCAAAGAGGCATATAGATTCAAATGGAAGCAAGATAAGTGAGAAAAAGAAAAAAAAATAAAGGGACAATGAATAACTTTTCCTTTTTCCTTTTCCCTTTCTTCAATCCTTACTTACAAGGAAAGTAACATGATGTTAAAATATGTTTATTTTTTCCTTTTTGTAAACAAGCAGAATTTTAGTTGTATATAAACCTTTAACAATAAAGCAAGAAACAACATACTCAGTTACAACATAAATAGAAACTTGACTACATGCAGGTAGACTACATATGAAAGGTAATTAAACTTTATTTTCTGCAGTATACTTATTTATTTTACAGTTAATTGACAATAATGGTAATTCAATAAAGCCTACACAGACTTTTTTCCATGTAGGCATAGTGGCATGGTGCTTACAGGGAAGTAAGCAGATGTGCGATCCAGTAAACAGAGCTGAAGGGTGTGCATGAGCGTGCCAACATAAAAGTGTCTGTGACATGCAAATCACCTCATAAGCAGGTGGATTTCATGCAAATCATGGTCGTAGAGCAATCCAGCAAGCAGAGAGTTAGTCCTCTAGACTCTGTGTTGGTGTCCATAATGTACACAGAAAAATTCCATGTACAGGATGTAAAACGAACACCAGGGGCTATAAAAGTGCACTTAAAGTGGCATAGTAGATACAGATATGTGCAAAACTATCCACTGTGTGTCCAAAACTGTATGAAAAATAATTTAAATTAACTTTTTTTAATAATCTGGGTATGTTTGCATGGCATGCCACAGTGCACAAACACACTTTTATGAAAAAAAACACCAGTATAAAAACCAGATTTATTAGTATGTGACAGTAACGCATTATAGGCCCTACATGGAGTATGTACAATGGTAAACTTCTGTCGTTGCTAATGAGGTAGGTTCTGGAACTGTGTAGTTACCAGGTTCTGTGCATGAATTCTTATGCAAATGAGCTGGGGTTACTCAATATCACAAATGGGTATCAGTGTCAGCAGATCCCATCCGTTTAGGCACAGAACCATGTTGGTGTCCACAGAAGAGGTAGCTGACATTAAAGGGGTTTGTGTCCACATTCTTTTATGCTCATTGGAGCTCAAGTGGCACCTGTTTGCATGGAGCAGCACTCTGCTCAGCAGGGGGGGAAGTGTCCAGTGACTGCTAAGCTTTGTTTACCTTTGGGGTGCATGTTTCAGTGTGTTTCAGTGTGTTTGTGCAGCATGTTGCAGTGCTGAGTGAGGAAGGCTGTATAAAAAAAATGGCTGAAAAACCCAATGATGTATTAGTTACTGATGACCCCTGTTTCACTTAAAATAGGAGGATTAAAACCCCTTACTTATGTACTTGGCAGATGGAATGCATCATAGATAGCCTACAATCTGATTTTGCCCCCATACTCTGCACCAATGGAGTACAAACTTGCGATTGTTAACTGAAGGAATGCTAAGGGCTGCTGCAGGTCTGCTACATCTGTATGTGTTAGATGCTGAGGTCAGTGCTAACGCTGCTGCTGACAATAGGCCTAGACTGAGAAGGAGAACAGTGTTCAGCCCCAGGGTAACCTTTCAGGAACTACATGTGCTGGAGATTGTGAAGTGCTACAGGGTAGACAGGGAAATACTACAAGGACTCACTGAGCTCTGCCACCTTCAACTCAGACCCAGAGCCAACAAAGAGGAACCCAGCCCAGTGAAAACAAAGGTAAGTTTAGCCCTTAGAATAGTAGCTGCAGTTACCTTCCAAAGACCAACTGGGGACATGATCGGGGGGGGGGTCTCACAGGCATCAGCATCCAGTGTACTCCACCATTTCCTGGATGTCATGCTACCACATGCCAGTGAGCACGTTTATTTACCCCACACCCCTGAGGACAGAACCAGAACTATATGACTCTTCTACCATGTAGGACACTACCCTAAGGTACTGAGGGCCATAGACTGCATTCATGTACACATCAAGGCACCACCCAGTGAGGAGGGTAGAATCTATGTCAACCACAAGGGGTATCACTCCATCAACTGCTAGGTCAAGTGCAATTTATCATGAATGTGTGTGCTGGCTGCCCTGGCAGTTATCATGACTCCCATATCTGGCATGAATCACAGCTGTACCTGAAGTTTGCTAAGGGGGACATCCTGTATGGCCATTTACTGGGGGTTGCTAGCTACACACTAGAGCCATGGATGATGACACCCATCAGAAATGCACACACACACAGAAGAACACCATAATGAGGCAAACACACAAACTAGGAACATCATAGAGCATGTGTTTGGGCTGCTAAAGTCACAGTTCTGGTGCCTTGATATATCTGGTGGAGCCCTGCAGTACTGCCCAGCAACATGTGCACAGATGCTCACAATGTGCATCATGCTACCCAATATGATCCTGCAGAAACAACTGCAGCAAGATCAGCAAAGGGAAGAGATACACAGCTCCCCACCAGTGCCTAGGTCCCCACAGCCACATCCACAGACAGACTCAGAGCAGGAACCCCCTGAGGTTGTCCCTGTAGGCAGATGTAGGTATGCCCAATATGCCCTGGCCTTGGTCAAGAGACAATGTATAGCAGAGGCACTGACAACCTAGGGCCCTAGAGACTGACACCTTACTCCAACTCACATACATATATTAAAATTGATGCCAGGCAACCCACACGACCTGTAGCTAGCCATGTATTGGGTGTGTACTGTGTCCATTAGACAGAGTCAGCCCTGAACTACAGGTCTGTAAAAGACTGCATTCACAAGGTAATTCACTCTCCTATACACCACTTGTAATGGATACTACAATATGGTAGCATATGTATAGATCTGCCACATGTATACAAAGGAATACAGTGGGCTACTGGGCTGCTTGCAGAGATCTAACATCCACTTGGGACAACAGGCACTCTGTCTAATAGTATGTGCCCCATAATATTCATATGGCTACAATAATATTCTAATGGCTACATGGCTGGTCAATCCACTACAGTATTCAAGGGAGATAGCAAACTGTGGGGTCACAAGACAGTTGCATGACTGTCTATGCCAGAAGAACATGGGCTGGTCATCCCCCACCCCCAACACATCAGTATTCCAATAGAACTGCTGTAACAGTAAGTCTGCAATGATATATCAGCAGAACTCACAATTCCAGAGCTGTGACACAGAACTTGGCCACAAATTATATTATGCACGTAATGCAGGAGTGGAAGTATATGTCTGTATGCTGTTGATATTGTGAGAAATAGAACACTTCTGTCTGGCAGCTGGTATAGCTCACTGGGCTAGGCACATTTGCATGGGTGATGGTGTTGATAATTTGAATCTGGCAGCATCTACATCATTTGCATGTGAGGTACTCATATGGTGGCATTCCCACAGACCATCATAACCCCTCAAGCTGTTACTAAAAGAAAGCTGGACAAATCCAGAGAGAATGGGGGGGACAAAGGGCCAAATCTACAGAAAGACATTATACATGCTCTTAGTAACCTAGAGGGTGGCTAATATAACAGCAGGCTGCAACAGGTCAGATTAGCTGCAGGATATAAAGGCCATGCACTTAAATGTGTAAGTAGTTACAACAATTCAGTCACTGCATTTTACAGTATTTTTCCAGAAAAATACAAATATATGAGGAAGAGACCATACATATGGGGAAAAATGCTATGAATTCTGCAAAAACATGTATGCAGACTGTCATCCTGTGTGGGGTGTTGCATCATGTACCCCAGTCACATCATACCTCTTAACCGCAGAGTAAGAAATCTGGACAAAGCCATGAATAAAAGTGGGACAAAGGCCTAAAAAATGGGATAATGTATAAATATTGCTCTTACAAACTGAGAAAGTTGATAGACTAACGGGTCTTGCATTAGCATGAATTTCTTGATGGGTATGGAGTCTGAAACCCAAATGTCTGTCATTATTTCTAACTTCAGTCTGTTATGATGTGCCACTAATTTTCCAGGAAAGAACACTTTTATGTAAAACAGCCCAAAACTATGAGGCAAAATTTGGACACTCTGCAAAAATCTGTACATATGAGAGTTATGAGTCACATATTAACTACAGCAAACAGCAGGGAATGCCTTGGACAAGTGCAGGGAAGTGCTGTACTGCAGAAACAGGTGCAGCAGCCAATGTCTGCAGCACACAAAATCCTAGACTAGAGTACAATTAGCTCTGAAATGGAGTCATCTTGTAAGTACTGACAATCACACTAGGCATGCTCCCACACTTAACTAACCTGAGTGCAAGTCTGTTGCCTCTTCCTCACAAAGATCTGCTATGTGGAAATACATCTGTGCATCCAGACAGTTATGTATACATATGTGCCTATCCCTATCCCCCTCATACATGATTAGTGCATCTATCAGTATGTGACACACACACACACACACACACACACACACACACACACACACACACACACACACACATATATATATATATATATATATATATATATATATATATATATACACACATATATGAAAACACTATATATATATATATATATATATATATATATATATATATAGAGAGAGAGAGAGAGAGAGAGCTATATAAAGTACAGTGATACACAGACTCTCGACATATATCTGCATAACACATTTACATAATGTACACACACAGCAACAGGTAAGGAGAAATCCCTGTTATACACATTTATATATATATATATATATATATATATATATATATATATATATATAAGAAAAACAAAACCGAATAAGACTAGGAAGAAATAAACTTATACTACTGAAAACTTCCGAACTGTTAAAAACAAAAACAGAAATCCAATGAATAGCCGCTGAGCCAGAACTGTTATTTGCTGAGTGCTTTCATTCACTTTATTGATAACAATCAAATTTCATCAGAGCAAAATTTTGCTCTGATGTAGTTCGATTGTTACCAATAAAGCGACCGAAAGCGCTCAGCAAATAACAGTTCTGGCTCAGCGTCTATTCATTGGATTTCTGGTTTTGTTTTTGGCAGTTCGGAAGTTTTCAGTAGTATATATATATATATATATATATATATATATATATATATATATATCTGAATGCTGAGGTTATCTGCACTTACACATCACAACAGCTGTCTGATCAGACCAGACCAAGGTAGCAGCAGTTCATAGTCCACTCACCCACAAAACCTTGTGCCTGTGGAATTTCACCCTGTAGACAGACACAGTTGAGTAGGTGTTGTAATGCACAATAATTGCAATGCATGCCTTGGACAAGCCATATTGTCCTTGGCCACATGTCTGCCTATCTAACTATAACCAGCCACATATGGCCATACTGGTAACTGTACGCACATAGCAGCCATATTAACAGGCATATCACTCTTAGGACACTCAATACAGTAAGAGTACCAAGCAATATCACTCTGCAGGCCAAACATTCTGTTTAATACAAAGCTACTTCTGTGTACTGTGTCTGCATTCGCATATACAGCAGATGTAACCCATGCCACATGCAGTAAATGCTGCAAGCTAAAATGTGCACTCCTAGATAGGTAGGGTTCTAATCTCACAGCATCCAACTTCTGTGTGTGTAACTATATCCCCTTGCAGCACTACAGACATGCCCATCCGGCCTATCTCTGTGCAATGGTTATGTATTTTATGGCCCCGTGATTAGCTGCTGGCCTCTACATTGCCCTCTGTTACAAGGCCTGCTGATGTCAGTCACATTAAGAGAGCTGGCTGACAGCATAACATCAGGTAAACTCAATGGTGCATGTGATAAGTACTTCAAGCGATAATGTATAATACTCAATAGGTAGGGATTCTAATCTCACAGCAGCTAACTGTATGTGAGTGTGTACATATGTCCCCTTGCAAAACTACAGACATGACCTACCTCTGTGGAATGGTTATGCATTTTATGACCCTGTGACTAGCAGCTGGCCATAAATTGTCCCCCCTAGAAATGCATAACTGATGTCTGCCACCTGAATGACCTGTACACAAGATTTAGTACATATCAATTCCATCACCATACCTTGTTGATTTGTAGGTTCAGAAAACCCAGGTGACACATACCAAGAGTCACAGACCTTAACACAAAGTATGACTGCATGATTACACTGACTGTCACCATTGTCTGTGATAAACTGTTCTACACATATGCACCTAGGGAGTCATGCACATACACTGCCATACCTTGCTTTTGTCATATATTTGCTGTGCTGCCATTCCATTCTATGCTGCTGTATTGATGCCATGTGTCCATGGTTTGTGTCCTCAGAACCCTGCAACAGAAACATATACAGGTCTGGGACACACCTGTCATTCTGTAACACTCTCGCCAGTACAACATCATACAAAATAGGATACACAAAGTTTGATGCATAGTCCTGCTACATGCCAGCATACAGTACCTAGTGTGGGCCACAACAAGTGGCATGGCAAAACAATACAGCACTACACAATTACATGTGTAGTAATAATGTCACCCTGTGCATCAGACATGGATGACAGGGATGTGGCACAGGTATCATCACATGCACAGGGTGTAGTGTGATAATGCTGGAGGTCTAGACTGTGCCAAACTGCTGACAGCATGTGTGTGACTCAGGAAGGGTTGCTAGTTAGATGGGCCATGGAGAGGTGTCGTGTGTGTCTGTAGGTGTCCTGCATGTGACAGTGGTGTTTGAGTGTCTGTATGTACAAAGGCAAGCCCTGTGCTAGCCCTAGGGACAGATCACCATCTTCAGCCACAAACACAGGAACTGGGTCTGCCATGAGTAGCATTGGCACCACCATGCCCAAGGTCAGATGCACTGCTATTAATTGACAGTGACTGTTGTCTACTGGGGCTGTAACCCAAATGGGAGCCACCCACGACCACATGCTCATGGTTTGCCACGTTGTGGTGTGGACAGCACACTTCTCTCGGTAGTGCTAGAGGTACTGCCACTACGGCAGCGTGGCTGTGCATGGCCATGTGGACTCAGCAGATGATGTTGCTGACCTATATCCACATGTCTGACACCCAACTCTAACAAGATGCTCCAGCACAGGCAATTTGAGGTCTAAGATAGACACTGTCTGAGCTCACTGTCTGTGCACTGCATCAGTCAACCAATCCAGGGTTTCCCCAATGCAGTGGAGGCAGTCATGGATGTCAGACTGTGCTTCCTCCTTAACCCCAGGCATATGTCTGTCTGGCTCTGATATGCTAATTTCAGCCAAAACAGCTGAAATACACTATCATTAGCCAATGATACCACAGTGCAATATATAAGGCCTTCATTTAGACCTGAGCCCCTTTCTTAGCTGTTCAGATGGACATTACTGAGGCATGGAGACTACTGCATCACAGAGGGTAGGTATCATAAATGTCAATCAGTGGAGATGTCTGCAGTATGCCCACAGCTCTGCCTAATATGTGTGGTCAGTGTCCCATGACATTGTGGTCATCTGTTAAATCACTGGCAAATCATTGTGGGCTCCCATCAGTAATGAAGCACACACATTGGAGTGTCAAACTTTATACCTGTCAGAATATGCATGCCAGTGTGCAACAGCTGTTATTCAGTCACCTGACTGTCTTTGTAAGTGCACACTGTAAAACATGTCCCTAACTCTGGGCCTTTGTCCCCACATTAAGTATGACTGTGTCTGGATTCATTGTTCTAGGGGGTTGAGGGGTATGGTAGGACTGCAGCAGCTACTGTTACATACAGCTGTGTATGCTGCAGGCTGCAGCTGTTGCTGTAGGCTAGAACGCATGGGGGTGAACACTTTGGAGGACAGCAGGCTGTATGTGTATATGTGGTAGCTTTGTCTACCTTATGGTTACAACAGAGCTGGGGTAAGAGTACCCTTTACAGCCCAATCGAGGCATGTGATTCAACCGACCCCACCCCCAGCCCAGAAAACCACAGTGAAAAACTTCTCAAAAGCGAACTTCTCAAAACCGAAGTGGAATCCTTCAAGGCCCCAGGGCCAATGGAAACTATGGCCCAAACTGCAGAATCCTATATAAACACATTCTATGGACATCTCCAGGAATGCATGGATCATGCTATCCCAAACAAAACCAAGACCCAATCATCCAAAGGCAAGCATCCAGTCTGGTGGACCCCTGCCATAAATAAACTGTACAACAGAAGGAGGAAGCTACTACATGATAGAGCAAAATCCGTAATAGGGAAGACATCTCTGATCAGTACTAGCAAAAAATTACGATCCCTCATAAAATCCTCCATGGCCAGCTTCGAGAGAAAAATTGCACAGGACACCAAAGACAATCATAAGGCCTTTTTCAGTTATGTTAGGAACCTGGGATGCAACTCCCAGACTTGTTCTGAGTTGATTCTAAACGACAAAAAATACACTGAACCCACAGACATCGCCAATATCCTGGCAAACAGGTTCAGTGCAAAGTTCTCCACCCCCTCCCCCCCCAAAAGAGCAAGTATATATCCCTGCAGAGGGCTGCCTCCCAAACATCTCTGATGCTCAGGTGAAGGCTGCCCTCTCCAAAGCAAAAAACACTGCTTCCATGGGACCAGATGGTGTCCCAGGTTGCGTCCTACATGAACTCCAAGAGGAACTAATCCCTCAAATAAAACAGCTATATAATCTCAGCCTCACTACAGGATATGTGCCCACAGAATGGCGTACAGCAACAGTGGTCCCACTCCACAAAGGTGGAGCCTCTACGGACCCTGGAAACTATCGCCCCATAAGTCTGACTAGCTTAGTCTGCAAGGCTATGGAGGGGATCATGATGGAGCTCATAAACAAAGACATTGAGGACCTACAGACACTAGATCCTACCCAGTTCAGCTTTGTCAAGGGCAGATCCTGCCTTTTGAACCTGGTTGACTTCTTTGAAACAGTCACCAAAGCCATAGATGAAGGGAAGGTAGTCCACACAGCCTATCTGGACCTTGCAAAGGCATTTGACACAATACCCCACTCGGGCATCATAGATAAGCTATCCAGCTTAAATATAAACCCCTATGTCACAAGATGGGTCACAAACTGGCTCAAAGACAGAACCCACAGAGTGAGAGTTGCTGGAGCCATGCCAGACTCGAAACCGGTCACAAGTGGCATCCCACAGGGTTCTGTCCTGGGACCACTCTTGTTCGGTATATACTTTTCCGAGGTACAGGCAAACGTGGGAGGACTATGGCTCACCAAGTTCACAGATGACTGCAAACTGGGCACCATAATCGACTCTTCAGCTGACACAAACATCCTTCAAAAAGGTCTCACAGAGATAGATAACAGAGGCCAGCGCCATGGTTTAAAGCTAAATGCCAAAAAATGTATAGTCATACCCTTTGGCAAAAACAATGTGCCCACAAATTACCACATAGGCGGAAACCCATTAAGTACAGAGAAAGTTATTAGGGACCTGGGGTCCCAAGTTGATAGCAATCTCTCCTTTGAAAACCACATTGCCAAAGTGATTAGAAAGACCTTCTACATAGCCCACCTCATCATGAAGGGTTTCATATCTAGATCAAGAGAGGTAATCGTGCCCCTTTATTCATCCCTCATCAGGCCCATCATAGAATACAATGCCCCTTTTGGGATGTACCTTACCTGACACCTGCAGCAATTAGAAAGACCCCAAAAGTATCTCACCAAGAGGATCAAGGGTCTCAAACAGATGCCATATGCTGCTCGGTTAAAAAAACTCCAGCTCTACTCAGTTGCATACCGCCTACTTCGAGGCGATCTATGCCTGACATACAAAGCTATGTCAAATCCAGAATTAATGGACGTGCTCCACCTCAGTAAATCTAAATCCCTTAGAGCCACACACTCGAGGGACTTCAACCTCAGCACAGAAATAAATAGAACTTGCTGGAGGGACAGGTTCATAACCCAGAGGCTCCCTTCGCTCTGGAATAGAATTCCAGTTCATGTGAGGCAGAGCACCTCACTGAATCTCTTCAAGAAGAATCTCGATAGGTGGATGGGGGATCGAAGATTTGTCCCAGGGATTACTCCTGTGTCACTATTAGACAGAGGCACAGTAAACTAAACCTTAAAAAGGGCACAGTATACTCAAATCAAGGGGTGGTGTAAGCCATACAGAATCGGGCTAGGCTTATAATTGCCCCAGGGCAGATAGCCTAGTATGAACCTATGAACCTATGAACCTAATAACATGTGTTATGCAACAATGCCAATATCAGAATAGTAAACAACATATAGTTATGCTATATAGATATGTGCATTGTCTCCCTACCTGCAGGCCTTTGACCTGCAAAATGGGGTAGCAGTTCATTAATTAGTGATAACCTCTGTGGAATAATAATGCATGACTCACTCATTACTTGCTGTCAGCACAATAATGTAATTAAACTGCAACACAAAACTAGATTTGAACCCATGACTGTATGCAGCAAACTGTACTACAAGCAAGGCATTTAACACACTGAGCTACTAGGTCACTGCAGGGGTATATATATTTGCAAGATATTTGTGTACATAGACAGGCTGTGTGAAAAGGTTATACAGCCATATGTATGAGCATGGCTTAATATAGTTAATATATAGTTATATGTTTATTCATATGTATAATCATAGTCATATTTAAATATATAATATATTAATATATTACTATGTTACTTTATATTTATAGTTCCATTTATATTGATATTATATTTATATTTAAATATATGATATTAATATATATATATATATTTGTTTATATTTAAGCTACCGGTAAAAGAGCACATATACCTGCTATGACTGTAAGTAGTACTCAGTGTGTTTAGCTGGAAACACTTGCCAAATCTAGGACCTGTGTAACATAGTGGGGTAATGCAGTGTGGTATAGTGGAGAGGGGCCTGGCTTTAAGATTTAAGAGTGGTGTTTGCTCTCTATAAGTTACTAACACTGTAATAAACATAAAAGCTCATTTAAGCTGTGATAAGTGAAGTGTCTTGCTACACTGCTTTGTGCAAATCCACGTAAACCCACGCTAAAAAAATATAAAGAAAAAGGGGGTGATAGGACAGTGGAGAAATGGGGGCAAGCAAGAGGAAAACATTGTGAAAAGCATGTAGGGATGTGCAGGAAGGGTGTAGGAAAGACCCATAGCTATCCATGTCTTGTACAGCAACAGCTGTGCATTTGGACAAATTTGTACATGAATTTGGACTCTCAAGCCCTGGAGAGAGGGATGAGGACAACATAACTGCATTGTCAAGCCAATTGGACCTAATTGCTTGTGTCCAGTGGACACGTATGTGAAATTGAGAGCTATGTATGGGGCATTTTTTTTTTTTTTTTTTTTTTTGTGGGACAGGTGCCCATTATTTTTTTTATAAGGTGAGAGTAGAATGTTGGGGAAGGGACATAGTTACATGTGGGGAGGTAAGTTGGGTAGGACAGGATGCATTTGCAGACAGACAAGACAGCAGACGGGTGGGTTGTGACACATGAGGGGGTAACCAC
Source organism: Protopterus annectens (assembly GCF_019279795.1). Classification (NCBI taxonomy): domain Eukaryota; kingdom Metazoa; phylum Chordata; order Ceratodontiformes; family Protopteridae; genus Protopterus; species Protopterus annectens. Next base: position 650,426,848 of record NC_056725.1, read on the forward strand.
CTTGGATGGGTTGTGTGTTGTGAGATGCACATGCCTCCAGAAGGCAGCAGTGTGAATCATGTCCCCACCCATGGGACAATCAGCACTGCTCCTTCACTGACCCAAAGGTGGCTATGCTGGAAACTGGGCACTAGGGCCAGTCTTCCCCACCAGGTTGGCCAGTGTGCCCTCAATCTAGGGCAGGCATGGTTCATAAGTCCGCTGAACTATCCTGTGCACCATGACCAGCAGTTGTCTTTGGGTGACAGCAACCCCTCCACCACTGCTCCCAGGGAGATGCCAGGCTCTGTCAACTGAGGCAATTCCACATGACGCCGCAGTTGGTACAGGGGCAGAGGAGGGACCGCAACTGGCCTGGGTCCTAGACGTGCTAGGACCCAGTGCCAATGCCAGCTGAGGGATGGTAGGCAGAATAGCAATAACTGCCCTACCCTGATGTGCTGTGGTGATGGAGGTAAAGCAATAAGTATAGTTTTTTTATGAACAAAACTTATTGTTAGTAATAACAGCATTCCAGAACAATTATAGCATAAGGCCAACAAAATAGGTAATTCAACAAGATATGTTAATATGCAACCATTATAATACATAGCAATAATAAAACATATGTCTAAAAATACAGTTTAATGTGCCAACATATGTTAATAGTAAACTATAACGAATGAATAACAATAACAAATAAATGAATATAAGGTGTGGGGAGAGAGAGGAAAACAGTCTATTAGTACCATTATAGGCTATTTACTTGCCAAAAGTACTACTATCTACTCTACAGGTCTGTAATTTTTTATGTGTACAACCCCCTATAGCTGCTGTAGTATGTACATACCTCTCAAGCTATTTGTATGGGACAGTGTGGACCAAGCATTAACAACTGTGGGTACACAACTACACAGAACACTTGCACGTCAGGTGGACCTATATAACTACCAAGGTGTACTGTGGACTGATGTAGTGATGCTGTGCTATTTAGGTAATCCTATCAATGGTATTCCTGTGACAGAGGGGTTACGCACTACTAATTACATTATGTGACAGATTGACACTTGAGAGACATGCATGTGTACAGTAGAAAAACTTAATAACTATCATGCCTTGCTTGGTAGGCATGGGGATAGAACCCAATAGCAGTGATGTAGAGCACATTTGCATGGAATGTAGGAATTGGCTGCAGCAACTTTTTAACAGACACACCAGGCATACAGCCATACCATGATTACACATTTTATTTATGTCATTCTGTTTTATTATTGTATTTATTTCCTTTATTTTATACTGTATTTCACATTTTTGCTAATGATTTTAACAGTCTGTGACATCTAAACACAGAGTTATTTACTCATAATATGGGCTACCTCACCCATTTACCTGTAGTTCCTGTGGAGAGAGAATCTGTAAACATTACGTGACTTATACTGTAATATTTAGTGCTACATAGCACTGGATGGTCTGTGTGCGTCAAAATGTACTATAGACAGAGTATTTAACAAACTGAGCTGTTGTGTCATTGCTGATTACTAATTAACTGATATTTGTTTAGAGCTGACCTGGAACAAAAATATAACCTGTTATTAGTACTACAGTTTTATACTAGACTGCAATGACAGTAGAATACACATGCATGGACTACTAGCATGACAGAGATATTAGGTAATCTATACATTACTATATAGACTGCAGGTGTACACAATTTATTGCTACTGGGTTGAAATATCTGTGAAGTCAACAAACAATATCAGATCATGGAGTGGGCTACCTCAACCATATACCTTACTTACCTGCTGTTTGTGGATGACAGAGCATTATGTGAACAATATTGGTTTAGAATCAGCCTTGAACGGCACTATATGTGTTAAACAATACATTTGGCAGCCATTATATTTGCAGTCTACAGCTATTACAGTCTTATACTTGACTGCGGCTCCTTACCTCAGAGCCTGAATGCATACATTTCTACTGTAGTAGCTAAAACAAAACAATCCTGACGTTCACAATTTACCTTGGCGCTATTGGTATTGGTTCATGTGTTATTGCAGAGCAGTTGTCATAATTCATTTCTTGTAAAAAAGCTCTACTTCCACACTTATTGTACTACAGACTTTATTGTATATACTTTCATGCAGTTTGTGGTATTGTTTCATGCTTTTATTAGACAACAGTCATCAGTATTCAGTTCTTGCAAAACAGCTCCAATTCCACAATTATTGCACAATAGACTTTACTGTATATACATCAATGCAGTTACTGGCAGTGTTTCAAGTTTTTATTGCACAACAGTTGCCATTATTCAGGTCTTACAATACAGCTTTAATTCCGCAGTTATTGAACTACAACTTTATTGTATATACTTTCTTGCACTTAATGCTTTACTCTTTCTTGCTTAATGTACTAAAGTTGGCAATATTCAGTTGTTGCAATACAGCTGTAAGTCCACATTTATTGCATTCCAAACATTACTGTATATACTTTACTACAGTTAATGTTTTCCTACTTCTTGCTTATTTCAGTACAGTTAGCATAATACATCCAAACTCACCACACTCATGGTGCAATCTGGCCAAGCACCCCGCATGAGCCTTGATGTTGCAAGCCCTCTCCTCTGCAGCTGTTGGGAGAGAAACACACCATTATGCATACCAGTTTAGCAGACATTCAGATTAGATATAGGTGAAACAGAGGAAAAGTTACTTGCATACTTGTGGGGCATTCCCTGCTCAAGCTTCTTGGACCCAGGTGTGGAAGAGATCACCCTTTCATAATTTCAGGTCATGATGGTGGTGATGTACCTGCTCACCTGTGTGGGGGATACCTATTACACTGGTGAGTTCACATGCCAGCCAGTCCCAGGCCTCTGCCTTGCACTATGAGCCCTGGAAACCTCCCTGCAGCAGCCGGTCATCACGTTTTTTTTACAAGGATTCCAACCATGACTCTGAACTCCTGAATGTCTCAGCACTGCACATGAAAGCATAAACCCTCTCCAATGCCTGCCATAGTATCCTTCAGAGACAGAACAATGCTGGATTCTTGCCTATTCTGTTTAATGTGGCCTGTTTTCCTGCCCTTAAATGCCATTGGGCAACATTTAAAAATGAAGTGCATCACTTAACACCACGCAAACCAGCGCAGCTGAGCAGAGCAGTGTGAAAATCAGCCAAATGATGCTGAGCAGTGCATAAACATGCTCAGCCAATATTGTGTTCATGCGGTGCTTAGCAGGTCTTAGCAGACCTTAGCAGAGCTTAGCTGAGCTCAGCAGACCATAATTTAAATTAATTGCTATAATTTGTATTATAAAAATGAATCCTCACTTTCTCTTCCATGTTTTCAAACCCTGGACCTGCTGCATATGAGGCCATAATGCTACCCATCTAGCTATGTAGAATTCTGCTATACTTTTACATATACCTATGAGCTACATATAAGCAGTGCTAAGCACCCACCTTGCTGCACAAGCCCACTCAGCTATGTTTAAGTATGACATTTAAATAACTAATTAAATGCACTGGTTTCTATTTTTAGATGTCTGGAAGGTGTCTACATGCATTTAGCATTGCTGCGCTCTGTGCCACACAAACATACTATTTTTTTTTTTTTTTATTTACATTGAAATAATACAATTGGACAGTGCAGGAAGTGTCTTACTCATCTTCAGACACAGTTAGCACTACATTCCCTACACTGATCCAATAACCATGTTTCTCGGCTCTCCCTCAGCAATGCAACATGACTAATATGCAAGGTGCACTGTCGAGGGGAACCATGTACAAGGACATGGTACCATTCCATGTAGGTTCTATACTGTGCCTACACGGCTTTTATTAAATCCTGGAGAATACACTTTTTATGAGTTGGAGCACAAAAAAGTATATAATTTTTTTAACAAAAGCATTCAGTGTTTATATTAATATATAACATTGCATATTTCTACTTTAAATTGCATGCTTAGAAGTTACTGCATATTTTATTTATGAAATAGATAAGTCTGCAACATGACACATAGTTGAACTCATGTTTGTTTATCTTATATAGTTACTATTACAGGCTTGAACACAGCATATATCTTAGTACTATCTTGTTTTTCTTGATGCTTTTGGGGAAAGTAACAACAGTGTTAACTTCTATCTGTTACTTAAACAATGTATTATACAGGGTCTACTGCTTTTGGTCGAATTACATTTAGTCAAAAATTATTTCAGGCAGCCCACTTCACCAAAAATGCATTTCACTGAAAACCCTTTTGGTTGAATTCCATTTGGTCGAAAATGGAATATAGCCCCTGACCCACTGCAGTGCAACCCTGGAGTAAGAATATAAAGTTAGGGGGTTGTGGGGGGCATAGCCCCTCACATATTTGCAATGTATTCACTATGATATACTTGTGTAGCCATTAAAAATACATTGAAACATATAATGTCAGTAAAAACTAGTGCCCCCCGCATCCTCCCTAACTTTATATTCTCACTCCAGGGTCACACTGCAGTGGGGCAGGGGCTATATTCCACTTTCAACCAAATTAAATTCGACCAAATGAGCTTTCAATCAAATGAGCTTTCAGTGAAGTGGGCTGCCTGAAATCATTTTCGACTAAATGTAAATCTACCAAAAGCAGTAGACCCATTATACAAAGCACCTTCACCATCACTTTAATATAAAATTAATAGAAATGATCCAAAGTAAACACTTGCTAGGGTAATATTTAAAAGGAAGCTTTATTAAAACTAATAATTGCATTCTTAAGCTGCCTGGAGAGCCAATATACAGTCTTAGATAATAAGCTATCGTTTTTGCCAGACACAGTGAAATGTTAGGTGGGGGTGAGGAGTGAATATAATTGTTAAGGAAGTGTCTTCTATATATTTTAGTTAAAAAGAGGTTTTAGTATATTAAACAACCTTAAAACTCAGAACAGTTCAATGGTCCCGCGTTTTTATATGGACTCGACGAAGCAAGCTTAAGCAGAGAATATACAATCATCTCTGACACATAGATGCAAGAGCAACTATTGCAGTTCAACCTTAAAACTCTCTACTTGAGTGAAAGATTGAGTTTGGTGTTGTATGTAATGAAAATTATTGTTATTTGAGGGCTGTACTTATGTGAAGAGCTGCAGTGTGGCTTAGAAATGAAGCTTCTTTCTCTCAGGCTCAAGCTTTCGTCTTTAACTAGATTATGTGAAGCTTTTTAGGTAAAAGGCCTGAGATAACTTGAAATTCCTGCCCAAACTGACAGGATAGAACTGTTCAAGCTTGGAAATCTGGTTTGACAGGCAGCTTTGGAAAGATAATTTAATAAAAGGCAGGACATTCTGAATGCGCATTAGACCAAATTTCACTGTAACAACATATAGCTATATAAGCTAGCATAACAGAAGAAAAGTTAATATGTTATATGAAGCATGAAAACTTATAATTGAAACAGAAAAAGGTATATATATATTGTTTGAAGGCATTATTTGCTGCAAATAAATACAATTATAATATTTAAAGTTTTATTATGTGGCAAAATATATAAGGGTAGAGCATACTGATAAAGCACACAAAGTTTCCAAAGAAAAAAAGATGCTGGGGACTTATCTTTAAAATAGTAGATCATAGTGTGTTGTCATTTAATAATTTATTTGATGTATACAGTTAGGAATTTTTTTTCTTATACATAAAACTAAAAATGAAGTAACTGTTCTGCTTATTTATATTAATAAAGACATATAGGATACAGCTATACCTTTACCTAATTTTTATTAGAGTTATATACAGTATATTTTTGTGGTAGAGTGGTTTGGGGGGGTATCTTTCTTCTCACTTTTCGTCAGAATATTGGATAACCTGGTTTGCTTGGATGGTTAGAATATTCAAGCATGGAGTGTTAGACTCCATGAGGGGTAGGAGGGAGTTTAGAAGTAATTGTTTTATGACAATCTTACTTATTGCCTTTTTGTGAGTGTCTGCAAAGGTAATATTTTGTTTCTAGATCTACATTCAGAATTTACTATTTGTATGAGCATTAATAAGCAGTTCTTTATAAATAGACTGTCATTACCTATGATAAATAACTATATGTTTCTGATCACTAGGACAAATGACATTTATTAACTGTATTTCTATAAATGCTAATGGATTAATCAATGGAAACAAGAGAGGTAACTTAAATAGATATCTGAAGCTGTTCATTTCTCATGTTATCTTTCTACAGGAAACATTTATTAGCAGAAGATGTAAACAGACTTAATACTAAATACTGAAAGTTACACTATACTATCTAGCTCACAACATAATCAGAAAAAAGGGAGTAGATATTTTATGGAAGAATTCTATACCTATGCCTGAACTTATGGGGACATATCAAAATGATAAAGGTATGTTTTGTATGGCTAGTATAAAAAACAATAAGAAAAAAATGATCTCTTGTTAATGTGTAATGGATTTCAGGAATAGGAGTCAAGACAGTTGATCAGCGTTTAGAGCAAGTAATTCAACATGCAAAAGGAAGATTCAGCTGTCTGCAAAAAAGTTAATGAAATTTACTGAATTATTTCATCTTAGAGATTATAAAAGAATTTTCAGAGCCAAATTAATTAATCTTTATGCATTAGTCTCATAGGTATGGAGCACAATCCAGAATAGACAGAGTCTATATTTCCAATGAACTAGTAGACAAGCTCGGTAAAGTTATGAATGTAAAGTGCCCATTCTCAGGTCATAATACCTTCGCTTTTGAGTTGTATTTTTACTCAAATAATAATGTTAAAATAAGAAGAATACCAGCATACATAACAGGTTTACACAATTTTAAAGACTATTTTCTTAAAGAAATTTACTCCTTTATAGAAATTAACAATACAGTGGATACTTCAAAAATCTATATATGGAAAGCTCTAAAAGCATATCTGTTTGGTAGAATCATTAATTGGCTATTAAATAAAAAAAAGAAATGGGACAAAGAATTACGTGAAATACAAGGAAAACTTGATAAGTTGAAGTTAGAAAACCAGAATAGAAATAATAACATAGAAGAGATCAATAAGCTAAATGATAAATACTTAGAAATTATAAATCATAAAATCAAAATCAATCTTGAGAAGTTTAAGATAATTAATTTTTCTATCAACCAAAAGTCTATGCGCAATCTAGACACAAACCAAAATTACACAGTAAATTCAGTCACATAAAAGAAATCTATTCATATAGAACAAAAAGATAAGTAACAGAAATAGAAAATATTTTAAAGGAATTCAGAAATTATTACAATGAAATTAATCAAAATGATACACTAATAGATTCAGAGAAAACAATCAAAACATTTATTAGAAAAAACATAAAAGCTAGACTACCAAATGACCAAATGAAATTAATTGAAAAAACGATTTCTATGTCTGAACTTAAAACCCAAATTTCTAAATTGAAGTCTAATAAAGCAGCAGGTAATGATAGAATGATATCTAAACTTTACAAGCTGTTACCTAAAGAAGCCCTACACATATTACATAACAATTTTTCTATAGTTAAGTCTTAACTAAAGTTCCTCCTTCTTGGAAATATACCCTTATCTCTCCAATTTAAAAACACGACAAGGGTCCTACTCAGTGCTCTTCATATAGATCCATTTCACTTCTAAATGTAGATTAAAAGCTATTCATGGCAATTCATGATGATAGACTAAATCACATTCTACCTTCTTTGACTGATGAAGATCAAATTGGGTTTATTTTCAATAGAAAGACCTATGATAATATTAAAAGAATAATTACAATAATTGACTATGCAAATAACACGTATGAAAGCTTAATATTGAGTCTTGATATAAATAATGCTTTTGACTGGGTCAACTGGAAATATCTTTCGTTAGTTCTAGGAGTATACAAGTTTTCTTTTAACTTTGCACATTTTATTAATCTTCCTATACATATTGCTTTGCATATTTCAAAATAGGAACTTTTACATCTGATTCTATACAAGTATTAAAAGGAACTAGACAAGGATGTCCTCTTTCACCTCTGCTTTTTACCCTAGTTATGGAACCTTTTTTTCTAATTTTATTAGATCAAATACAGATATAAAAGGTATTAAATAATGGAGAATTCAAGTTCTAAAATTCAGTTGTCTGCAGATGACATCTTTTGACATTGAGTGATAATAAATCTATATCTGCAACATTTTTAACAATGGAACTATTTCAAAGAAAATCTGGTTTAACATTTAATGATAAAACAAAAATTTTACAGATAAACATAAGAAAAGAAAATGACTTACTTGGGAATAACAATTGTGGATAATATTAAAGATATAGTAAATTATAATTATACTATTTGTGTAAATAAGATAAAGAACCTAATGGACAAATGGAATAAAATTGTCTTTACAATGGAAGAAAGTCTCTGTATCATCAAAATGATTACCTTGCCAAAAATCCTATATATTATTCAATCATTAATATTACCTCCTATGAAAACCTGTATTAAAGATTTTAACACTTTAATTTTGAAATTTCTTTGTTTCCAGGACAAACCAAAAATTGCATTAAATCATCACATAAGACACTGGGAAGTAGGGGAATAGGACTATCAGGCATAAAATTATATTCATTATCATTGGCTATGAAAACAATCTTTGGATCAACAAAACTTATACAGCCAGATGGAGAGGATTTTTAGGAAACATTTTTATGTATTCTAACTGTTATAGATACACTAATAATTATCTTATATTAAATAACAGTTTATTTTGGTTATTAAAAAATTACTTTATAGGGAAAAGTCAACAAATAAGTGATTCTTACTTTATTTTGACTATATTAAATACTTATACAAATTTTATATGCATAAATCTGGCTTATAAAGCATGGAATTCCTTATGTTTCCTATAGCATACACTCAAAGTAATATCCCTACTTCAAATTTAGAAACAATGGTTGCCTTTAAAAAGAAGAATCTGTTGTACTGGTTTCAGTTAATGGAAGATGAAAAGCTGCACTCAGTAAGTTATATTAGGAATGAATATGATTTGGATAAATATATGTGGTTAGATATAAAATCTTGTAGACTATATATAAAAGGGGAAATTAAGTCAATGCAACCAATGTTAAGGGATCATGTCCCAAAATTGAATGAAAATATCATATTTTTATTGCAACAAAATTCCTTGGGACATAGTCTCTTGTCCAAATTGTATAAAGTGGCAAAGAGGGAAACTAAAACATGTAATGATACATATTGGAATGATTTTACCCAAATCAATAATAGACCACCAAGTGAAGAAGACAAAAAATATTTCTATTATCATCTGAACATCATCTCTTAGATGCCACTTGTTTACATAGAAGTTGTTACATAGGTCCTTCTTCACCCCTCATAAAATTGAACTGATGTACAAGAAAAAACAACTTTGTTGGAGATGTAAGAAAGAACTTAAAGCAGACTGGCAACACATGTTCTTTGATTGTAATGTCTTGACTGCTTTTGGAATAATATTAATTATTTTATAGGCATTTTTGGAGGTACATTTATTTTATCTAAATCATTAATTCTTTTTAATACCCCTATTTCCACTTATGTTAAATGAATGAAATGTAACATATTGTGGACTGTATTGACCATCTCCAGAAAAGTGATCACACAAATCTGGAAAAAATGAATTTACTCCTTCATTTAAATAATTTATAAATTTAACAACTGAAGTAACTCATCTAGAAATGATTACAATCAGATCAAGACTGAAGAGAATTATCTTGTGTCTCAATGTATGAACAAAATTTAAAGAACTGCTTGACAAGCAAAATAAAAAAAGGCATTCTGGAACTGAACAGGCATCAACAACAGGAATGACTAGAAGGCTGGTGGACACTTGCAAACAGTTATTTTCTTTGTTTCTGTATTTATAAGATTGGGTTGTTTTTTCTTACTTTTAAATATGTATGTATATTTCTGATTACAAATTGTGTAATGATTATGTTTTATAAAAATTTAATAAAAACATTTTCAAAAAAAAAAAAAAAAAGAAAAAGATAAAGAATGTGCCTTCTTCCAAAAGCATCACCAGGATCGTTCCCACAATGATATTCGTTCACAAAGAAATCAAATCACTTAGAGGCTAAGCTGACAAGAAAGTTAGTCAATTTAGTAAAATGAACATGAAAGAAAGAAAGAAAGAAGATAATGTGTGTACTATAAATGAGGCACCTGCATGTTACCATGGACATACATCAGAAGTAAAAGAAGACCCAAGCTAATGGTACAACAGACATGTACATAAAAAGTATAAAGTACCCCTGTGATTTATTACAGATTTTGTAGGCATCTACATGATTTAAGCATGTAAACATGATGAGCAGCAGCACTAATCATATATGCATGCTATTCATCATGCCTACAGAGATATAATCACCTTTCTATTTCCAGTAGTAGTGTTCCTGGCCACAGAAAGGTGCTTGCAAGCAGCAGCACACAAGGTAAACAAAACAGATTGCATACAGGCAGTACTCAGATAAATTATAAGCAAGTACAGGGACATAGAGGAGGGTAAAATGTGAGTATTGATACACAATCAATGTGTTATCATGATGTGTGACTATTGAAGAGAGGACATGCTTAGAGCGTACTCATATCCCACAGGCAAATGTGAAGAAAGTGTATAAGAAGCATTTTGGACATAAAAGCTGCAATATTGATGTAATGATAATCAGTGTGAATGTCAATCCCACTGGTATACACATAAATAATAATGGGCACGCCGATAAAAGATGTGGATAGGGGCATAAAGCTGCAGTGAAACAAAGTGGAGAGAAGACAGGACTTACATGTTAATTAAATGGCTGACTTGATATAACAGTTTGCAAGGACAGATGATAACATTGTGAGATGAATGCATAGAATATAATCATAACATATAAGGATGTACATACAGGAAATTATATGAAAGCTGACAGTACCAGTGTATTATCCATCTCACCATGTATACACAAGATCCAAAAGCCCTTACAGCTGTAACATCAGGTAACTCAGAAATGGGCATGTTTTTGTAAAGAAATGACAGTGGCAACAAAAGGAAAGGGTTTCATTACCTACAAGCATGTAATAGACAGGCAAGTGCTGTATATTTATGCAAATGATATATGCCAATTTAATAACAAACAAAATACATAAGTGACCAATGTCAAGACTGAGCAGATAAGACGTCAGAAGCCCATTTTTGCCATTACTGATTTGCAAACATGTCTGACATCATAATACTGGGCATGCTCGCATACAGTTACAGGGAACAGCAACATAATAGCAATTCAACAGTGGCATGACAATAGAAAGGTTTGTGACAAAGGAACAATCACATTCCCTAATGGTCTCCATGCATTCCATGCCATCAGACACATTTATTTAATCACACATCTGCCATTAAGCCTTATATTGTGATGGAAACAATGGCAGTATTAAATACCTGTCTCAAGGATGACATGCTATACAGGACACAATTATTATGTGGACAGGTAATGCCCACAAGCAAGGAATGACCTGAGAAACATTTGCATCATATTCTTTTAGAACACATGCCCAGACAGATATCAGAGACTACATAGCAAACATGGACTCACTGACATATGCATATCGCTCATGTAAGGAAGCTCCATATAAATTGTACTGACAACCTACCTGGTATGCAAATGCATGAAAAAGATGGCCCTGTGAGTGTGTGTAAGTTACTGTAGTCTGAAAAACAGATGTTACCAGACTCAAACCCCTGCCTACTAAACAAGGGGCTCCCCAGACCCAGTATTGACTACATGCACCACATCAGATAGCAATGGAGACTGTTACAAATAACTGAAATTAATGTATGTATCAACACAGGAAGTATACATATGCTATGAACAATCTGATTTAGTCAAAATTCTGAAAAGGTGCTGCACGTTACTGTCTACACAACACTGAGTATTACAATATGACTAATTCTTTGGCAAGGAAGCTGTTTACATCATGTAGGACATATACTGTCCTAGAAGCAATGGCAGCCACAGGCAGGTGCAAGGGGGTACACTTGTACCCCCCTGGAACTGGCGGCAGGGAGAGTAATTTTATTTTAATTAAAAAAAAAAAAAAAAACATTTTTAAGGGCGTTCTTCTTTAAGAATGCCCTTTGCATCCAGTTGTGCAGACACAACAGATGTTCGTGACCTGTTTTTGTCTTCTATGCCTGTGTGACTGATGGTTTGCGTCTTTATCTTCTCACTCGAGCGGAATTTAAATTCCAGAAGAAGTTTAGACTGCAGCCAAATGTATAAGTGAGAAGTAGTTGTGTGTGCACTTGTGTGGTTAAGTGTTTAAGAGGTGTGTGTAAGAAATAGGTAGGCAGGGGTGTGTGGATGAAAGAAGTAGGTGGATAGGGGTGTGTATGCATGTATGTAAGAAATAGGTAGGTAAAGGTAGGTGTGTGTGTGTGTGTGTGTGTGTGTGTGTGTGTGTGTGTGTGTGTGTGTGTGTGTGTGTGTGTGTGTGTGTAAGTAAGAGGGAGGTAGGAGTGTATGTAAGGCGTGTAAGGCAGAGTTTATACCTCGCAGTTATCAAGATTTTTGCTTTATATTTTTGGCTTGTTTCTCATAAAATTGTGTTTTTCTGGCAAATAATTGAGGATGGAAGTCAGAAAATCATAGCAGACATTTAAGCTTTAGACTTCATATCCTTCAGAAAATGCATATTAATGAAAAACTTGTTGTTCTATCCACTTTCTAAGGTGGTAGGGGGATGTATATGTGTGACTCATACCTCTCAACTGTACAGATTTTCACAGAATGTCCATATTGTTGCCTTATATTTTTGGTCTGTTCCTCATAAAAATGATTTTTTTGACAAATCACTGGGATGAGCTAAGGATTAAAGTTACTAAATAATTATGTTCATTTGAGTTTCAGACTTCATATCCTTCAGAATATGCATTCTAACACAAATCCTGTTATTCTAGCTAGTTTCTAAATGTGTTCTTAGTTTTGGGACTTTGTCCCCAACATTATAGCAAGCTTTGTCCAGATTTCTTGTGATAAGAGACTGAGAGGTATTTTGTGTGTGTGTGTGTGTGTGTGTGTGTGTGTGTGTGTGTGTGTGTGTGTGTGTGTGTGTGTGTGTGAGAGAGAGAGAGAGTTGTGAGAGAGTGAAATACCCTAGTTAGAGTTAGTAGGTGGAATTTATTTTCAAGTACATTTTCAAGGAATTGCATATTCAAGGGAAAAGAAGTTTACTGCTGCTCATGCTGTCTGCTTAAAATGTGCAACTGTTTTGTTTAGCAAATTGTATCACTATTGTGGTATAGAATTTTAAAGCAGTTTTACTTGCATCTTGATGCTGAGGGCTGTAGGTTCTACTCCCACAGCATGTAGACTTGTATTTTAAGGGGGCGGGGTGCTACAGACTTGAATATGTCCTCCTTTGGATGAAATGCCTAGTAAGTGTGAACCTGTTTTTCAGCTTGCCACCCATTCCCTATTTCAATACACCAGCTTACCAATTTTAATGTAATATAGACAATTTATTCTTCAAGGGCAGCAGGCACTGAATTTGTAGATGAAACACTGAAATATAAAGTTGTTTTCTAGCAATAACCTCTTTGTTAGTTTGAGATATCTTTAATGTGGAATTATTCAGATGATTTTTACTTCTGCAGAGATTGTGCATACTGACTGATATTGGTGGATTGTAATGACAGAAGTTTGAGTGGCCTTTTATGGTTGAAGTGTTCTGAACTGGGCAGTTTGTCAGTATTGGTTCATATGTTTTGTTTCATTGCTTTCTGGAAAAATGTTCAAAACTATAAATTTAAAACACTGTAACAAGTGGTGCTGTATTATACAAGGGATATAAATCAATTATTATATATTATAATTAATGCAATCAGGAAGGTGAATCAAGGAACTTTTGTATGGGCCCAAAAATTTGTGCAAGGAGCCTATGATATGAAAACAGCCCAAAGGTAAAATTAACCCACCAGTGGCCAGATGCATTTTCTTTGAATGTGCTGTTTCAGTGAATTTGAGTTTCAAAGGCAGAGACGTTTCAATGCTACATTTATTTTTATTGTAAGAATATTCCATTATTTAGCAAATGTCTATCAGTGTTTGTGCTATAAATTTTGAAATAAAAGTTGTAAATTAAATCCAAATACTGTATCTGTAATCACTGTAGAAGTAAACCATAAACAATATGCATACTGAGAGTTTTGAACAGTGTTTATGGCAACTGGGGAGAAATAGTCAAGTAATGGGACACAGGAATGACTGCATGAGGAGGCTGAGTGGGAGGGTCTCTGGGTTTGGACCCCACTACAAAAAATCCTGCGGGCTCCCCTTTCCAGAAGTTAGCACCAATCTATCTGTCTAGGTATGCTATAAATGTTAATACTCAATGCATGTGCCACAGGAACATTCACAACATGACACACCCTGAATAAACATTTCACTGCCATACAGTCACAACCTGTGATTATATATCACTCTCCAACATCAAAATAGATAACAATAACTAGATATAAATGTGTTTATGTGATCTCAGTACCCCTATCAGGAATTGAACAGCAAGAGATGTGACTGTACTGACTAATAACATATGGATGAACCATAAACACCACAGTGGACGCTATACTACTAGTATGACAAAACACCCATGTCAAAGTACCACATCATCTGTATGTGTGGTAAATGATCTTTGACTTAAGAAGGATCATGGAAGTCTATCACAATGTAAATAAACACATTATCACTGTAGTACATGTCAGTCATGCATTACAGTAAAGAACCAACAATGCTAACAGACAATGAATGTGGAAGTTGAACACATGAGCATCTGACAGCAGAAAATGCATGATATTTTATATAATGAATGCACCATGGTAGAAATGGCACTACAACTGTGACATATGTGGTTATGTGAAGGCATTACATCATGCTCTTTCTACAAGAGATATGTGTGCCTGTGACTGCTGTAATAAGGCAATGACATACAGAATATTGTCTCTTTCCCCACTGACAGAGGAAAACATATCCTACATATGCTATGTAAATAACATGGAAGCAAAGTTCATCATGTCTATGAATAAAAGGATTGCTACATGACAAATTGTCATAGCTATTAGTAAGAGGGATCAGCTATTTCTGTATAAAGCCAGTTTGCTTGACAACAGTGTTAATGACATGTACAGTCACTGACACAAGACAGTCTGGGCAGTAATAGATGGATTTCAAAATGTACTTGAAAATAAATTCCACTTACTAACTCTAACTAGGGTATTTCACTCTCTCACAACTCTCTCTCTCTCTCACACACACACACACACACACACACACACACACACACACACACACACACACACACATAACAACCTAGGATCACAAGCTAAACATCATTGCCTGAATCACAAGCACCACACAGCCATGTTGAGGTGCAACAGAGACAGTGCACAGCTAAATGGATGACATCACCACTGTTTACTAGCCAGATGTTTATGCTAAAATGTGTTTGAAGTGAACAAATGAGGTTTGATAACAAACCAATTTTTCCAGGGACATCTTTGGAGATGGTTAGATACATAGATTAATGGGAGTTAAGAAGGTAGGGGGATAAAAGGGATAAATGGGAATGTGGGATGATTGGGAGGAAATGAGGTAAGGGTAGGGAGAGGTTTAAGGAGTTTATGCAAGTGTTACTGGGTTGGGAATCACATTTTGGTGTGAACTTGCTACTTCAAGTAGCACGTCCATGACAACCTGTAGGTACTGTGGCACAAGAAGGCCTTGGACTACTATCTGTCAGGAACTGGCTGAAAGTTTTTTCCCCCTTAGAATGCTTCTTATTAAAATTTTTGCAGTTAATTTTTAAAGTGGGCCTTGTGGTAGGGTGAAGCCTTTCAAAAAGGGTAATTCTAGTAACTGAAATTCTAAACTTCAACTGGGGCTTACATTGCTGTGATTTCTTTGTTGTTTTAGTTGTGCCAACCAGGTATTTATCACATTTTTGTTGTGGGATGGTTTTCATTGTTTCCTTTGGTGAAGAGCTCCATTTTTTCTAATGCTCTCAATCAGGTTCGGGATCAGTTCATTGGGGCAGTCTATTGTGCCCATATTCTGAGGTATTTTCATCAGCTGAAATCACTAATGGTCATTTTGCGGCCTCTGGGTGAGTTAGTTTAACAGTTAGCACCATGCATGAGCAGTGTGGCTGTACCTTTAAACTATGCAGCTGTTGCAGGAGGTAAGAATTGTGGCTTCTTGGCAAAACACTGGCAAATCTGGGAGGACTGAAGTCATGAAATATGAGAGGCATTTGAGAAGACAGACTTTTCAGTTTGGATGTATCGAGTTATAGGAATGCCGTGGGCCTTCTCCTTGCACACAAAAAAAACATAAGTTGTGGATGGATGTTTGTGGTATCTTTGCTCACTGTTTTTTTTTTTTTAACAACTTTATTGAATTTCAAATATAAACAAACAATAACATAGTATGTTTACATATATTTCAACTTTTTTAACAAAAACAAACAAAAAAAGGAAAGATTAAACAAACATAACTAAAGTATTTAATAGACATCCACAATTAAACATTTTATAAGCCTTTGTATACAAAGATGATTCCTTTAGTAAACAGTATTTTTTCTAATAATATTTTTAACTTATTCCACATATTGTATGAAACAGTTTTGGTGGATCTTGTTTTAATGGTCAGTAGTTCTAAGTGACAAACATCAGTAATAATTTTATTAAATTTTAAGAAAGAAAGAGAAGTATCAGATTTCCAATTTCTTCTTATTACTTTTCTAGCAACTGCTAGTATAGACCAAACCAAGGGATATTTAATTTTTTTAACACATATTGGTATTGGTGTGTTAAACAGAACTAATGATTTAGAAAGTGTAAAATTGTCAGTAAATCAAGCCTGAAGAAAGTTATTAATACTATCCCAATACTTTTTAGAGTTGTGCAATCAAAAAACGTGAGACCAATCTGCATTTTTTTTTCATTTTACATCTACAACAAAGGTTGTCTTTCTTGTTTATTTTAACTAATGTTTGAGAAGTTATAAATGACATGTACATAAATGTTTATGCAAATAATCTCCATTTAAGTGAGGAAGTGGTCAATTTTGCTGATTCTAGAATTATTTTCTTATCTTGATCATTGGGTTGATTATTGTTAACTATGAAGAAAAAATTTCAGTAACTTTCTGAATGATTATTTGTTTCTTTTCTAATTATTGTGTATATTTGTGAAAGTTTGCCTTTAATTTCGCCCTATTGCTATCCTATCCCCTATCTCTAAGATACTTGAAAAATATATTCACCTCCAACTATTACCCTACATATTGGACAACCAACTCCTACCTCCTACCCAGCATGGGTTTATACCAGGACATAGCACAACCACTGTCCTTCTTTCCTTCCTCAAAATCATTAACTCTGCTGGTGACTCTGGGAACATAGTTTCTACACTCCTCATCGGCTTATCTAAACCTTTCGACACTGTCTCTCATGTGCTTCTACTTTCTAAAGTATCCCATCTTGATCTCTCCTCTTCATCTATCAAATGGTTCTCTAGCTATCTCTCAGCCAGGGAACAAGCTGTAAAATGGAACTACTGCACTTCCTCTTTCCTTCACACCCCAACAGATGTACCCCAGGACTCTATTTTGGGTCCTTTACTATTTAACATTTTCACCAATGATTTCCACCAAAAGATCCCCAATGCTAAACTGGTGCAATACGCAGATGACTCTACTATCATCTGCTCAGCCAAAACTCTTCCTTCACTAATAAACCTTACACAAGAAGCCTTCTCCTCCACTGAGTACTGGATGCTTGACAATCACCTAGCCCTAAATGCCTCCACATCTAAAATAATGATCTTTACCCCTTCTAGACATACTGCTGCTGACAAAGCATCCTTCTCTATACTTAGCCTAAATAAAACAACTATTGAAATAGTTCCCCATACAAAACTTCTAGGCGTTCTTATCGATGACCAGCTAAAATTTGATATCCACCTACAAACCAATATTAAAAAGACTCATCAAAAACTTGGTATGCTTTATCGACACAGGCGCTAACTTTCTCTGTCTTCTAGATAACTCCTATCTACCACCTACCTCCTACCCTCCCTTTTGTATGGAGCGCCGCTACTCTCTAACCTCCAATAATCCCTAAAATCTAAACTTTCCTCGTGTTATAGCAAAATTTCAAAGTTTGCCACAGGATCCAAATTATCTACTCACCATTGGAACTCCCTACATGCTCTAAATTGGTTGGAACTCCCTAGCTACCTAAATTTCATTAAACTAATTACAGCACACAAGCTAATTTTCAAACCTTCTAACTGTCTCTTCCCTAAAACTTCACCAGTCACACAGAACACTTAGATCCACAAATCAGAACCTCTTAGAACTTTACAAGCCTTTACATCCACCAGGGCAACTTCTACTACTATCATTCTCCCTTGCCAGATTATGGAACCCTCTTCCCCCTTACATTAGAACTACCCCTAACCTACCATCCTTTAACACCCTACTCCACTCTCACCTCTACTCCATCTGGGAGTGCTCCTGTACCCATCCTACCTGATTCCTGATACCTATCCCTATTCTATTCTACTCTAATCTCTGCCACTGCTTCAATTCATCTCTCTAAAATTCCTTTTCCTAAATACATGTAGTGTATTAAATGAACATAAATTTATTGTTTTTGCTAATATTTTATAAGTGATTGACTCAGCTCATATATTTCAAGATATGTAAAATCTTGCCTTGCTGTATATTGAATGTTAAACTGTTGTTCTCATATGCTGTACTAATACATTGTATATTGTCTTTCTGTCTGGAGCTTTTCTCCACGGGCCTCCATTGAAAATGGGCTACCTTGGCCCAATGGACTTTCCTGGTTAACAAACTGAAAAAAATAAATAAATAAATTAGAAATGTATGTTGTGTGGCTAGATTCAAATAATTTATTAATTTGGGTATAGATTTTTTAATTATGGCAGACATTAGATCAAATTTATTTAACAGAAACTGCCTGCATGCTTGTACTTCTAACCATAGATTTTTATTTAATTCAAACTCATCTGTCAGATTATCTGTAGATTTCAATTCATCACTTACTATCGTCTGGGATGAATATATTAGATTCTTATCTTTAAATAGTAACATTATTGTAAAATCAGAGGAAGACATATTTCCCTGTTTGAAGGCAATAGGGAAAAGAAGAAAAAAAACAAACTGTATGCTGGAAATTTATAAATAAAAATTCTAAATTATTTAAAAGAAGTAATAAATAGTTAAATGTATATGTTTGAGTGGTATGTGTGGTAAAAAAAGTATTTTAACAACCATATAAATGGATTGTTATTATAGCTAGTTTATGAGTATAATAGTGGAAAATACGTCATAAGACAATACTTCCCAATTTTTTTCCATTTAGCTGTATAATCTGTATCTATTAATAGAGATATAGATTTAATTACAGATGAAATAGAATACAATTCCCAGTAGAGTAAACTATTCCCCCATTAGACTAATCTCTCAGATGGTAAGTTAATGCCACCCTAGATTTATTTGGAAACCATAAGAATTTTAAAATCAGTGAATTTAAATGTTTTATTATTGATTTAGGAGGGGGTAAAGATGATGTTCGTATAATATATAATATTTTGGAAGTATTATCATTTTAATAATTAATAGTTTATCTTCTATTGTTAAAAAAAAGTTTGTTCCATTTACTAATATGATTTTTTATATCTAAGCTTTAATTATAATTAAGGTGTATTATATCTTTAATGCTGTTTGTTAGTATTATTCACAGGTATGTTATTTGCTCTGATTGTGCTAAATATTTAATAAACTTCTTATCTAATTTAAAATTGTTAGGATAAATAGGAAATCTTTTTGTTTTATTATTGTTAAAAATCGGGCCAGATTTCTTTTGAAAGTTTTTCACAATTCTAAAAATAGCCGAAATGGAAGCATTGTTTCCCTTCAGAGTAATGAAAATATCATCAGCAAATAACTGAATTTTAGATGTTACATTGGGACTTAAGTTAAAACACTCAGTATCAATGTTCATTCTTACTAGATTAGCCCAAGGTTCCATTATTACAGTAAATAATAGAGGGAATAATGGGCAGTCTTGTTTGATCCCTTTGTATATTTCGTGCAATATTAGAGCTCATTTTTATGTAGGCCTGACTTCCTTTGTAGAGGTGTGAGATAAGATCTATAACATTTCTAGAGAAATTTAATTTTTCCATTAGTAAGAATAAAGAATCCCAGTTTACAGAGTCAAATGCACAGTTTATATCCAGACTTATTAATGTTAAATTATTTTTTAGAATTTTAGCAGAATCAATTAGTGTTATAATTATTTTTATGTTTTCATATGCATTTCTGTTAAGAATAAAGCCTGTCTGGTCTTCATCTACTAGGGATGTGAGAAATGTCTTTAATCTATCTACATAAATAGACATAAACATTTTGTAATCGATGTTTAATAGAGAAATTGGTCTATATGAGGAGCATTTAGAAGAGTCATTATTAGGTTTTAGTATTGGAGATATGAAGGTATATACCAAGATGGTGGACTTATGATGCTATTTTGAGAAATTGAAAAGTATAATAAGTTTAGTGCAACCTTATGCATAATCTTATAAAGGTCAGGGATTATTCCATCATTACCAGGAGCTTTATTTAGTTTGTTTACTTATTTGGTTTTAAAGATCATTGAATGAAATAAGTTTATCTAAAGATTCAATATTTTTTGATAGTTTGTTTTTCATATATTTTTGGATAAAGACATTTAGTTCTTCTTTTGAGTCTATACTGTTTGATTTTTGGTTAATTTTATAAAAAAAATCTCTACATTCTATTAATATATCCTGTAAATCATATATACAATCCTTTTTTAGCAGAACAACATCTCATTGATATGATTAAGTTTACTAAGTATTTTGGTTTTATTTGCCAGTTGATTTAGGGATTTAGGATTGGTTAAAAATTTTATAAATTTAAACTTCTCAAGACTAATCATAGATTTATGGTTTAGTATCTCTAAATATTTATTATTTAATGTAATAATTTCCTCTTCTTTTCCTTTATTAATCTTTATTCATTTTGTTATTAAGGTTTAATTTGTCAAATTTAGATTGTATGTCTTTCAATTCTTTTTCCCAAAGATTCCTTTTATTATTATACCAACTACTAATGTTCCATAAAAATAGGCTTTTAATGCATTCCATATATAAATTTCAAAAGTTTCTGCATTATTATTTAAAATATTAAAATTTTGGACTTCAGAAGTAAATAATTCTTTAAAATCTTTTATTTAAGTAATATAAGCTGGGATTCTTTTGATGTGAACATTGAGTGTTGTTTTAACTGTTAATTCAAATGTTATGGCATTATGATCTGCTAATGGACAGGAAATAACATTGGCTTTAGGTAAACAATTTATTAGTTCATTAGAAATAAGAACTCTATCTATTCTAAAATAAGTTTCATGTCTATGAGAGTAAAAAGTAAATAAGTGAGTTTGAAACAGTTTTCAGGTTGATATCTTTGAAGTGAAGTAATTCAGATGTTTAGCTGGAGAAGATATCTTCTTTTTTCCAGGAGCACTAGTATCATTAATGCTTAGAATGCAATTAAAGTCCCCTGCTATAATAATATTACCTTTAGACACATGCACAATTTGGTTTATGTGCTGTTTAACTGTATTAATCCCAATGCCTGGAATCCAATATATGTTTATAAAAGCAAATAATTTTCTATTTAGTTCAATAGTAACAGAGCAAAGCATTCCCTCATCATCTTTATAAACTTCTTGGAAGGGGTAATCTGTTGCTCCATAATATAGCCACTCCTCTTTTCTTTTGAGAGAGATCTGAACTTGATAGCACAGTATACAATGTAGTATTTAACCTAGATACATCTTCTTTAAGGAGATGTGTTTCTTGCAAAAAAAAAAAAACGAAATGAGATGTGTGTAATTTTAAATATTTAAGTAAACGTCCCTTCTTACAAGGATTGTTTAGAGCATTAATATTAATAGAAATGCCTTTAAAACATATTGAGTGTTTATAAAGATTAAACTAAACTTGACCATTAATATTTTTTGTATTTATTAAACTGTTCTCCATCTATAATAGATTTGTTAAAAAATAATTTAAGTAGGATCCAACTTCTGATACTACTTAAAGTCATAAATATAGTGGACATCAAAAAAGCATATATATATATATATATATATATATATAAAATGAAAATAGTAGAACTTTATAATATTAAATTGACCCATACTCTTCCTGGAGTTGCAATCTCCCAATCTGAGTAGTATTTAACACTCAAATCAACCACCCATCCAATAACAAGTTATTCAACTACTACCACTGAAAGTAATTTATTTAACCATATTTTTTTGTAGAAAGTAAAAATCTCATCAATTATCAAAAGGTTTGAATTGTAGAAGATATTATTCGGATGTTAAAATAATCATTCATTAGATATATATTAAGTTTGAGTTTTTTATCATATACTGCCATTGTTATAAAATGTAAACATAAAGTTGTGTATTATATCTTATTACAAACTATTGAGATGCATTGCAGTATAAAGCATACAAATGAAATAATTCTATGCATTCAATAGAGTAAAGAAATGTAATTAACTAGAAAAATAATACTGACGTAAAAAGAAAATGTGACATTCTTTATAAGTGTTTATGGATTAAATCTATCATTTAATTCCATGAAATTAAGTAAACAAACAAAAAAAAGAATCTACCTCTGTAATTCCAGTATATATGTAATATACTTTTGTATTTCTAACAATCTAAGACAAGTTTAGTACATAGGATATAGATTTTATAAATGCATGTCAATTAGTAATTGAAGATCAATTAATATATCTCAAAAATAATATTCACTGTAGGATATATTGTCAAATATACATTAAGTTTCTTCACATTTTGCAGAATGTTAATAGTTAGATAATCCCAATGCTACTAGGTATATGTATTTGTTCATAATCATATGATGTAAAGATAAATACAAACAATATGTTCATCAAAACTCCTCTCCACTGTATGAAACATAACATTTGTCCTTTACAGAAATACTTATACATACAGACTCCAACCATAAAAAAGGAATACCAATTTACTTTGCATACCATTAAACAAAACTCTAAATATTGACATATAAAGCACCTCATTATGAAAGCATCTTGATGTGGATTCATTACCCTGTACTTTTTTTCCCTTTTTTAAGTAGCTATTCAATTCTATATTTTATAGACAAAAATGTATATCAAAATAATCAGGCTATTAGTGAAAAGAAACACAACAACAAACTGTATCACCATTATAACATTCTTCGCTATAATGAAATTAGACAATGCCTCTAGAATACTCATAAGGTAGTAAAGTGTACCTTGTGTCTCTTAGCTAAAAGTTATCCTTCTTTATATCACTTTTGCATAACCAGTGACAAGGTTTCATAGTTTGGTGCCATATTAGAGAAAACATTGAATTGTAAAACTAAAGCAAATCAACAGCAGCTGAAACTGACAAAAGACACAAGGATTAACAACCAATAATTTAAAAGATATATCTGTACTATTGAGTAAATAAATGATTAACATAGAATATATATTAATAGCCTTGAATATAAGTGGGAACATATGCCTGAATAAGTATAATAGATAACACCAGACTATGGAGTCTATGAAAAAGACATATAGTAGCATAATATAATAGTAAGTTGTAAGGTGGTAAAAGAAAAAGTATAATAGCCTTTGATCTTGGTTTACATTCTGTATGAAGTCTTTCAAATAATTTATTTTATCATAAGTTAACCATGTTATTTTATAAATATAATTAAGGAATATGTATATGAGTAAATAATGTCGAAACATATGGTATTTGTAAGAATTTCATGTCTAGATTTTATGGAACATCTTATCACTTTTGAAATATCTTGACTCCAGTCATTAAAATCTTCCTCTTATGTAACTGTAAATTAGCATGAAATGTAGAGGCATATGCAAAAAAAAAGAAAAAAAAAAGCCAGAAAATATATAACAGAATTAGATATAAACATGTATATTTCTTATTTGAAAGCATTTACAAGATATTTTAATGTAATCAGAATCATGTTCAACTAAAAGTTGTAGTCAAATATATAGTCAGAATTGGTGTCAGTAATTCCAGCATTATTTATGCTGAACTAGACCTAAGAATGAAAACAACCAACCAAACCAGTAAGAAGTTCCCCTTATAACACCAACACACCACATAAATCATCAAGCCAATAAATTTGTAACTCTCATTGCTGTGCCTAAGTGTATAGAGTTTTATATTTATATTATATAGTCACATTAAGCTAGGTTATGTATAGCTTTCTTTAATTATTTGTAGATAAAGGCTACACATAAATTTCGGTAGTCTTCTTCTTTATAGTTGTTCCGTTTATGACAGGTTCTTCGGTGGATTCCTTTCTGTCACAGGGACTGCTTGTCAGAGTTCAAAGGACATCCTTCACAAGCTTGCATATTGCTAGAAGTTGGAGAACATGTCAAATATCACATCGGCTTGCAACCGGCTTGCCCAAGCCCAAAGCACACACACAAAAAAAAAAAAGGTTACAGCAGGAAAAATGAGTGTTTTTTTAAGCTTAATATTATTAAACATGTCAAGAGCTGTTAATGACTGTCGTGATGATGTTGGCAGCCTTCTTGCATGTTTAATGTTTAACTGACCCTCTATACCAAATGAAGACAGCCCAGATTCATCGCTTATTAACAATATATTATTAATCATGCCTTAAAAAATAAGAAGGAAAGAATAAACACTGTAAATCAGATGGAAATAGCAAGTGGTCATAATAATAGTTATTTTAAATATTACCTTTCATCATTTTTTTTCTTTTAAATGATAGTACTTACTGTACATAGCAAATCATCAGCCCCTCCAGATGATCTAGACATCAAATTTATGAAACAATTCAACAAGTCCATCTACTGACAAAATATATTTGACTTTCTCTGAATACTGGTTTACTGAAAGATAAGCTAAAACATAGAAGAAATTATTTGTTTTTTAATTTTTTTTTATAACTGATGTCTTCCATGAGTTGTCAGCCATCCTTTTCACTGAGGTGTTAGCGCATTCCATACCCTCTGTTTTGTCAAGAATTTTATTTGTTTTTATGAATACTACAGCTGTATCCAAGTCCTCAAAGAGTTTAGGACCATCCTACAGAAAAAAATTCAGTCTAGCCAGGAATAACAGATGTGTTTTAACTTGAGCTTTTTTAAGCTCTTTAATCAAAGGCAAAAAAAGTTTCCTTTTTGCAATAACCAACAGAGAGCAATCATTGTCAAAACAAATAATAGAGTTATTTATTTTGATAGGTGCCTTAGACCAAGCTGTTTTAAGGACCATTTCTTTATCATGGGATAACAGGAATCTTACCATTACAGATTTTTATTGAAAAGTTTTTATTAATTTTAGAAGACATTAGGGATATATGTGCTCTCTCAATGTTATAAGATAGAGCCTCACTGAGATCAAAAACTTCAGGTTGCCAAGTTGTTAAAAAGCTTACCATGTTGCTACCTTCTATGTTGTTTGGAAGTCCAAAGATTCTAATATTATTTCTTCATGACCTATTTTGTAGATCATAAATATTTGATTGAAGTAATGTATCCTGTTTCAATAAAACGTCTATATTGTGTTCTCCTTCCTGTAATCTACCATCCATATCATTTAAGGCTAGTTCATTTCCAGTTATTTGTGATTTCTGCTGCTGAAGGTCTTCGTGAATGATCTCCATCTGCTTAAAACAATTTTCTTTAAAGTTGTCCAGTTTTGAGTCCATTTTATCTATCTTTATTGATAACTCCTGGATATTCATGAGTAGGGACTGTAGTTCCTTAGAACACAGCAAAAGAGGAAAATGTGCCTCAAAGATCACCAGAACCAATGCAGTCAAAGCACTCTGGAATGCAGTAACCCAGGCTTCACGAGTGAAAGGCAGCAAAAGTTTATTCTAGTTTTAACGCACCAAAACACACAACAGCGTTTTCATCCTTATACAAACAGGACTTCATCAGAGAAAAAAATCCTCTGATGAAGTCCTGTTTGTATGAGGATGAAAATGCCTGGGTTACTTTCTAGATAGAGTAGCTTGGGGACCATTTGACTTGTGGTTTGGGATAATAGGAGGCTGGTTCAGTATATGCATGATTTTTTTTTTTTGTAGATAAGGCTTAGGGAGCATTGAAGGTATGTGGGTGTTTTGGGGATATTTTAGGAACTGGGTGCTTTGTTGTCTATGTGAGAGAAGTCTTATGCAAAGCATGCTTTTGGGATTCATTGCATATGCAGGCCATGTTTTAATTCCTTACCAGCTGCATAGGTAACAGATGGGAAGAAAAGCTTTGAGGGGAAGGCCAAGGACAAGCAGCGGTTTAAGGATGTTGTTCAGCTTTTGTTGCCCTGAATTTGCAGGTTGGCCAGTTTCCTTGGGTTGTTTTGGGTGTGGGTTAATAACCTGGGGCATTGTTTTACCATTGTGATGCCTTCTGACTTATGTCATGGGATGGCCTTTTGGCAGCTGGGTAGGCTGGTTCATGGACACTTGCATTTGTTTGCAAATGTTTGGCGGCATAATTGATGGTTGGGTTGTGGCTTGTTGGGTGACTGGTAGGAAGGATAATCTGGGGATGCTGAATATTTACAGTTTCAATTTATTTTGGCATGGGAGTTGAGAGGGAGTTGTTGGGATTTAGGGTTCATTTTCATCTGCTCAATATGGCCATGGTAGAGGTTGTGTAGTTTTTGCCATTAAACAAGGCGCATCAGGTTGGGTTAGGATTAGAGGTTGGGTGCAGGAGCTCAGGGTACATTTTTAAGGAATGCAAATGGTAGGGTTTTACCAGATGGGTTACATTTGTGTTGCAGCTGCCTGTGGGACAGAGTTTTGTGGGAAAGATTTAGTTATTTGTCAGGCTTGGAAAGAAGGTAAGGCAATTTAGTTGGTCAATGAGGAGGTAGTTGCAAGTAGTATGGTTGTATGGGCAACAAGTATGTGAGAACTTACTAAATCTTGGTTGGTGGTTTATTGATTTGTCATCAGGTCCTTTTCAATGGAAGTGTACTTGCACAGCACTTGTGCAATGACTGATAGAGTAAAACCCTGTGCAAGGAGGAGGATAATGTTTTTTAAGCATTATTTTTTTTTTTTTTAATTAATATTTATATTGCAGCACATATATCTTGTAATCTGTGTCTCACTAGAAAAAATGGCATCAGACAGTGGGTTTCAGAATGCTTACCATGTGTCAGTTTCAGGCCGCTGGTACACACACTGTTATCATCAGAGACAAGCTCTTATATGCATGGTCTGTTTTCATACAGGTTTAGGTTGATAGTATGAAGACTGACTGACTTTCATTATTGTCAAGACAGGTTTCGAAATGGAGGTTCATGGGTTACAGTTTATGTGGCATTTTGTTGTGAAATGTAGTTAGTCATTCAGAAGTTGGTTTGTTGGTCAGCAAATATTAGGATGGTCATTATGTTTTTTGTCTGCTTAAATTCGATAGTTGGTGTCATGGCAGGATTGCTGTTAAATTGATTTTGGGCAGGAAATCTCATGTTGGTCATTATTATATACATTGGGTGGGGAAATGGGGCTGCAGTTAGGCATGATGGTAGGTAATTGCCCTTGTGTTATTTGTGTGGCATTGGGTTTAATGTTCTGGTGTTGTCTTTGGCAGGTAATGTCCTGGGACTCATTACAATGTTAATATTTGTAGTTAGATAAGTGAGAATTTAGTTAATATTATCCATTTAAAAATTCATGCAAACACAAATGTTTGTAAGTGCAATATTTAAAATGTTATTCAAAATTGTTCCTGTTTCTGGCTTTTGTCCCATTTTCCCTCCCCGGGATGCAGTACACCTCAGAGGTATGGAGGCATTTTACTCATGTTTTAGGCATCTTAACTGTCACTGCTGTGTGCATGTTGTGTTACAGATGCTTGTAGAGCAAAGCAACTCAAGGGAGAAGCTGCCAAGGTTCCAGTCTCTTTGGGATGGATGCTGTGGGCCAATGTGGCAGCTGGG
This sequence comes from Protopterus annectens, assembly GCF_019279795.1. Classification (NCBI taxonomy): domain Eukaryota; kingdom Metazoa; phylum Chordata; order Ceratodontiformes; family Protopteridae; genus Protopterus; species Protopterus annectens. The sequence continues at coordinate 650,454,980 of NC_056725.1, forward strand.
CAGTTAATAAACAGGGTAGGCCTCTGACAGTGCTTAATGTTGTCATTAACGTTTTGGTTATGTGTGTGCTGAGAATTTACAATTTTTCCTTCTTTTGCAGGTGGGGGAGATGCAGAGTGAGCCTCAGTCAGTGGCTGAAGGAAGTAGGCCTGAAAGGTGATGGAGGCTGTTGCAGTGGATGTCTCAGTCACCAGAGTGGTGCACAGTGAGGTCACAGAGGGTAGTGCACAGAGTGAGCAATGGTCAGTGGCCTAAAGGAAGTGGAGTTGAAGTGCAATGGATTCTGCTGGGGTGGATTTTCTGGTGGCTGGAGTAGCGCACAATGAGGTCATAGGTAATCTTATTTTATTTGTGTTCATTAAGGCATGTCAGTGTTACTGCAGTTTGGGATAGTGTGGGGGAAGTGAGGAAGCGGCAGGTCAGGGCAGGGTAAAACAGGGTTGAAGATTGTTTATGGGGAGTCAGGGGTCCACACAGGTGGAGTGGAGTTACAACAATTATAGCATCATAGAAAGTTATTAGGCTAATGGCTCTAGGCATCTTGCAAGCCGGCCAAGTTCAGTTCTTACTTCTACATGCAGCACCTCTTCCCTTTTCAAAGAGGGAGATGGGTGGAATCCTTGGGCTGAATTTAGTTACTCATCCAGTTGTTTAAATTGTGTTTGTAGAGGACCAATGACATGTTCTGCTTGACAGGAAGTCGTAGTTTGTTGCAAAGGTGGGTTATCTTTGGGGAGGCAAATCTGTCTCTCAAGTAGGTACTGGTACTGTCACATACCAGGTTAAGGCTTTCTAGATAGAGTAGCTTGTGGACCATTTGACTTGTGGTTTGGGATAATAGGAGGCTGGTTCAGTATATGCATGATTTTTTTTTTTTTTGTAGATAAGGCTTAGGGAGCATTGAAGGTATGTGGGTGTTTTGGGGATATTTTAGGAACTGGGTGCTTTGTTGTCTATGTGAGAGAAGTCTTATGCAAAGCATGCTTTTGGGATTCATTGCATATGCAGGCCATGTTTTAATTCCTTACCAGCTGCATAGGTAACACATGGGAAGAAAAGCTTTGAGGGGAAGGCCAAGGACAAGCAGTGGTTTAAGGATGTTGTTCAGCTTTTGGAGCCCTGAATTTGCAGGTTGGCCAGTTTCCTTGGGGTGTTTTGGGTGTGGGTTAATAACCTGGGGCATTGTTTTACCATTGTGATGCCTTCTGACCTATGTCGTGGGATGGCCTTTTGGCAGCTGGGTAGGCTGGTTCATGGACACTTGCATTTGTTTACAAATGTTTGGCGGCATAATTGATGGTTGGGTTGTGGCTTGTTGGGTGACTGGTAGGAAGGATAATCTGGGGATGCTGAATATTTACAGTTTCAATTTATTTTGGCATGGGAGTTGAGAGGGAGTTGTTGGGATTTAGGGTTCATTTTCATCTGCTCAATATGGCCATGGTAGAGGTTGTGTAGTTTTTGCCATTAGACAAGGTGCATCAGGTTGGGTTAGGATTAGAGGTTGGCTGCAGGAGCTCAGGGTACATTTTTAAGGAATGCAAATGGTAGGGTTTTACCAGATGGGTTAAATTTGTGTTGCAGCTGCCTGTGGGACAGAGTTTTGTGGGAAAGATTTAGTTATTTGTCAGGCTTGGAAAGAAGGTAAGGCAATTTAGTTGGTCAATGAGGAGGTAGTTGCAAGTAGTATGGTTGCATGGGCAACAAGGCTGTGAGAACTTACTAAATCTTGGTTGGTGGTTTATTGATTGAACGGTTGGGTTAGGTTGATAGTATGAAGACTGACTGACTTTCATTATTGTCAAGACAGGTTTCGTTGTGGGGGGTTATGTTGGGAAATGGAGGTTCATGGGTTACAGTTTATGTGGCATTTTGTTGTGGAATGTAGTTAGTCATTCAGAAGTTGGTTTGTTGGTCAGCAAATATTAGGATGGTCATTATGTTTTTTGTCTGCTTATACTCGATAGTTGGTGTCATGGCAGGATTGCTGTTAAATTGATTTTGGGCAGGAAATCTCATGTTGGTCATTATTATATACATTGGGTGGGAAAATGGGGCTGCAGTTAGGCATGATGGTAGGTAATTGCCCTTGTGTGGTTTGTGTGGCATTGGGTTTAATGTTCTGGTGTTGTCTTTGGCAGGTAATGTCCTGGGACTCATTACAATGTTAATATTTGTAGTTAGATAAGTGAGAATTTAGTTAATATACAGAAGTTATACGAAATTATAGTTCTTTAGTATTGTAGAGGGATCATTGGATTATTTTAACCATTTGGTCAACTGGCGGCTTTCGGTTCTTATATGACAGGGCTTTAGGGGTTGATGACAGGGATCCAGTTTTGGTTTAGGGAGGATGGTGTACACTGAATGATGTTTGGCGTAACCCCTATTTTAAGGGCGGTTAGGTTGTTGGAAATTTTGGAAACAGCCTGATCAGGCTGGTGGCAGAAAAGAGGGACAAGCTTGCCCTCTTCTGTTCCCCCCTCTGGTGTTGGATGCTCATTTCAATGAGTTGGGAAAGGAAAGTCAACAGTTGCAGGCTGCTTGATAAATAAAATAAGCAAGTGTAGGTAAGGGTGCTGCTTATTGGTTGAATGTGCAATTCGATAAATGGTAAATGAAGTGAGTGGTGGGATGCTGCTTCATAAGTTAAGTAAGTGAGGGAAGTATGGATGCTGTTTACTGGGCCAGGATGAGTGAGGTGTCGCTGTCCTGATTAACATTACATGGACGTTTATGCTGTGATTAAAATCAGCTATACTATCTTTCAGTTGTAATTAATAAATATTGGTTAATAAAGTTATTCTTTATGGAAGTTTAATAAAGGTCATCAAACATTATTCGATGTGATGTGTTTATTGAAGGGGACCAGGACAATAACAGTGTACAGCTGCACATCCCATATGCCTTTTGGAGAGTAGTATACATAGTATAAGGGTGAAGGACACAGCCATAGCTACACTCCAGCATCCTACATATGTAGTTATACAGTGTACAAAGCATGCCATCAGAGTCATGCAACACAGGAGGATGCACACTGCAAATATGACACACCACAGTATATTAGAAGTATCTAATCATTGTGTTGACAGAATGTTTCCCTGATGATACTAGAATTTGCTAGTGTCACAGAATGCCATTCTAATTCTATCCTGTAACTAGAAGGATACATAAAGGTGGTTGTGAGGTGGCTAGTAGTAAATAACAGGAGCAACTGTCACACTACTGAAGTAATGATGGAATTGAATCACATACTGTACCTATCCACCTGCACCATCTATACAGTACATTATCAGTAGCCAGCATCACAGGAGAATAATAAATACAATCAACACTGTATTGCCAAGGAAATATATCTGGTAGCAGTAATCCTACCGCCAATCAGGGATTGTAAAAGTCGCAACTACATACATGTGTAAAATAATCGTGACTCCATTATCAGTCACACTTGCAGAATTTAAGTGCTGCTGTAATCGAACATCCTACTTATCTACTTATACATTATTGAGAATAGTGTCAGACATACAGACACCACAGGAGCTGTCTAAAATTTAAATAGCTTCAGTTCAATTGCAAAACAATGACCTCATCAGTGTGTTGAACCAGGAGTGTAGCATACAATACAAAGTCATGATCATTATCTTACTGATGCCACACAAAAGAACTGCAAATGTTTGCATTATTTCCCCTCAAAAAAATTAATTGGCTATTTTTCAGCCCATGACAGTGTTAGTTTAAGTATTAATGTACAAATTTGTGGACATAGTGTTGCCTAAAGAAGCAAATTTTCCTTTACATAATGCATAGAAAATTGTAATCATTACATTACAAACAGAATGCATAGCTACACCTTTGTGTAGCAATGAAGTTTTGGATGTGAAAGGTGGCCTTAGGGGATGGTGTAGTCAATTATGAGTTTAAAAAATATATCCAGAGTATAGACTGAATGAGCACATACTCACCTAACTGTAAACAACCTCTCATACGTACATACATACAATTCTAACATTTTGGGTATTGAACCTCCTAATTATCTTGTTGTACAATCTAGAAATCACTGTATTAGTTGTAAGCACCACAGAAGAACATGCATCTCTGATAGGAAAGATTGCATTTTTTATCAGCATGACCTCATCAATGTGTTTCATGCAGGATGTTTCTGTAAAAGTTGTTATAATGAAGCTGTGTACACATTTAAATGTATCTGCTCCAGGGGATATGAAGCATTACACACACGGGCATGCAAGTTTTCCATACTAGGTATCAAACCTCCTACCTATCTAGTTTACACAATCTAAAGAGCACTGTAATACTTGCAAGTGCCACAAAAGAAATCTGATTGACAAAGGAGAGATTGCACTTTTGTCAGGATGACCTCATCAGTGTGTTTCAGAAAGGATGTTATTGCAGAACTCAAGATAAGGGAGAAGTGAATACAGTTGAATGCATTATTTTCAGAGAAAGTGGATATACACACACACAAGTCTTCCATGTTGGGTATTATACCTCCTATGTACCTAGGTCACATAATCTAGAAAGCAATGTACTAGTTGCAAGTACCACCAGAGAAGATGCACAATATCGTTGTGAAACAGGATATTAGAATATTTGTAAAAATCAATGCTTGTAAGAGATAGTACTGTGATCCCAGGTTGTGCAACAAATGCATATGTTTGCACAGGATAATGTAAGATCACTATTATTGTCACATGTAATGACATACCTTTATAATGCAGTGTGGATATTGTCCTTACTGTACATTGTGTTACTGTGAGGGACACTGACATCTTCCACATAATGGAATGACATAGACATTGACTGTTGCACACCACTTGGTTATGAATGAAAAATTCCTGTGACATCATATCTGTATGACTGCACAGTTGAATTGTCTCATACTTGCACTATGTGTATTGACAAGACAAAGATGCAAGTCATACATAGGGCAGAGCACTGCAGAATGCCAGGCAGTGACAGATGTGGTGAGAACAGGTTAACCAAGCTGGTATCATGATGCAGCTATAAACACTGTAAAGCAGATGCATTATTTCACACAAAATAATTAGGTGAGTTAACATCATTCAAAACTCATGATCATCTTTGGCAAACAGTAATACAGACATACAAATATTGTACAAAAGAAAACTGTAATTATTTGATCTCCTTTTTTTTTCTTTATAGTTTAAGCCCAGTACTGCTAAGCTGATTTGTGCTGCTGATGGCAAAGTATTAGCACATGCATAATCATGTCTTGAGGTGCTGAACTTAACAATAGTAGTTAGCAGTACTCTATGTTGCGTTGTGCCAACTTCTACACAAAGACCTTTACACGACAGCATTTACAATATGTAGCAAGCTGGTTAGTGTAGCAGTAGGATAATGATGTGCTAAGTAAAGGGGTTAGTCAATGCGTACTGAAACAGTAGTCAGTCAAATCATAATGACACGTTGTCATCCATATGTTTCCAAACATTTTTAGCATTCCACTAAGTAATTCAGACCTAAGTGTTGTCTTAACACAATATGTAGAAATTTATATTTGTGAAAGTTAATAGCTGACAGCAGATTTCAGCAAACATGAATGTAAGTAATCATCTTTATTACCCTATTAACCACTGTAATCAGTACATCCAACTCTTCATCTTGTTTAAATTTACAGTAAACTGAATAAGCATGCCTAAGCACAGTGGCTCAGAGTGAGACAGAGTAATGCAATGAAGGCAATCAGACCCAAAGATATTGCCATAAGCATTGCACTTCCATTTAGCATTAAGTGTATTAGTTGACCGACATTAAACATTGCACAAAGGCAGAGGTGGAAGAATAATGATACTGAAGGGAGAATGACTTGGGGGCAGGGACTAAGCAAATTATCAGTAAAAAAGTGTAATGATAGCTCACAACAATATAAAGCCAACAGATACATCTAAATTACTGAACTAAAATCTCTCATTGACACTTAGCTAATGGCTGGAATAGAATTCATCCAAACCAGGATACGCGCACGCCGGACAACGTGCACGGCTCCAACCAATCCATAAACATTCTGAAAAAATGAGCCAGCACGTACAGTTCACTCGAACCCAACTTTATTTATTAAACAGATTCCACTAAATATTAAGGAATCCTATTACCAAGCATACTGGTTTCATGTCATGGCCTTTATCAATGCTATAAATTCAGTACAAGTCAGGACTTGTACTGAATTTATAAAGGCCATGACATAAAAACTTGTTAACTTAGGATCTCTTATATTTAGTGGAATCTGTTTAATAAATAAAGTTGAGTGGCTCATTTTTTCAGAATGTTTATGGAATAGAATTCATGACATTATTAAAAAAAAACATTTCTACACATTTGAGTATTAGCTGTCCATGCCACAGAATAATTACTATTTCCCAGCATTAAAATAACACTATTGAAGCACATTGAAATCTTATGCAAGAAGGAGGGGTGAACAGAGAGGGCTAGAGATAAATGCAAAGAGGGATAGAAAATGTATGTTTTGGAGGACATGTACGAACATTTGTATGCTGTGTTATTCTCCCATCTTAAACCATCATTAATCTGTCATGCTCTGTACAATAAACGGATTGCTACAGGTACAGAAAGGGTGGGAGAGTAAAATAAACATGAATACCTAACCAGAGTAAAGTTGGCTTACTAAGTCTACCTGCTGGGGCTGCAGTGTTTTTGAAAATGATTCTTTGCTGCACTATTTCAATGTTATGTTATGGAATTGTGTCATATGTAGAGCAATATTGATATCTGTAAGTAAATCTATGATAGGAATATGAACTGTCCTGGAGTAATAAACTGACATACAGTTGTAGTCAAACCCATGGCATTATTCCAAAACATCAGGCTACAAAAAGTGTAATTATCAGAACGCTACATAGGAATTCCAAGTTTCATCCTTCCAGTAGCCTAATTAATGTTACATTAACTGTTCCACAGCACTGTCTTTAATCTGCCTTTATTCTGTATTGTGGCAGTGCAGTAGGTTTAAGTATATTTGGTTAACAGTAACTGGACCACTGCTTAACAGATTTAATTCTCCAGCTTTTGCAAGAAGAAGTTAAGTAACAGTCTCTGGCACTTAGCATTGCTGCACTATGGCAAACTCCACACAAATGCTGAGGTCATAAAGTGAAGGCTTTTCCATGGGCCATTTCTGACCATGTGTGTGAATTTATTTTTTGACCAGATTAAATGTGTCAAAATGTGATGGATAGGACAGCGGTGAAAATGTGGTTGGCAAGCAGAGGGTAGCACACAGGGAAAAAGTACAAGAATTTGCAGGAGGATCATGGGAGAGCACCATAGCTATCTACTTCTTCGCAACATTTGTACACATAATTTCAATACTTTGCAAAATCACCACACCAGTGATGGGTGACAATATCTGCAGACATACAGGACATACAAGAAAGACAGGGATGGTGAGGGAGATAAAAGATTGGGGGACATCATGATTTGGGATAGGTAGGTGATAATGGAGGCACACATACATCCATCTTGAGAACAGTGAGAATCTAGTCCTCACCCTCAGAACTGCAGCCACTCCCTGGGTCAATTCCAGAGATGGTATCATCTTTCCAATCTGACAGAGGACCTTTTTACTCCACTGATATGTGTACTGAGGCCTCTCTCCATGATATCCACCACCTGCCCTGTCAGCTCCTGCCAGGACACAAAATCACCACTTCACTAGTACTGCTCCTGAAGGGTACCACTGCACCAGCAGCTGGGGCAGAGCTATCTGACATTCTTGAAGCAGGATGGCAGGGGCTGTGAAGGCAACACTGACAGGATGTTATCTTAAAGTGCTGAGTGTCTGTCTTGCCATCTGTGGAGGAATGGCAGGCCGGGACACAGTGGCTGGTGTACCTCTCTGTGCCGTCAATGACTACTTTTCAGCAGCAAGTTATGCAAACATCAAATTGTTACTAAAGTATAACCCCCAACTAAAAAGAGACAAGGGTGGGGAGATAAAAAATAAGAAATAATTAGACACATGGCATCTAACAGTACTGTATACTTTAAACAAACTTTTTTGGGCAATACATAAACAACTATGATAATTTACTATTTCACACCTTTGCAAGTTTGCTACATCCATATATAATGGAAAGGTACTTTTGTGCTAATTCATAAAAAATATCAGTGCTCAGATACAAGAAGCAGCTCCCTTTATTTCAGTATGATAGACCAGAATTATGCATTCTAGCTTAACATTCACTATTACCATAAGGTAATTCTTACTGAGAGAATGCTGTTAAGATCTTATAAACAATCATCAGTTAAAAACCATCTGCTTCTAGGTAGGAAAGCTGATATTCTGATTGCCTAATGCAAGCAGCCAGAGATATTGGGGAAGGCATGTATGCCTGCGATGAGTATAAGATGCTAGTGCGCGAGGAAATGAAAATAATATTATCGCTTTAATTTTTGTTTGGTTCATACTTACCCCGTGCCACTGTTAGGCAAGTTAATCTCTCCTGGTGCACCACACAGTTTGCAGTAATTGCCTCTGTTGCTGTAAACGACAAAAAGAAGAAAAATATATATGAAAGCCTAATGAATAACCGCATTGGCTGGCTAGATACTTACCGCCACATCATAGACAGATTATATATCAGTATGCTTTCACAACTGGAGGTGTTCCCAGTCCTAAATTCATCCTCTCATTGGCTTAGAAGGTCATGCTTGTGCTTTTTAAGGTTACTATAGTAATTACAACATTGTTCCCCTTTGCATGGAATGTCAGTTGCATTGGAGACAGCCTTGGCTAAGCTATTCCAAGCCTCAGCCTTATGCTGAGAACGAGTACAATCCTCCTGCAGCAGCCTATAGCTTTAGCACCTCACAAGGAGTGCCACAAATATCCTGGACTACTCAACACCCCACCTTTGTGGTCTAAATGTAGCATCATTCTCTCCCTCACCAGCCATGTCTGCAAAAGTCAAGCTTACAAAATATGTCTGAATTGATGTTTAAATCTGATCTCACATACTACTGGTATTGCACAAACATGTACAGCCTTGATAACTGCATTTGTGAGATTGTAAATAGTTGGACTCTTGGCAGACACATTGGCACTACTTATAGCAGATAGCAGCAAAAGTGTGAAACGTGACATTGAGCTGTGCCATGTGTGATGCTCCACCCATTATCACACGTTCCAGTGTTCAACAATTCACTTCTTACTGGCATGGCATTTGAGAGTTGCATATTGGCAGATGAAAGATGGTTGAATTCTGACATATTATCAGGTTGGGGTTTACCCAGTGTTAAAATATTATTGTAACAGCTAGAAATTGAACCCATGGGTTAAAAGAGGAAAAAAATTGCAACTTACTGTATTAACTGACATTACCACAAGAGCTAACTTTACACAATGAAAATCTGACATTTACTAAGATTTGAATGAATGGCGATACCCTTCATAGAGGCCTCACTGAGACAGATGCCTGGTGTCAAAGCCATGCCCTAAAGCTCAATGGCAAAAAGTGCATTGTCATCCCTTTTGGTAAAAACTGTACCCATGAACTACCACATAGGCAGTAGTCTACTTAACACCAAAAGTGTGATAAGATACCTTGGAACACAGGTGGACAGTAGTGTCTCCTTTGATAATCACATCACCACAGTAGTCAAGAAATCCTTCTACGTGGCTCACCTCATCACAAAAGGTTTCTCATCCAGGAAAAAAGAAGTCATTGTTCCCCTCTACTCGTCACTCATTAGACCGATTATAGAATACAGCTCCCCTTTTGGTATGTACCTCACAAGACATCTACAACAACTGGAAAGGCCACAGAAATACCTCACAAAGAGGATTACTGCCCTCAAATAAATGCCCTATGCAGACCATCTCAAAAAACTCCAGCTTTACTATGTCACATATCGCTTACTCAGAGGCGATCTCTGCCTAACATACAAAGCTATGTCAAACCCAGAGCTGTTGGACATGCTCCACTTAAAGAAATCCCAATCCCTCCGAGCTACACCATCTAGAGACATAAATCTTGTCATCACAATAAACAGAACATGCTGGAGGGAACGATTCCTGTCCCAAAGACTTCCCATACTCTGTAACAAACTACCTATCTATATCAAACAAAGCTCCTCATTAGCACTCTTCATGAAAAATCTTGATGATTGGATGGGAGATAGGAAATTCACCCTGGGAATCACTTATGTGGCTCTGCTTGACAGGGGTACAGGAAAATAATTTTGTTGGGTGGCAAAAACCAGGGTACCTTTTTGGCTAGGCTTATATTGGCCCTAGGGCCAATAGCCTAGTGCCTAGCTATGAACCTATATGTGTGTGGTTGTAATCCTGTCTTGGAATGCATTCTTGTGTAAAGGTAATTCTTACTGCAAGTAAGTATGGTTTACCTGGATGCAGCTGAATGTGATGATTGGTGCAGAACAGTTTATGCTACATGCAGACTTCAGAAGACATAAGGGTCCTAAACACATAGTTGCAATATGTGATGACTCATGATGATTATAGGTTCATAGGTAGGTACTAGGCTATCTGCCCAAGGGCCTAAGTAAGCCTAGCCAACAAGGTTTCCTGGCTTACGCCACCCAAGAAAGTTAATTTCCTGTGCCCCTGTCAAGCAGAGCCACAGAAGTGATCCCTGGGGTGTATTTCCTATTTTCCATCCACTCATCAAGATTTTTCTTGAAGAGTGCTAATGAGGAACTTTGCTTGACATAGATTGGTAGCTTGTTCCAGAATATAGGAAGTCTCTGGGACAGGAATCTATCCCTCCAGCATGTCCTGTTTATTGTGGTGACAAGGTTTAGGTATCTAGAGCATGTAGCTCGGAGGGATTGCGATTTGTTAAGGTGTAGCATGTCCAACAGCTTTGGGTTTAACATAACTTTATATGTTAGGAAGAGGTCTCCTTGGAGTAGGTGATATGCTACAGTGTAAAGCTGGAGTTTTTTGAGATGGTCAGTGTAGGGCATCTGTTTGAGGCCAGTAATCCACTTTGTGAGGTACTTCTGTGGCCTTTCCAGCTTCTGCAAATGTCTTGTGAGGTACATTCTAAAAGGGGTGTTGTACTCTATAATGGGTCTAATGAGTGCCGAGTAGAGGGGAACAATGACCTCTTTTTTTCCTGGATGAGAACCCTTTTGTGATGAGGTGTGCCACATAGAAGGATTTCCGGACTACTCTGGTGATGTGATTATCAAAGGAGAGACTACTGTCCACCTGGGTCCCAAGGTCTCTTATCACACATTTGGCATTAAGTAGACTGCCATTTATGTGGCAGTTCATGGGTACAGAGTTTTTACCAAAGGGGATGACAACGCACTTTTTGGCATTGAGCTTGAGGCCATGTCTCTGACACCAGGCATCTGTCTCAGTGAGGCCCTTCTGTAGGATGTCCACATCATTTGGGGACTCGACTATGGCTCCTAGTTTGCAGTCATCTGCAAACTTTGTTAGCCAGAGGCCTTCTGTGTTAGCCTGTACTTCAGAGAAGTAGATACCAAACAGGAGAGGACCCAGAACTGAACCCTGTGGTACTCCACTTGTCACTGATTTGAAGTCAGATTTGTAGTCTGCAACTTTTACAGTACGGGTTCTGTCAGTGAGCCAGTTGGCAACCCATCTTGTGACGTATGGACTTATACCTAGTTTGGTGAGTTTAGCTATAATTCCAAAATGGGGGATGGTGTCAAAAGTCTTGGTGAGGTCAAGATAGGTTGTGTGAACCATCTTACCCTCATCTACGGCTTTGGTGACTGTCTCAAAGAAGTCAATCAGGTTCAGAAGGCATGATCTGCCTTTCACAAACCCGAACTTGGTGGGGTCCAGAGATTGGAGGTTACCAATGTCTTTATTTATGAGTTCCATGATGATGTGTTCCATGGCCTTGCAGACCAGGCTCATCAGGCTAATAGGGCGATAGTTTCCAGGATCGTTGGTGACTCCCCCTTTGTGGAGTGGGATAACTGTTGCTGTGTGCCATTTAGTGGGCACAAAGCCTGACGTGAGACTATGATTGAACGTGGTGCTTAGGTGGGGAGCCAGTTTGTTCTGAAGTTCATGTAAAACGCAGCCTGGGATGTTGTCCAGTCCCATGGATGCTGTGTATTTGGTTTTAGAGAGTGCAGCTTTTACCTGCATAGATGTGATTACAGGGACTCTGCATTCTTCCTGTATAGATATGGGCCCTTTAGTGGGTGAGAGGGGGGTAATGTTATCACTGAACCTATCTGCCAGGATGTTGGCAATATCAGTTGGTTCTGTAATTTTTGTGCCATTGTGCTGTAACTCAGAGCAGATCTGGGTGTTGCCATTGAGATTCTTCATAGCTATAGAATGCTTTGTGGTTGTCCTTAGAATCCGTGGTGATTTTGTTTTCATAGCTAGCTTTGGAGGATCTTATAAGGGATCTCAACATCTTACTGAGGCTGACCAGGCAGCTCCTCCACTCATGGGATTTTACTCTCTTTTGCAACATTTTCTTCCTTCTGTTGTAGAGTTTGTTTATGGCAGGGGACCACCAGATTGGCTTCCTTTTTTTGGAGGATAGCGTCTTGGTTCTGTTTGGGATAGTACGATCCATGCACTCATGTAAGTGCTTATAGAGTGCATTTGTGTAGGATTCAGCAGTCGTAACTGTATTGTCCATCTGCATGGGTGTCATGAAGTTCACCACGTTTGTCTTAAGAAGCATAAATTTGGCTTTAGAGAAATTTTGTACCGTGGTTTTCTTAATGGTTACAACAAATGTATTTTACCCATCATACATACGCTAGTGATTTTTATATGAAATATATTCATTGTCATGTCTAGGAAGTTGGACATGCATTAGGTTGTGTATATCTGTGAAACATATATGCTATAAAGCACATTTTCATTATGCAAGGCTTACTGATACACTGCTTGCAAGGAACAAGTTTAACATTATCACATTTCTTTACTTATAGTCCTGTTCAAAGATTTCTGAGAAATGTGCTTCTTAAACCCTTTCTAAAAATATCTTACAGCTGGATTTGAGCCCTTAATACACAGTATTATTTATCAAAAGTCCCTGCCCTTATACTTTGCACCATGGAGATAGATATATGACCGGCTGAATTTCTCCGCTCTATACTATCCACAATGCTGACGAAAGCACACCATCGCTAGGTACGGTTAAGTTACCTAAGGCAGCCTAAACTAAATGTTTCACTTTTTTCCATAGGTATTGAACACTGTCAAGTGGAGAGCAAATGTACCTGAAAATGAAAAAATGGAAAAGTAAATACTGTGAATAATTGCAAAGTGATCACAAGATTCAAACAAATGTTTCATAAGCATTATTTCTGTCAGTTCACTACATTTATACCTTTGATAGTTGTCAGATGCATTTACTGAAGTAAGTACTCTCCCTGTTGTGGGGGACGTACAATGACACCAGGTGTGTTTGAGCTACCTAAGGCAGCCTAAACTAAATTTTTCACTTTTTCCTTAGGTAATGCACCATGTGTGCATCTTGCCAAATGAAACCAAATGCACCTTAAAATGAAGGAAATAAAAAAATGTACATGTTGTGATACATTGTAATCTGATCTGTACAAGGATTCAAACAATGCTTCATGCACCTTAGTTCTCTAATTTCTCTGCACATACAGCTTGCAGCATACAACTTGATATCTATCAGGTGCATTTACTGAAGTAAGTACTCTCCTTGTTGCAGGGGGCCAAGTAGCATTGCCAAGCATGGTTGAGCTACATAAGGAAGTCTAAATTAATTTTTTAACTTTTTCCTTAGGTAGTGAACTATGTCTGTACACTGCCAAGTGGATAGCCAGTGTACCTTAAAATGAACATCAATGTAAAAGTAAGTATTATGAACAATAGCAGAGTGTTCTATGAACAGGATTTGAACAATGCTTCGTGTGCATTAGGTAACTCAGTTACACCTTGTACCACAGAATTTGACATCTGTGAAGTGCATTTATTAAAGTAAGTAGTCTCCCTGTTGCAGAGGTGGGGTGGGGGTGCTGCTCAATGATGCTAGTCATGTTTGAGCTACCTTAGGTAGCCTAAACTAGATTTTTCAGCTTTTTCTTTAAGCAGTGAATTATGTTTGCACAATGCCAACTGGCGAGCAAATAGAAAAGACATTAGAAGGATAATGTCTATTTATTTATTTATTTTACATTTGCTTACCAGGAAAGTTTGACTGGGCAGAATGCATTTTCAGAGAAGACCTGGGGAGAAAAGCTCCACATAGTAACATTACATAAAGAAAAATGTAACCATGTATATATATAAAATCACCTTTTAAAATTTTTACTTTTTTTTTTCTCAATGTAACCATGAATATTGATTGTCATCTTTTGTACATGTGGAGCTTTTCTCCCCGGGCCTCCGCTGAAAATGGACATGTATCCAGTCAGACTCTCCCTGTTAACAAATGTAAAATAAAATAAATAAATAAATAAGCATAAATGTTACATTTCATAAATAAAACATAGACATAAATGAAACATTTTATATACAACAGTGAGATACATAACATAGTATCAATTTACAGTACTTACAATCAATAATAGTAATCAGGTAGAGCTAGCTGAGTTTATCTATAGTTACATTAGTACAGTTGTTCAATATTTGATGAAAGTGAAGTCCAGAGTTACATAGTGTGCCACATGGCTTGATTTGGTCATAGAGTGTTGAAGTAATTAATTATAGGGTTGCTTATATAGTTAGTGTAATGCCCCGCCACTGGACCAGTAATCAAGGAGCTTCAATCCTCACCACTGGCATCAGTGGAGGACGTACAATGGGAGGATGACAAGTACACACACAATATTTCCCGATGCAGCTTTCTGCATCAAGTGCAATTTCCCTTAAGAGCACACAGAGACCACAGACAGTCCAGGGGTGGTTTCTCCCTCTTTCTCCAGATCCCCAGTAAGATTCCCCACTGGCACAGCTCTAGAGTTGAAATCTCAGCTGAGTGGCCAAGCCAGGACCTCCAGCACTCTCTCTGTCCAAACAGTGCTTCATGTCCCTGCCCAAGTAGCTGACACACACACTCTTTTAGGTTTGATTTACACACACACACACACACACACACACACACACACACACACACACACACACAAACACAGACACACACCTGAGAAAGGCTGGCACAGGCTTATTAGCTATGCCACCTTTTGCCTAGACTATAAGGTAGTTATCACTGCCACTAGCCAACTCCTTATCTGCTACTTTAAGGCCCTTAACAAAGGATGTCCAATCTTACTGCATAATATTAATATTAATACAAATGGTAGTTTGACCAAGTCCAAGGCTATTAGGAGTGGCCCACACAGTGTCACCAAATAAATTTGCAAGTACTCTCAAAACTTAAATAGCTCTAGACAGATCAGCCACAATGAAAGGTCTAAATATATTTAATAATAAATAATAAAAGAACAAGTAAATACTCAGTGTAGATTCAAAGTGACATCAGAGTTCAAAATCATAGGAAATATTTAAAACAACATTGTATGGCAGTCACAAATAAATAAAGAAAAATATCTAAACTAAGCTTTGCTATATTCCAGACAATGAGTTAGTATACCCTAGAAACTTACTGATGGAGCAAGGCAGATGTGTGGTGAATAGGTCTTTGTTGTTGCCATGTCCAAGACAGAATACAAAATGCATTGTCTCTCTCAGAGAGTTCACAAATTGACATATTAAATATTACTGCTGAGACAGCTTACAGAATGACATCATGTCTTGTCATCTGACTCTATCCCAGGTAAAACCCCCACTGCTGGAAGCTAGCAGTGTTTAGCATCTACCTGTAAAAATACATAGACATCAAATCTTTGGCAGATGCTGGAAGTCATAAAATAATTGCATTCCTTCATGTTTCAGAGATAGTAATTTGTTTACTCCAAAGACAATACAGAAAGCTTCTTAGTACAGACATTATCTCTCCCTCTGCACGGAAACTGAAATATACCATCTTTTTGTGGCCCAGCCATAAAGTAATTTAATTTTAATTATTTTTCTGAAGTTAACCTCCTGTATTCTAGTTTCCACTGTTAAAATATATACATTTAAAAAGTTACAATACTGCATGTACATTTCCATTCTATTACAGTAGGACACACTATGGTTACATTTTAAGCACAAGCACTTTATAAAATATCTTTTCAACACATGTCTGTGCAAACCTAGTTTGTTATACACATGGCATACAGTTCTAATAGTTGTAGCACAAGCATATTATATAAATCATGTTGATATTCACAAATGACATATAATTATTTACAAAATTCCAGACAGTTGTGCTGACAGTATCTACTTTCATCACACTTCTTCCCCCTTCGAAGACTCAAGCTAGTTTTTCAAGTGACTCTTGAGAAACATTGCTTGAGAGGGATAAGCCTATCTGGGAATACATCACCCCATACCCTGTCTTGAGATCTCAACTGCCTTTGCATTGCTGACCCCATCAGAGTGTTGCACTGTCATATCATATGCCTGTAATCCTAGGCTCCAACATAGTAGCTAGGGATTTTGCTGTTTGCTTGCTATCTAGCTGTAGCCATGGCTCCCCCCTCAGATTTCTCCTGCTTTCTACTACACATATTTAGAAAAAGGGCCTCCCTATCATAGTAAGGTTTCAAGCTGTTAACATGGTGCAGATTGTGCCCCTGCCTCTTGCCTAGCAGTTCTATCATGTAGTTACCATTACTGACTTACATTACCACTTTGAAGAGTCCCTGCCAAGCTGCCTGCAGTTTTTTGTGCATGACAGGAATGAGACCAATAA
Source organism: Protopterus annectens (assembly GCF_019279795.1). Lineage (NCBI taxonomy): Eukaryota > Metazoa > Chordata > Ceratodontiformes > Protopteridae > Protopterus > Protopterus annectens. Next base: position 650,471,779 of record NC_056725.1, read on the forward strand.
CCCACTGCCCCAGTCAATACTCTCTAACTCAAGCATTCCTGTCATACCAGACCTTTTTTGCTGTTGGGCTTCTGCCAGGTTTTCCTGGGCCAAGCCCATGGGTTACCTGAGCCTTGTCCCATGGCTTAGGACATATATCACAACAGACTCCTTGTGGGATTCACACTTACCCTCCCACTCATCACAAATCAAATCTAGAGGTCCCCTCACCCTATGCGCTGCATACAGCAACTCAAAGGGTGAAAAACTTGTGGATTCCTGGGATATGTCTCTGTAAGCAAACAACAGATAGGGCAAATATTTGTCCCACTGCCTCTTAAACTGGTCTGCAAATGCCCATAGCATGGTCTTTAACCACTAGTCTTGGGATGGTAGACAGCACTCCCACAGACAAGGCAGCAGGTCATATACCATAACAGACTCTTTGTGGGATTCACACTCACCCTCCCACTCATTGCATAATCAAATCTAGAGGTCCCATCACCCTATGTACCACATGCAGCAACTCAAAGGGTGAAAAAACTGTGGATTCATGGGGTATGTCTCTGTAAGCAAACAACAGATGGGGCAAATATTTGTCCCACTGCCTCTTAAATTGGTCTGCAAATTCCCATAGCATTGTCTTTAGTGTAGAGTTTAACATCTCCACCAGGCCACTAGTCTTGGGATGGTAGAGGGTGGTCTTTAGGTGCTTCCCCACATAGCACTCCCACAGACAAGCCAGCAGGTCTGATGTGAAATTGGTACTTCTCTCAGCCAGTATTTCTTTTGAGAAACCTACCCTGCTGAAAATCTCTAACAAAGCATTTGCCACCTTTTCTGTCTCAATAGAGGACATATCCACCACCTCCAGGTATCTGATAGCATAATCTATTACCACTAGGATATACTTCTTCCCTGTGGAACTTGGGGTACTCAAAGGCTCCACAATATCCATAGCTACCCTCTGAAACTGCTCCTTAATCACAGGCTAAGGCATCAAAGGGGCTTTGACTTTGCCTCCTGCCTTGCCTACGTTTTGACACTGCTCACAGGTCCTGCAGTACCCTGTTACATCCGTGGAAATCCCAGGCCAATATAAGTTCTGCATAATATGTCTCTTGGTACACTTTATCCCCATATGACCTGCAAAGGAAATGTCATGGGCTATGGCTAGAAGTGCCAAATGGTAGGCTCTGGGTACTACCAACTGCTGTATACTCTCACCCTCTAGCGCTCCCTCAGGAGTCCACTCTCTATAATAGTACCCTTTGTCCCAGTATACAGATTCTACCTTTCCTTGAGAATCAGGCACCTCCTTAGCTACCTCTCTCAAGTCTTGTAATATAGGGTCTGAGAGCTAAGCTTGTCTCAACTCTCTCTTTGTAACCCTTCCCAGCTCCCCTTTCACAGGAAGTCTGGTATCCTCTGACAGCTGTGCCTCACTGTCAGTTAGGGTACTACTATTCACCTCTGCCCTTGCAGTCACTCTGTCCAAGGGAACATCAGTGCCACCAAGCAGCTGTGGCTCACCTTCAGTCTCACTGCTACAGGGTAGCTCCCTCCCTGAAGTAGCCACCTGATCAGTCCTGGCTTTAAGTGTGTGGTCTCGCTGGATCCCTCCAGGCCACCAGACCCACATGCTTGTCTCCAAGCCTGACTGCATGTAACTGCATGCACACAAGGTACTGTATTATCAGAATCTTTCCTATCAGGACATCTGCAGGGATATCTTCAAACACACTTTACTTGCTTGCTTCCTTTTCCACCCTCCCAGTTAAGGTGAACCCTTGCCAAAGGTATTTGGAATGGGGTCCCTCCTAAAGTTCTGACTGGAGTAGGCTGCCCAAGCAAGTAGTGCTCCTTTTTAACCATTGCAGGCTTCACAATAGTTAGGTCAGAGGCTGTGTCGCTCTTAGCAATGGCCTGTTTCTCATCTATTAAGATAGGATAGAACCTATTATGGTAGTTTTGTACCCTGGTTGTTTCCAGATAACTTACCTCTGGTGTTCTGTCACTCCCACTTACTAGCCCCCTACCTTTTGTTCCCTACCTTGCCTCCATGGACATCTATATGCTACATGCCCCCACTGGTTACATTTAAAACAGTTAACCCTTAATCCTGGCCATGTACCTGAACTAGTGGATTCCTCTGCTACTGGTGAAGTCTGCTGTGGTGGTTTAGGCTGCCCACCATGGATTCCCTTAGACCCATGTGTAGCACTGGGTATCCCTTTCCTGTGCAGTGATACCCTGCTTGCTAGGTATAGGTCTCCCTTTTCCCCAACACATCTGCTGTATTACATTCCCTATCTGCTAACCAGATTCTCATGTCCTCAGGCAAAGTGCTAATGGCTTGTTCACTCATCAAAAGGTCTGCCAGCCCTTTAAAAGTGGTGACCTGACATCTACTCACCCATCTATGAAAATAAGTGCTTAACTCAGCAACATAATCACACACACTTTCATCTGCCTTGTGTCTATGCTCACAAAACTTTTCACTATAAGCTTCAGGTGTTAACTTAAACACCCTAATAAACAATTCTTTACTGCATTATAATTTAAGCAATAAGTATCAGACAATTTAGAAACAGCAGTTACAGCTTTACCATGGAGTAAGGGGGGGGGTCAGGAACCATACCTATAGCCCTTAGTCAAAATTATACTGTTTACATACCCTTTCACCCATATGAATAAAACAATCAAAATTATCACCCTCTGAAAATTGTGGAAGAAATTTACTGACCTTTATTGCTTCTAGAGTTTGGTTATTCCCTTCTCCATTATCTCCATGGCCCTGGTGAAGAGTCAACATCTCCTTTTCATGTTGCCTTTCCCTCTCATTTTCTTTGGATTCCAGATGCCTTAGCCTCTCTGCTGATTCTATTTCCAAGCATTTGGCCTCCAGTATAAGTCTCTTTAACTCCAATGCATTTTTAAGTCCTCTGAGGCAAAGTTGAACTGTCCATTTTATGATAGTTGTACATACCAAGGCCATTCTGGTTGTTCTGGTTGTTCTCCTGGTTGCTGGTCTGTGATGTAGTTGTGATTAAGGCTGCAATTATTTCTTTCTTTAGTCAGGTTGGCATGCCTCAGTCCTTTGGCATAACACATCTCAGACAACTGGTTCCTTGTCAGCTTGCCATAATCCTCCATTGATATCCTGTCTGCTCTCCCTGATTAACTAAGCTAACAAAAAATAAATAAAACTATTGTGATATGAAACTCTGAATGTTCATTGTGTGGCTGCTGGAAAGTACAAACCGCTTCTTTAGTGACTACTGTTTACAGGCTACAGGAGTTCAATATCCACACCAGGAAATCCTAATATGTGTTGTGGTGATCCCACCACTGCCCACCAATAATATGACTCCCTACCACTAGACCAGCAATCAAGAAGCTTCAATCCTCACCACTGGTACCAGTGGGGGGCATACACTGGGAAGATGGCAAGTACACACACAGTATTTCCAGATGCTGTTCTCTGCATCAAGTGCAGTTTCCCTTAGAGCACACAGAGACCACATTCAGTCCAGGGCTGGTTTTGCCCTCTTTCTCCAGAACCCAGTATGACTTCCCACTGGCACAGCTATAGAATTGAGATCTCAGCTGTGTGGCCAAGCCAAGACCTCCAGCACCCTCTCTGTTCAACCAGTGCTTCATGTCCCTGCCCAAGTAGCTGAAACAAACACCCTGTGAGGTTTGATTTACGCACACACATACACACACACACACACACACACACACACACACACACACACACACACACACACACACACACACACACACACACACACACACACACACACACACACACACACACCTGGAATAGGTTGGCACAGGTTTACTAGCTATGCCTTTTTGCAAGGACTATAAGGTAGTTATCACTGCCACCAGCCAACTCTTTATCAGCTACTTTAACAAAGGGTGTCCAGTCTTACTGTGTAATATTAGTATTAATACAAGTGGTAGTTTGACCAAGAGCAAGGCTATTAGGAGTGGCCCACACAGTGTCCCTAAATAAATAAGGAAGCACTCTGAAAACTTAAATATCTCTAGACAGATCAACCACAGTGAAAGGTTTAAATATATTTGATAATAAATAACAAAGAATAAAAGAATAAGAAAATACTCAATATAGATTCACAGTGACATCAGAGTTCAAAATCACAGGAAATATTTAAAACAACATTGCAGGACAGTCTCAAATAAATAAAAAAAATATTTAAACTAAGCTTTGCTATATTCAAGACTATATCTAAGAGAGTTACTATACCCTAGAAACGTAATGATGGAGCAAGGTAGATGCATGGTAAATGGGTCTTTGTTGTTGCCAGATCCTACACAGAATACAGAATGCACTGTCTCTCTCACAGAATTCACAAATTAACACCTCAAATATTACTGCTGGGATAGCTTTTAGAATTTTCATTTCTTGCCATCTGACTCTATCCCAGGTGAAACTCCCACTGCTGGAAGCTAGCAATATTTAGCATCTACCTGTGAAAATTCATAGAACTCAGATATTTGGCAGATGCTGGAAGTCATAAAACAATTGCATTCATTCATGCTTTCAGAGGTAGTAATTACCTCACTCTGAAGACAATACAGAATGCTCACTAGTACAGAAATTATGTCTCCCACTGCACTGAAACTGAAAGATACCATCTTTGTATGGCCTATCCATAAAGTCATTTAATTTCAGTTATTTTTCTGAAGTTAACCTCCTATATTCAGTTTCCACTGTTAAAATATATACATTTTAACAGTTACAATAGTGCATGTACATTTAATTTCTATTCCATTAGGGTCATGCTGTGGTTACATTTTAAGCACAAGCACTTTATAAAATATCTTTTCAACACACATCTGTACAAACCTAGTTTGATATACACATGACATACAGTTCTAATACAGTTGTAACACAAGCATGTTATACAAATCATGTTGATATTCACAAATAACATATAATTATTTACAAAATTCCAGACAGCTGTGCTGACAGTATCTCCTTTCATCACAGTTAGTAAATACAGATGAGTTAGGAGAGATTATGTCAAGTCACGTATGGTTTCATTATATAAAAGTAACCGATAGAAAAGTAAAACATGACGGAGAAAGAAATTCAGGATGAGAATATTGTAGGAAAATAGCTGTAAATGGAGATAGTCAGTGTACGCTATGTTCCTATGTTGTTGAATAAGGAAATGGATAGTGAAATATATATTAAGGAAGTTACAAATAGTGAAAGAAAGGCATTGCATGGGTATATCTACAATGAATGGAGCAAGAAGTGTATTCAAGTGAATAATTCTTCCTTCTTACCTCTCCTGGCAACATCAGATATTTACTTTGTGTAACACATTATTTGAATGGTAGTTAATGACATATTGTTAAAGTGTGCAGACTAATGATCACATGTTGTTAGCAATAATGACAACAATTGATTTTTAAACAACAACACGATGCTGTCATAAAATGTCATGAAATATATATACAGACAATTCTCTGCAAAAGTACCATGTCAATGGATTCAAACCTTGCATTGATATACTTTGTCTGTAAGGGCACTGCACTTATACCTTGTACTGGAAAGAAAGTGTCAGGTGTATTTTCTTTCCTGAGTACTGTCGAAAGTGCTGACAGTCGCAGAATGCTACATGGCTACTTTGTGCTACCTATGGCAACATAATCTAAAACTTTCATCTTTTTCCTTAAGTTGAGAAATTTATTTTTGTGCTGCCAATTGGCGCACAAATGATACAAGAAAATAAAAATATAAAGCATTGTAGATAATTAAACTTACTTGTACATGTTGGACCAAGTGTGTTGTGTTATAACAGGAGATTGTATGGATTTGAACCCTCAAACAAGAGTAATGAAGGCAATTATTTCACCTTACTTTAAGACTTGACACAGACAAAGACATATATTATCAAGGTGTTAAACAGTTTAGATGTAATGATAATGTGAAATTGTATCAAGTCACATTGAAAGTGCATCAGAAAGAAGTTAAAAAAGTTGTAATTTCACATTTCACATTGAATGTTTGCATGATTGGGATCTTGCCAACACTTAGCATAGGCACGTACTCACATGATATTAAACAAAGACTACAATCACTGTAAGTGCATCCTTTTGTTTCTGCCTGGTGCATCCTGTGATTATCTATCCTTTCATAATAGCAGCTCTATCACTGTTTTCATGCCATAAGTCATCATTAATAATGATTATAGTATTCCCTTTAATATGAGCAACCTTTCCTTCTAAAGAACAGTAACTGTGATCATTTAAGCCAGCATTTGAATGTTAGGAATGTCATTCTCCTAAATCAGTCAATGTACTTGCAGCCATTTTTTAAAGTTTCTTCTCCCTGACACACCTTTCATAAGTGTATAGTAAAGGGGGGGGGGCAATGTGAAAGCTGATACTCCTGCAGTCAGGAAATCAAAGACACCTGCAAGATATTGACAGGAAACACTTTTCAGTGTTGATCCTTGCATTGCTAGGATATGTGCATGCAATTATGTAGGTCCCTAAACCATATTTACATTCCCTATACTTACTGTAGTATTTGGTATTAAGGAATGCTAATGATTTGACACCTCATGTCCATAATCACTGTGCTGACAGGCTTATTCTGCAATATTAAGGAATGCTAATGATTTGACACCTCATGTCCATAATCACTGTGCTGACAGGCTTATTCTGCAATATAGACAGACACACACACACACACACACACACACACACACACACACACACACACACACACACACACACACACACACATGTAAATAAGGTAGTGGTGTAGTTAATGCTCTTGTTTTCTACTGGGGAGAGTGTTTTAAAACACAGAGCCCAATACTGCTGGCAAAACAAGACTTTGCAAGATTTACCTATTTTCTACAGTTCTGTATTGTCAAGGTATGTTGATATTTCTTTAGTAGTGCTTTTAGTTTGACATGTAAATGTGAAGTGTATTGACCACTGAAAATCATTTATATAATTTTAGATTTATTTAATTTTCTCCCTTTTCCTTGCCATAGCCATGTCTGCATTTCCACAATTATGCCACAAAATAATACATAACCAGTTTATTATTATTATTTATTCTGTATGTTATATTTTCATAGTCATTACATATTTTTGTAATGCAAGAATGTGGTAAGGTCTAGTGATTTTATCTGTGTTAGCAGGGAAAGAAAAAAAGTGTTGCTTTTTTTGTCTATTTCTATGAGAGTGAACTCCACAGTGATAGATATGGCAGTAGTAACATTTTGGGGGGTACTAGTCTAATGCCACATTTAAATTTGTTAATGCAGCAATGTATTACAAATGTTACATCTGTATTATATCAATTACAGATGTGTTATAATATCTGTGCTGATATTTGATTTTTAAATATACTTTTTTGTCAGGAGTTGGAGGAATAAGGAGTTATTGGGGTGGATTGGTTGGGGGGATTGGGCTAGGTTGATGGGGGATTGGGTGGAAGGGGACGGGGTTGATGGGGTTGCAGGGGGTGATTGGGGTATTGGGGGTTTTGGGGAGGTTTGGGCAGTCTAACTTGTGTGTAGTCATGAGTAAGCACTTAAAACACAACATCCATCCTGTATGTTTATTATATAAGTTATTCTGTGGGCCTGTTTTCTATTTCTTTTCATATAGGGATATGGCACCCAAGAATATATCTGTACCACATGAGCCACTTTATAGTGATGCAGAAAATGAGGTAATTATTTGGGTCTTACATCACCATGGAGCTTTTTTGTGAAGAAAATGTAGAGGTGACCAATCTGCCTGAGACAGGCTATGGTGTCAGGTGGACACTGACTTCATTGCAGTTGGAAGTCATGGGAGATCATACTCCCAGATAACACACCAGACAACTGATATGATAACCTCTTCCCTCTGTAGGGCCACTGTAATTACTCAGGAATAGGGGGCTACAGGGGCTATTGAACCTCCACTAATTGAAACTGAAGAGTTCCTGTGCACTCACAGAGATCAGTTGTCTTATATATAAAGAACCATCAATAACCATGTGAGTCAAACTACTGTCATACAGAAAAAGTGGAGTTTGCTTTGGGTTGGGGCAGCCAAATGTTCACCAAATTTTTTTATGCAAACCTTTTTAATCTGTACTTGTTAAGGAGATTGTTCTGTTTTTCCTGTTTCATTTGCACTGTGATCTTCAGCAGACTTCTTTCTTTTCCATTACTCTCACATCTGGGCTACAGGCTGCCAGCTCACCTGCACATGGTAGGCACACATTTTTATTTATTGTTAATGTTGTAAATAAGGTAGATTCAGGTCTATATGACAATAACGTCTTTGTAGCTTAGTGACATTAAAGCTTTTGTAACTTTAATATCTGTTATGAAACTTAATATACTTTAATTATAAGGTAAATATGTGATCAATGTTATTCTCCCTTTTTCTGTTTGTTGGGCTTATTGCTTGTTCTCATATGTGATCCTGAGAGTGACACTGTGGTACTCCTATCACCTGACAGCATATTGGCAAGCAACCTCTGATGATGATGGTGCAGATGAAGAAGGAACAGTCTGGGGGTGTAGAGGGTCAGTCTAACACTGAGGTTGTGACTCCCACATCCTCTGCCCATGTTTTGTTCACAGTCAGTATGCTTATGCATACCTAGGACACAAAGTCCGCTGATACAGGACAGGTTGGGGTTGACACAGTTGATCAGGCTAGTGTGGTTACTCCAGTTTCAAACCAGTTGCCTCTCTCAGTAACCATTGTGATGAGGTGATTACATAGAAGAAGTTGGTAGGGGTGCTCTGGGGAGGCCTTCTCTGCACTTTCCTCCTGAAGCTGGTGTGTCATTAGGTGCCAACAGATGTATGTGTAGGGCCATAGTAGAGGCATGTGCATGTTCCACCCACGCCTTGGAAGAGATAGTGTGACTACAGAATGTTGTTCATTCTGACATGAGCAATTTCCTGAACAATGTGTGCAACTCCTTAGGATGAATGACACACTGGATCTGGAAGTTTCTGCGATGGAATATCTGTTGGGGAAGCGTGTGGATCCACAAGGCTAGAGAGATGCTCTATCTTCTGATGTTTTCAGACATGACCATGTAAAATCCTGCTCCCACAGTGACACTACAGCCACAATTCCATCAATGATTGCAGTGCCCACACCCAGACATGGTAGGCTACAGGGTCATGTTTCTGGATGTAGTCCTGATGAGAGCGTGTTCAGCAGACCTAGCTCACATTCAGGTAACACCCCAACTTCTAGACAGGGCCATGGAAGTACCAGTGCAACTCATGGTAGAGGTGATTCATATGGTCAGGGGTGATGACGCTGAACTGAGTACTCTACCATGCATGGTTCACATATGTCCATGATGCCATGATGTAGTGCTAGCACAGTGCTTGATTATGTTCATTCAGATGTACACACATAGAAAAAATTCACTTGCCTATACCACTTTACACAAACACAAACTAAACAGTAATGCTGAGTGCTACACTTCTGTAGTTCCTGGCCCTGAACACTGTATACTCTGAGAGATGCATATGTTTCTTACTTACACACACTAACTTCTTTGGTATCAGCCTTTGCCTCTTACCATCCCCCAGTCACCCTGTGCAAATTATGATGGTTGTGCCCTGCTATTTGTACATGTCTATGTGACTTAGAGTTGCATATAAGCCTGATGCATACAGTGGATTGCTGAGGCTTGGTTATTCACAAAATTGGATTTATCAGTTTATATTGCATAACTAAAGCTGTTGATTTCTTGTTCCTACTAATCTGTGACTGGCTTACTGTTGTATTGTTCTACAGCACCATATTTCAGTTAGTATTATCATTACAGCATTGGAAGCATTAGATACTTCACTCTTGCTTGTTGGTACAGTCATGCAAATGAGGGCAAAATTGACCTGTTTCATGTTTTATGGACATCAGTTAATTGAAATGTTTGATACAAACTATTGATTCAAACACATACCTGTTATGTTGCAAACATCTTAAGAGAGGAGATATTACTAACATAACTGTGCACCTTAGATAAAAGGTGATGCATAGAGGCATATTCATGTTTCCTTAGGAGAACAATCATTTATATATACTTTTTTAACGTTCCATACTTAACTTTTGTCATTGCTGCAAGTAACAATTGTGTGCTTTGGAGATGTCCCTGTATGATGCTATCAGAACACAACCATTACATGGTTAAGTAAAGGTTATGGTGTCTGACAGACATCAGTTTTCCTATGTGTATGTGTGTGTGGGATCTTAGACTTTGAGCTAGGTAGTGATTATGTTCACTATCCTTTGCCTCTTAGCCAGTGCCAGGGTATACACTGCACACCTCCATCTACCAGTACCATCTGCAGCTGGCGGTTCTCCCTCAGACTCCTCATCTGTACCTGCTGCTGATGCTACTGCTGGCCCTGCCTGTGGTCCTTGAAACTGTGCTCCTGTCAATTGCTGTCCTTGCTAAAGCTGTTTCCTGAGAATAATATTATATAATATGACATAGACTATAAGTATTTTGGCACATGTGCCTGAGTTTTACTGCAGTGCACCTCCTGGTGTGTCTAGACACTGGAACCTTGACTTAAATAAGCAAAACACGTGTTCTGTGATATTCTTAATTTTACTGCAGGTTTCACTGTATCATTGATTGGTTGGGCTGTGAAAGTTTTTCATGGGTGTCATGAGCCAGGGCTCCAATGTGAAATTTACATACCCCACTAGATGCTCTTAAGGGATGTCACCCAAGCAAGCCTAGTGTACAGTTCACAAGTGTGCCATATGTGTGAGTCATGGAAACTGCCTAGGTTATGTTTACAGACATTGTAGATAATCCCTTGGGCATTACAGACAACCTGACATTATATAGAATGGAAACCTTTTTTGTTGATGCACTTTCCTCTTTGTTCCCCAGGTGGGGCTTTTATTTCTATGTGTGCACAATCTATGGCCCCCAAAACTTAAGGGGAATGTGCTATTGCATAGAATTCCTGCATGGTTCTTGCTCTCTCATGTGGTGTCTGTGGGAAAGCAAGAGAAACAATGGTCCAAAACGGTTAGTTTATTATAAAACAGCAAACAAAAGCTTTCGAGTTAATAAACTCTTCTTCAGTATAGTGTTAAAACAGACAAGCTGTAATGCATCAATATATATCACATACCAGCCAATAAAAACAACACAGTTCACCACATGGTATAAAAGCATACAATTTTTTAAATCAAACTTGACTAATTCATATAAGAAAACATCAATCTGAAGTTAAGTCACATGAGCGTTTCTCTTTTAATAGTGGTTTTAAACTGTTAGTGACATTTAGTCCTGGTGGGTGGTCAGCCCAAAACTAATTTATCAATTTATATTACTCTATCTCTGACTTATTAGCAAGGTCACCACCTCTATTCCCTAGTGTGATTCTTGATAAAACATGATATTTAAAGCTAAGCTGCACACAATTCATCATTATATGCTTTGCCAAGGCATCAGTTGGCACACTTATTCTAATATCAGAGAGATTTGAGGAAATTCTTTCTTTTAACTTTTGGTTGGCCTTTCCAGTATAGAATGCCTCATAGGCTATACAGTTTGCTAAATAGACCACATCCTGGGTATCCTGTGCCCATAGCTACCTCAGCCGCTAATAAAAATAGTTCTCTCCGAACATAAATACATTATTAGCAAGCACTGTGTCGAACATAGAACATAACATATAAATTTTAGTCACACTCAAGCTACTATGGTTACTAAGGAACTCTCTAAAAGACTGTATTTCTATATCATTAGTTATGACTGCAAGCTGCAACTTTATATCTAGTCACTAAATCCACTCTTGTAACACAGTTCTCTTTTGACCAAGTATGCAATGGTGTTAAAAATTCATTTACATCTTTAATAAAACTTTTACTATACTGTAACATATATGTAGCTCTTTCTCTAAATATTTAGATAGTGCAGTGGTAATCCATCTTTTCCCTAATACAATTGTCTCATTGGTGGATTAGTAATATTTTTATGTATTTTTGGGAGACCGTAAATGTTTGGAATTACAGGGTGTGCTAAATACAAGTAATTATATAGCTCTGGTGTAATGGAGCATTCCATTAATAAATCATAAAAAAAAGTTTTCACTTTAGAAACAATATAATTCACCTGTAAGCGACTAATCTTCTTAAATGTACTCTCATCTTCCAATAAATGCAACATCCAATTAATATAATCAGCAGTCTTCATAACTACTACTTTTCCTCCCTTGTCTGCTTCTTTAATTATTATATAATTTCTAGCTAGAAGACCATTTAATGCAGTTCTTTCATCATATGTTAGATTATAGTATATTTTACCACCTTTTTTAAAAAGCAATTCAAAGGTTCAAAGGTTCATATGTTCATAGGTAGGTACTAGGCTATTGGCCCTAGGGCCTATATAAACCTAGCCAGAAATGTACCCTGGCTTTCGTCACCCAGGAAAATTATTTTCCTGTGCCCCTGTCGAGCAGAGCCACAGTGGTGATCCCCAGGGTGAATTTCCTATTTCTCATTCAGTCATCAAGATTTTTCTTGAAGAGTGCTAATGAGGAGCTTTGTTTGATATAGATAGGTAGTTTATTTCATTGTATGGGAAGTCTCTGGGACAGAAATCTATCCCTCCGGCATATTCTGTTTATTGTGGTGACAAGGTTTAGGTCCCTAGAGCGTGTAGCTCAGAGGGATTGGGATTTCTTTAAGTGGAGCATGTCCAACAGCTCTGGGTTTGACATAGCTTTGTATGTTAGGCAGAGATCACCTCTGAGTAGGCGATATGCGATGGAGTAAAGCTGGAGAATTTTGAGATGGTCTGCATAGAGCATCTGTTTGAGGCCTGTAATCCTCTTTGTGAGGTATTTCTGCAGCCTTTCCAGTTGTTGTAGATGTCTTGGGAGGTACATGCCAAAAGGGGCATTGTACTCTATAATGGGTCTAATGAGTGATGAGTAGAGGGGAACAATGACCTCTTTTTTCCTGGATGAGAAACCTTTTGTGATGAGGTGTACCATGTAGAAGGATTTTCTGACTACTGTGGCAATGTGATTATCCAAGGAGAGACTACTGTTCACCTGTGTCCCAAGATCTCTTATCACACTTTTGGTGTTAAGTTTACTACCGCCTGTGTGGTAGTTCGTGGGTACAGAGTTTTTACCAAAGGGGATGACAATGCACTTTTTGGCATTGAGCTTGAGGCCATGGCTTTGACACCAGGCATCTGTCTCAGTGAGGCCCTTTTTTAGGATGTCCATATCATTAGGAGTTTTGATTATGACTCCTAGTTTGCAGTCATCTGTGAACTTCATTAGTCAAAGACCTTCTGTGTTAGCCTGTACGTCAGAGAAGTAGATACCAAACAGGAGAGGACCCAGGACTGAACCTTGTGGTACTCCACTTGTCACTGGTCTGAAGTTGGATTTGGAGTCTGCTACTTTCACAGTGTGGGTTCTGTCAGTGAGTCAGTTGGCAACCCATCTTGTGACATAGGGATTTATACCTAGTTTAGTGAGTTTATCTGTAATTCCAGAGTGGGGGATGGTGTTGAAAGCCTTGGCATGATCTAGATAGGTTATGTGAACCACCTTACCCTTGTCTACGGCTTTGGTGACTGCTTTAAAGAAATCTATCAGGTTTAGGAGACATGATCTGCCTTTTACAGACTCAAACTGGGTAGGGTCCAGAGTTTGGAGATTACCACTGTCTTTGTTTATAAGTTCAATGATGATACATTCCATGGCCTTGCAGACCAGGCTCATCAGGCTAATGGGGCGGTAATTCCCGGGGTGTGTGGTGGATTCCCCTTTCTGGAGTTGGATATCCATCGCTGTATGCCATTCAGTGGGCACAAAGCCTGAGGTGAGGCTATGATTGAACATGGTACTTAGGTGGGGTGACAGTTCATTCTGTAGTCCATGTAGAACACAGCCTGGGATGTTGTTAGGTCCCATGGATGCTGTGTTCTTGGCTTTGGAGAGTGTGGTTTTTACCTGTGCAGCTGTGATTATAGGAACTTTGCATTCTTCCAGTATAGAGATGGGCCCTTTAGGGGGTGAGAGGGGGGTAAAGTTAGCACTGAATCTATCTACCAGGATGTTGGCAATATCAGTTGGTTCTGTATATTTAGTGCCATTGTGCTGTAATGCAGAGCAGATCTGAGTGTTGCCATTGAGATTCTTGGCATAGCTATAGAATACTTTGTGGTTGTCTTTAGAATCAGTGGCGATTTTGTTTTCGTAACAGTTGATCAGCTTTGGAAGATTTTATGAGGGATCTCAGCTTCTTACTGAGGCTAACCAGGGAGTTCCTCCAATCATGGTATTTTACTCTTTTTTGCAACCATTTCTTTCTTCTGTTGTAGAATTTGTTTATGGGAGGGGGACCACCAGATTGGCTTCATTTTTTTGGAGGATAGCGTCTTGGTTCTCTTAGGAATAGCACAATCCATGCACTCATGTAAGTGCTTATAAAGTGCAATTGTGTAGGACTCAGCAGTCATACCTCTATTGTCCATCTGCATGGGTGTCATGAAGTTTGCCACTTCTGTCTTAAGATGTGTGAAGTTGGCTTTGGAAAATTTTTTATGGTAGTTTCCCTAATGGGGGGTGGGGGCGGGATGTGGATGTCTAGGGTGATTAGCTTGTGGTCGAATCTGACCAACGAGGAATTGACCTTTGGTGTGGAGCAGTCACCCATGTTGGTAATGACCAGGTATAGGATATTGCTTCCCCTGGTGGATTGTGGATAAGATGATCCAAGGCGCTGGAATTTAAGAATTCCAGAAAACGTTGAGCAAAAGCATTGGTACATGAGTAGTTTTCCCAGTTAATGGTGGGTTAGTTGACATCGCCCATTATTAGGGTGTTAGGTTGTACCCTAATATTTTCCAGTGTATCAAGAAATGAGGAGTGGGAATCCTGGAGCATGGTGGGGGATCTGTAGCAAGCTACAATTTGGATTGTGGTCTTGCCCAGAGTTAGTTGCACTTGGATAATCTCGGATGCATTATGCTGAGCAACTATCCTGGAGGTGTGGATATCCTTAATGAATATGGACATGCCTCCCCCTTTAGTGTTTCAGTCCAGGTTAGGTGGCCGAAAGGTGTGGTATGAATTATAGTCTGGTAATGAAGGGGTACTCTCTGGAGCCTTGAACCAGGTCTCTGACACTGCACAGATGTCGATGTTCTCCATTTTAAGGAGTGCCTCGAATGAGTGCATTTTGAGGTTTAGACTTCTAGCATTAAGTAGCATTACCATCAGATTTTGCTTGCTTGTACCTGTTACAGTGGTGAATTTGTCATTTGAACCTTGCCTAAAAAAGGCACTATAGGGGTGGCAAGAGCCTTAGCCAGTATCCGGAATCCCAAGGGTGACAGGTGCAGGCCATTTCTGGCAAAGCATCGTGGTCTGTCTATCATGTCATCCCAGGTAGACAGATACTGGATCACCTTAGAATGACACCAGAAGCTTAGCCAATTGTTGAAGTCAATCATTTTGTCCTTATGCTGCGGTATCATTCTGGGCGATGGCAGGATGCTACTCAGGGCTAGGGTCATACCTGTCTGGGCTACAAGATTGGAGAGCTCTTCCATGTCTCTTTTCATGTAGTCCAGGGAGGTACATCTCAGGTCGTTCCCACCAAAATGGACAATGACAGAGTCATATTTGTACTTGTTGTGGAGTGACCTGAGTGTGTGGGTTATGTGATGAATCCTGGCACCTGACAGGCAGCTGACAGTAACCTTCTCCTTGTTTAGCCTGGTGAGTGGGACATCAGTTTGCCTGACTATAGAGTCACCTATTACTAGTGTGTTGGGTATGTTGTTTTGCCTTATGGGCTGTGGTTGATTGGCACACTAAGTCTGTGGGCTATGTGCCATTTGGGTTGTGTTGGGGAGTGGAGGCTGCTTGCGTTTCTGCTTTGGAGGTCTCTGTTGCTTGAGCAAATTATTATTGAGAGCCTCCATGAACATTTTTATGTTTCTATGTGTGGATTTTGGTAGTGTAGGTTTTGAGGGACTATGTGATGAGTGTGGTGTGGTGCAAGTGTTTTCCTTCTCCTTTTGATTGTCTAGGCCAGTCTTTGGTGAAGAGAGCTTTGCTTCCAGTTTGGCTATATAAGTGCATCTCTCACAGGTCGTAGTGTTGGGTGGTAGGAGGCGAGGGTTGTCTGTGTACATGAGGCAATTACTGCATTGTCCCAAGATGCCCATATTCATCCAGTAGACAGGAGAAAACACCGGGACCTGACCCATAGACATGCCTGGATAGGTGCTAATTTATTAAGTACTAAAAACTGTTTTTCTGTAGATAAGTGAGGAAAGCTGAGTGCTGTAATAATAGCTTATTTAGTGCTGATCATTCTCTCACATTTTATAAAATGCCTTAGTACATGAAGTTATGAAAGTGCTGCTATGTTTTATCTGCAAATCATAGTTACGTTCATTATTCTTAAACATATTTTTAGTTCTAAATTATTAACTGATGTTACTCTTACACATAACTATCCATCTTTTGAAACATCTGTTTATAAGAAGAATGTGCAGTTGACAATATTTGTACATGCATGAAGCAGGCATACTGGGTATATCCATAAAAATATTGTTAAAAGCCAATTTCTGAGGGCCAGTAGGTTAAATACCATTGATAATGGTTTTGATAAAGAGCTAGAAGCTATGGCCTCAGATTTTAGGGTAAGAGGCTATGATACAAAACTGATAGAGAATAATAAATATGTAGTTAGGAAAGAAAGAATTTCATCCCAAACTAAAAATTCTGAACGTACTATGACTAAGAGAGATAGAAAGGGGTATATTAGATGTATACTGAAATATAATAGGCATACATCTCAGATAAGATCTGTAATACAGATGTATTGGACTATACTTAAATCTGATACTGAGTTAAATAAAATTATAGGAGAAAGACCTTAGTTTACCTATAAAAGAGAAAGGAACCTAAAGCAGAGGCAGATACCTGTATCACCAATAATAAATCCTATGTGGGTTTCTGGAAACTACCAGTAGCTAGTAAATGTAGTGCTAAACATACCTTTGTTTCCACTGGGATTTGTTTTCTATGATTTCCTTGTCGCCTGAGGTGGGGGTGGCAGAAATTCCAGTGTTTCGCTATCTACCCTGTACCTTTCGACAGTTTCTGTTTCATGTAGTCCATGATAAGTTCCCCTTTTAGAAATGGATAGTACTGAAAAGTAAAACGTGAAGATAAGTTAAACAGGGTCTAAACACTCTTCCTCTTCTCTTACAATGGCTGGCAGCAGCACCCTGATTTAAATCCTGCTACACATAGAGCATAATAATGGCAGCGGCACCCTAACATGTTTTTTTTCTAAGTGTCATCATGCCTGTATTACAAAAGGTTTTGGTGTACATGGCAAAAGCCTACACCAAATGCACACAATTAATTTACAGTGCCCTGAATAACTGCTATATTGAACTGGTTAATTATTATGTACTTTGGCTCTTTATGCTTACCATAACATTCTGCCATTTCCCATTGTTTGGTGGCTCTACATGTCATGAAGGTTCAATTAATGAGTATCAAATAGTGTGCTATTGTGTTGATGGTGCTTTGCATGTCAACATGATTGCTACACTTCATGTAGCTCTTTATGAATCTGGCCCTATGTCAACAGTGGAATATAGCCACAGTTCAAAATATGCATAATTTGTAAAATTTAAATGAACATTGATTTTACAAACCTATAATGAATACTCATAAATGCTGGATTTTCCATGAACATTTATTACTTTAATAAAATAAATTACATTTATGGATGAAACCTATGAATGCTATTATAAAATGTGGAACATCATATAGCATATTGTCATCAACCCCATTTTCCCATTTAGTACTTGGGGTCAGGGTGTCACAAGCACTGAATGCTAACATATGACTTTCATTAAAATATTTTTGAATTTTTGAACAAATAATGAATACTTAAACAAATACTTCCTGAAAAAAAACAGAAATGCTCACCTTTCTTAAGTATAAGGTTGAGTGTTTGTTCCCAATTGTACTGAAAAGAAAGACATAAAGATGAATTAGTTAACCATTTCTAATGCTGACATTCTACCGAGGATTCAATAAACTCCATGTAGGCTTAGTACAAAACCTACATGGAGTTTACATGTTTGCACAATCAGCAGCAGAGCTAATTGCATATGCATGCTGCATATCACGCTCACACGGATATAAGTGAGGTTTCATGGCCAGCAACAGTGTCAAAAGCCAGGAAATCATATAAAGCAGCATGAACACATTCCGACATCCAGACGTTTACCTGTGGGCAAAAGTTCGACAGGATTGCATGGACAGCTACAATGACTACCAGGGTTTAATTTAAGGCAATGAATGCATTACTAACACATAATAGGAAAGTATACTCAGTGCAAAGTACAGTACAGACATGTTTTGGCCATACTGAAATACAAGTGTGGTAATCAACAAGAGCACATAAACTGCATTATGGGAAATGTGTGTATTAAAAAGGGCCACAGACAGGAATGGTAGGCATGAACAATGAGTAAGAGGACAAGTGAAACATGGTAATGTACATCATATAAAGGCATGTCAATGTACATATACCCAAAGATAAGACAGCTATAGCATGAACATTAATCACATATGTACTCAATGCAGTACGTGCTAATTACACTTCCTGTGTAGGTGTATTCATTTCATCCCATACATAATTGCATTTTATGTGACTCTCAGATGAGGTCACATATCTATGGAGATGATTGTTTAAGATATAAGCAACGTGATATGATCATTCTGCATATCTCTCAACTGTACAGATTTTCACAGAATGTCCAGATTTTTGCCTCATATTTATGTATTTATTTATTTTTATTTTATTTATTTATTTTACATTTGTTGTAAGACATGCGCTACATACAAGGGATCTGTATATATAGAAAAATAAATAAATAAAATAAATAAATAAAAAATAAATAAATCTCTCAACTGTACAGATTTTCACAGAATATCCAGATTTTTGCCTCATATTTATAGTCCATTTTTCATAAAATTGTGGTTTTCTGTCATTAAAGACTAAAGTTAGAAAATAAAGACAGATGTTTGAGTTTCAGACTTCATATTCTATCAAGTTTGTAAGAGCAATATTTAATAATTGTCCCTGTTTTGGGCCTTTGTCTCACTTTTATTAATGGCTTGTCCAGATTCTTGCTCTAAGAGGTTGAGAGATATGTTATAAAGGACATTTAGCAAGGGCGGTATACTGTATACACCAGGGGATATGTGCATATTGTGAAAATGTGGCAAAAAAGTTGTTTGACTATGAATGTAATGTCAGCATAGGTCTCAACAAATTGGGACACAGTAACAGGCTCATGGACAGCAGTAAACAGAAGCATAGGTTCATAGGTTCATAGGTTCATAGGCTCATAGGTTCATAGGTAGGTTCTAGGCTATTGGCCCTAGGGCCTAGTGCCTATAAAAGTATATAAGCATACACAATAATGGACCACATCAGAATAATACCAACATTAATCTGCATCATTGACATGAAATATGTGATGGTGAGTTATTAACATGCCTTGCATGAACATACTTGCACCATTGTAATGATTCCTCAGTAATCTATATGGAAAATCATGCACACCTTCCTCCAAAATGATAACTTTTTGGAGGTGTTAAAAAGGATACTATTACAACTGCATTTTAAATTAGGAGCAATCCTGGATGGTTGAGAGGCTGCATGACACATTTATGCCACAATCCACACTTGCATGAATGTAACCCATGCCATTAATGTTATCAATGAGCTATGTATTTACTGGGTGCATCACAGCAAGATGAATCACACATACACCTTGAAGGGAAGTCTTGTCGGCTCCTAATGGTTACGCATCACAAAGAATACTAATGTATGCGCAAAAAGATGTGTTAAAGCACACTGTGGAATGATACACTTGAATAAATTATCCCTGGAAGATGAGTGTTGAGGTACATGTAAAAGGGTACATTGTACTCAATTATTGGTGTGATGATGGCTGAGAACAATGGGACTATAATGTCCTTTGATGTGGATGTCCTGCCCATACTCAAGACATGCGCTACATACAATGGATCTGTCACCACTGTGGCCACATGCTATTGGAAGTTCTGCTTACTATCTACCTGAGTACCAGGTCACATACCACTTGGTCTGACCCTAAGGGTGTGATATCTATACTGTAATTAGCTTGTGTATTTGCTTTCAAAAGGAAATAATTAAGCTTTCTGTTCATCTAATGTGTCTCCATGCTCTGGCATCAATCATTTTTGTGTATTAATACTTTCTGCGTAAATCAGTAGTGTTCTTGGATTCAATAATTGTCTGCAATCTGCAGTCATTCACAAAGTTGGTTAGACAAATAACATCTAATTTTACCTTGACTTCTGAGACTTAAATACTGAGCAAGAAAGGGCTTGGTACAGAACTGGTTACTGAACTCTATGTGGAGGTAACTCCACACACACTTTAACATTATGTGTCTTGTGTATGATCTATTTGTCTAACCGATTGGTGATGTAGGTGATAATGCCCACTTGAGACAATTTCTCTGTAATACCTGAATGTGGATTTGTGTCAAATCCCTTGACCAGGTCAAGTTATGCAGGATAACACTCTTTTCCTCATGCATGCCCTTGTTGACTTTCTTGAAGACGTCAACTAGATTTAACAGACATGTTGTAGTTTTAACAAATCAAACACGGTGTCAGTCATCTGGTCAGGATAAAATAGATGAACAGTTGAGGGATCTCTTCAAGCACATTTGTTATATACAAGCACATCAGGATTGAGGCTTAGTAACTTAAACTCTCACCCCCTAAATGGCCCATCTCAATACCGGAAGATTGCCAAATTCCAGTAATAACGGCCACACAGGTACAAAACGCACTCTCTAAAGCCAAGAATACAGCATCCATGGGACCAGATGACATCCTGGGCTGTGTACTACATGAACTACAATATGAACTGGCACCTCACCTAAGTGTCATGTTTAATCATAGCCTCACCTCAGGTTTCATGCCCACTGAGTGGCACAGAGCTATAGTTATCCCAATCCACAAAAGGGGATCCACCTTGGATCCCGGAAACTACCGTCCCATCAGTCTGACAAGCCTTATCTGCAAGGCCATGGAGCGTATTATCATGGAACTTATAAACAAAGACATTGGCAACCTTCAGACACTGGACCCCACCCAGTTTGGGTTTGTGAAGGGCTGATCTTGTCTCCTGAACCTGATTGACTTCTTTGAATCAGTCTCCAGAGCCATGGACAAGGGTAAGGTGGTCCACACAGCCTATCTAGACCTTGCCAAGGCCTTTGACACCATCCCCCACTCTGGAATCATAGATAAACTTACTAAGTTGGGCATTAATCCCTATGTCACCCAATGGATTGCTAAATGGCTTCCTGATAGAACCCACACTGTAAAAGTAGCCAACTCCAAATCCAGCTCCAGACAAGTGACAAGTGGAGTACCTCAGGGTTCAGTCCTGGGGCCGCTCTTGTTTGGCATCTACTTCTCTGAAGTACAGGTCAACACTAAGGGACTCTGGCTAACAAAGTTTGCAGATGACTGCAAACTGGGAGCCATTATTGAATCCCCAAATGATGTGGATACTCTACAAAAGGGCCTTACAGAAACAGATGCTTGGTGCCAGAGCCATGGGCTCAAGCTCAATGCCAAGAAATGTATTGTTATCCCCTTTGGGAAAAACATGTATCCATGAATTACCATATAGGTGGCAGTACACTAAACACAGAAAGTGTGATAAGAGACTTAGGGACACAGGTGGACAGTGGTCTCACCTTCGATAACCACATCGCCACAACAGTCAGGAAATCCTTCTATGTGGCACACCTCATCACAAAGGGCTTTTCATCCAGAACAAAGGAGGTCATTGTCCCACTGTACTCATCCCTCATTAGACCCATTATAGAATACAATGCCCCATTTGCTATGTACCTCTCAAGACATCTGCAACAACTGGAAAGGCCTCAGAAATACCTCACTAAAAGAATTACAGGCCTAAAGCAGATGCCCTATGCTGACCGCCTTAAAAAACTCCAGCTATACTCTGTCGCATATCGTCTACTCAGAGGCGATCTCTGCTTAACATACAAGGCCATGTCAAACCCAGAGCTGTTGGACATGCTACACTTAAAGAAATCCCAATCCCTCAGAGCTACACGCTCCAGGGATCTAAACCTTGTCATCACAATAAACAAAACATGTTGGAGGGATAGGTTCCTGACCCAGAGACTCCCCAGACTCTGAAATAGATTGCCCATACATGTCAAGCAGAGTGCCTCTTTGGACCTCTTCAAGAGGAACCTTGACGATTGGATGGGAGAAAGGAAATTCACCCCAGGGATCATGTCAGTCGCCTGCTAGACAGGGGTCCAGGAAAGTAAATAATGTGGGAAGAAATATTCAGGGAATTGTTATGGCTAGGCTTGTATAGGCCCTAGGGCTGATAGCCTAGTACTAACCTATGAACCTATGAACCTATGAACCTATAAACTTATAAACAGACTGACTACCACACTCATACATGTTCACACTCTGGCTGCTCTCAAAAATGGCACTGCTGCCTGCATGTGCTCACTATTTATATGCACGTGCCACACTTGGAAATGCTTCTTAAAGATACAGCACACACAGACACACACACACACACACACACACACACACACACACACACACACACACACACACACACACACACACACACACATATTTCTACATTCTCCCTCTTTGAAAAATACTGCATGCATTAATGACAACATTGACTGACATGTGATTGTACAGAAATAATTCTTTGACATGCAATTATACAAAACTATATACATATAAACAACTACGTCCAGGCTGCTGTGTGTTTCACACTGGGTCTAGAAATACGACCAAATTGTGTGGCATAGAAATTAGAACTAGGTCTAGTAACAGGGACTGTCTTTACTGAATGTTCAACTTTGGGGGCATCTGGGACATTATCAGGAATGGAAGTAGGTGTTGAGACACGTTCTTCATTAGGAACATTGTCAAAATTCCTCTGAGATCTAGAGTCTGTATCACAGGTACGATGCTGTGATATTGGTTCTGCAATAGGAAGGAGATGTCTGTGATTCCACCTGTAATCTCCTGACTCTACGAAGTAGGATCTGGGCTTGGCACATATACCGGTCACTTGACCAATCCGGTTGAAGCCTCTCTCCATTCATATCCTCACTGTCTCTTCTTTTTGCAACAGATGAAGAGATCTGATCATTTTATCATAACTGAACTTCTGGAAAGAATGCTTTCTGAATAGTCGGGCTTTGACAGCTCTGTTGTTTTTAGCTTTAGGCACCAATAAACTGGAACTGATAGGCAAGGTTGCTCTGATTTGCCTAGATGGAAGTCTCTGAGCAGGTGAGCCTAGTATGTTGTCATGGAGTATATTTCTGAGATTGAGTAAATTAAAAAAGACTCGTATTGTCACACCTTGACCTCTCTAGCAATTGCTTTGCACTCTGTACTGCATGCTCATTCAGGCCTTTTGACTGTGGGTATTCTGGACTACTAGTAATATGAGCAAAGTCTCATTCTTTTGCAAATTTCTGAAACAATTGACTGGTAAAGTGGGTACCATTGATAGAAATAAGCTTATCTGGACTGGGTCTATATTATAACAATGAAAGTTCAGTATTTCGAACACTCACATGAACAGAAATTCAGGAACTCGATGCTGTTATTTTTTGATCGAAGTACAGTGAAGATCGGAATATTTGCCCTTTCCTCACTGTAGTGCAATCTCAGAGTTGGAATATATATTTAGTGGGGAGGGGGGTGATAGCAATTTTGAGTTCTTGAATTTCATATGAGCATTCGAAATTCTAATCTTTCGCCGTTATAATATAGACCCATCTGGACTACCGTGGGCTGAGAAATGATGTTTCAATTTAGTAATAATAGTAGCAGACATTAGGTTAGATAGCAAATCGATCTCAAACCAGTTCAAATAAGAGTCTTCCAACATTAAGTAATGCTGACTGTTCCACTCAAATATGTCAGTGGCTACTGTTGACCAAGTTAGTTAAGGAATTTGGTTTAGCTGAAGTCGCTCATTTTGCAAATGCAGTTTAGTACTATTGCGTACTGAGCAATATGAAAGCTCTTTAGCAATGTCTTTTGATAAAGAAGGCCAAAATACTAGTCCTTGCATCCTTCTTTTGGTAGAATCAGAACTTGGGTGGCCACGATGCAAAATCTGGATATATTCATGTTGTAAGGAAGTAAGGATGACAATTTTAGGAGCTTTGAAAATGATACCATCTTCCATCAACATCTTATCTCTTTAAGGAAAATAAGGTTGCACTTCTGGAGGTACACAAGTTTGCTTTGATGGCCATCCTACATCAATGAAGTGGTTGAGCTTCTGCAATACTGGATCAGTCTTTGTATGATCTTTCAGCTTGTCAAGCCATGTAGTAGAAAAAATTAAGCACTTCCATGACATTGAAGTCAAAACTCTTTGCATCAAGCTATTCTGTTGTATTTCTGGGTGATCTGGATAACGTATCAGCCAGATAAAGAAGTTTGCCTTTTGTGTAGACCATTTTGAAATTGTACTTTTGCAATCTGAGCATCATTCTTTGTAATCTTGCTGGAGCTGTATGCATAGGCTTTTTTAAAATAGTCACTAGAGGTTGATGATCAGTCTCAATCTGAATAGCTCGGCCATAAATATGGAACTTCGAGCATGCCAACAGAATTGCCAAAAGTTCTTTCTCAAATTGAGCATACTGCATTTCAGTTTGGGTAAGAGTTTGAGATGCATAGGCTACTGGTCTGCCCTCTTGAAGAATAACTGTACCAACACCAAACTTTGAAGGATCACAGAAAAGAATTCGTGATATACTGACATCATAGTATCTTAATATAAGTGGTGTGGCAATTTTCTGCTTGAGATCATCAAATGATGTCTGGTGTTGTTCCAACCATGTCCATGCAACATTTTTGCATGTCAGCTCTTTTAAAGGTGCTATCACCTCACTGAAATCAGGTATGAACTTTCCCAAATAGTTAACCATGCCAAGGAAACAATGTAGGTCTTGGAAATTGTCCAGTGCTGGCATCTCAAGAATGGCTGCTTGCTTGGATGGATCAAGTCGTAAGTCAGTGCTAGTGAATAAATTACCTACATATGTAACTTCTGGTAGTCTGAATTTGCACTTCAGAGGATTGAGCTTCAAATTCACTTCATGTGCTCTGTCTAGGACTTTCCTGAGTTTTTTGACATGTTCTGCTTTACCATTGCCTCCAACTAATAAATCATCTACTATTATGGCACATGGATAACCTGAAAAAATTTGTTCCATTGCACGCTGAAAGACTTCACTTGCAGAATTTATTCCAAAAGGCATCCTGAGAAATCTATATCTACCAAATGGAGTACTGAATGCAGTCAGTAGTGAAGATTTACAATCAAATATCACTTGCCAAAATTGACTCTTTGCATCCAGGACAGAAAAAAACAGTGGCATTTGGCATCAGGGCTGCGAGTTCCTCAGCTGTACACAATGAATAGTAAGGTCTCTTTAATGCCTTGTTCAAGTCTCTTGGGTCAATGCATATTCTGATTTCACCTGAACTCTTTTTATGAGCAGCAACCATGGAAGATACCCATTCAGTTGGTTCTGTAACTGGACAAATTCCACCTTGCTGCACCATTTTATCCAACTGGGCCTTGACTTTATTCTGCATAGCTATCAGAACTCTGCTTGCTGGTCTGACCACTGGACTGATCTCTGGTTCTACTTTCATGGAGTACACAGCTGGAAGTTTGCCTAGCTTGTCATCGAAAACATTAGCATACTATGAGAAAATAGCATTGTTGAAACTGGAACTAGGACAAGTGCTGACATGATGAACTTCTTTGGTAAAATAAAGCAGTTTCATTCTCAAACTGTCTATGAGACCTAACAATGACTACACAGGTCTTCAGACTCCATAGAACTGCAGGCTGTAACTGTTCCCAGCCAAATATCATGAAAGCACTACTGAGCCTTTGGTTTGAATCTCTTCACCTCAATAAGCAACAAGCTTCACACAATTAGCCAAAGTAAGTTGTTCAGCAGCTCTGACCTTGTAAATGTTTCTGCTGACATAACATTACACTTTAAACCAGTGTACAGTGAGTTCCATGGGTTTATCACTGATCAGGACAGTACAAAACACTTTGTTCTTTGCCAACAAGTCTGCATTAATCTTTTCACCAACCACTGATACACAATCTACATAGAAAGTAGGATTGCAGCTTTCTACATGATCAATTTGCTTTTTTAACTGACCCTTTTTTATAACTGAGTGGGGCTTGCTTGGTTTGCAAAACGTTTGAAAATGGTTCCATTTTTTACACTTGTGACATTGCTGACCAAATGCTAAGCATTTTTCTCTTTTAGACTCATGACTGGTGACAGTTAACAATAAAACTTGACTTGGGTTTTGCTGACTCACCCTTATACTGCACTGAGCATGTCCATTTTACTGAGCTAGCCTTAGAACTTGCTGGAAAGCTATGGATTTTCCTTGGAGAACTCACAAGGGCTGCAGCTGCCATGAGCTTAGGCCTGCTTCTGCTAGCTATGTGGTGTGTACTGTCTATGTTTGCTCAGGAGCCTGCTGAAACCATGCTCTTATCACTTGCAAACACATTTGTGTGCCTTTCTGTGAGCTCATGAATTTGACAAATCTCAATAGCTTTGCTCAACATTAAATCACTGTCACAAAGCAAAATCTTTCTCACTGCAGCATTATTAACACCACACACAAGCCTGTCCTTTATCAACTCATCTTTCAAATCACCAAACCTGCTTTGTTTCTTAAGTCAGTAATGTAAGCTGCAAAGGTTTCATCTGGCTTTTGGTCTCTTTTATAAAATAGATGCCTCTCTAATGTAACATTTGTCTGAGGGTTGGACATTTCTCTAAATTTACAGTTCAAGCACTCTGGGTCCTTTCTTGATTCAGTCGGTACAACAATATGATATTTTCCCCCAACTCCTGCATATACTTCTGGTGCAGACACAAATGAATGCTCTCTTTCAGTGGCCTTTGACCCTGCTAAGTTAAGCAAAACGAATGCCCTGGTATGTGCATCTATGTCAGAAAAAGCAGCTTGTATGAATATATCATATTCCTGTTCAAATACTCTCCAAATTCTCTGCAATAGTGTGATCAAATACAAGTGGACTTGGTCTGCAAAATGCCTGTCCCATATTAACACACTCTAGTGAAAGTTTTTGCAACTATGTATGAACATACACACATATACATATGCCGGAAATTCATGCCTGAATTTGTAATTATGCCCAATAGCACAATAAGCCTCTAAACAACTGAACTGTGTGAAATATTTTGCAAAATAAGTCTCCGTGGCAGAAGAACACTTTTGAAATCACTGTACTTTGCAAAACCACTTCTTATCGGTGTAAGAAACTTCAAAATGACTGCACGTTGTGAATAAACTGGGGAGAAGAAGCTCAGAGTAAGAAACATTTCAAAATGATTGCATTTTGCGAATAAACTGTACACGCTACACTGAAACTCTTCCAAAATGGCTGTATTTTGCTAAATAACTCAGCACATTGTAATAAACACTCTGAAATGATGGAACTTTGTGAATAAATGCACACAGCACAAGAAACATTTCGAAATGGCTGCATTCTGACTGTACATTACAAAATAGTTGTACTTTGCACACAATAAACTCTTCAGAATAAATGCACAGTAATCAAGCACACACTGTAAACACTTTACACATTCTAAGAGATACTTCGAACAACTGTAGTTATACTTTGAATAGCTTCCATCAATGCGAAATAGTACCTCATGTCCAAAATACAGTCATTTGCCAAAAAAAATGCAGTCGTCTTAATTTCTTATACTTAATTTGCCCTTTTTTCCTTTTATTATTTTTGTTATGCTCATTTAACCTCTTGTCATGCTCCTTTTACTTTTCTTGTGCTCGGTTTACTCTAAATATACTTGTTTTACTTTAAACATGCTCGTTTTGCAACTCTGAGGCAACTATGAACCCCTTATGCACTTTTCTGATAATTTTATCAAATATCATAATTGCGAACATCTTGTTTAATCAATAATACATTTTGTGCCTTTCATTTAATTAATAATATGTTTTTGTGCTATCTGTTTGAATAATAATGTGTTCTGCTGTTTTAATGTTCTGTATTGTTTCTTTTATAAAATAAATAATTTGTGCAAGTTTTGGTTACCTGTAGTTCTGTTCTGGCCCTTTTTTACACCCAGTTTGTTCACCATGTCTTCACTGTTAGCTCTGCACCTCATAGTTTGAAGAAACAGTCCTCTGAATCCCAGTTCTGACACCATGTTGCTCTTCTGGTCAGGATAAAACAGATGAACAGTTGTGGGTTCTGTTCAAGCAGCTTTAATATATACAAACACATCAGAATTTAGCCTTAGTAACTTAAACTTAGATAAACTTGTAAACTGACTACCACACTCATATGTTCACACTCTGGCTGTTCTCTCAAAATGGCACTGCTGCCTGCACATGCTCACTACTTATATGCATGTGCCACACTTGGAAATGCTTCTTAAAGATACAGCACACACACTGTTCTACACATGGGTTTGGTACACAGTTGGGAGATTACCTGTGTCCTTTTTGGTAAGTTCCATGATGATTCACTGGTCTGCCTCAAAAATGAGGAGAGTCAGGATTTTGAGTCTATAAGTCACTCCACCAGGTGATGATGTCCCTTTGTTCAGATGGATGACTGTTGCTGTACCCCCTTGTGCAAAAACATAGGCTGTCTGAAGGCTGTGTTTAAGTAGGGATCCAACTGTGTCGGTAGGTTAGGTTGTAAGTCACACCAAAGGCAACCTGGGATGTTGTCAGGGCCCAATGATCCTGTGTTTTTAGCCTTAGAGAGTGTATAGATGAGTTGCTGTCCTGAGAGGATAAACTGAGTAATGTTTATATGTGTACTTTGGCTGATGGCCAGTGGCAATGGGGAGGGGTGGTGAATTGTAAGACAAACTGTCAGTTAGCAGATTGTTTATTTTCTCCAGTTGAGTATAGCTGCTGGCATCCACAAACAGCTCTGCACTAAGTTGTCTATTCCCAGTTAACCTTTCACATTTATTTAAGTAGATGATTTGTTACAGTACCTTCAAATACAGCCTTGGTTATGCATCACATGCCACACAGTGGTACTGTTTACACAGACATACATCTCTACCGATGTCATGCAATTACATCAATTGCACAACATATGCCTATGTACTTTTTATTGGAAAGCTGTGTTTCAGTGGCCTGATAACATATAAGGACACATTACAAATGAGTTGGTTACGGCTCATCAGAACATTTACTGACACAAATATAGATAGTCATACAATGGTACTGAATGCTGATAGTCACACAATGGTATTGGAGGCCACAGCAATAATCCTTGGGAGCAGCAACACAATTGTGCATATAATAAATTCCAAAAGGCTGTAACTGAATCAAAACGTGATATTTTTGTGTATATCACAGCATTACAACATATGGATGAAACAATACTTACGTGCCTATGTAATCAGTATGAATTTATATTGATGTATGTCACAGACCATTTAATAATGGTAGACATAAACATGTAGAATGTTGATCTGATACACTACAAAAACCTAAGCCTTACTATACCAATAATATAATGGTATCATCCCATGTCAGCACTTCTCAGGAGGCATATTACTACAGCTGTTATGGAAGGAACATGTAATGAAATCGCAGCAGTGACCATCAATGCCTTACCTCAAATCACAAATTGGAATACCCTCTTGTAGGCCTACTGTACGTATACACCTCAACATAGTGCATGTCAATGATAGCAACATTAACATGTGAAATGTTCATAGAGTCATATATCATTACTAAGCTAACAGCCAATATCTCATGAAATGCTAGACATTATTACACCATTTAAATCAATCTCCCTATATGTATATGTTGAAAGATAATAAGACTATATGTGTATGTGTGCATTTGCTTGATTGTGTTACATACTTTCTCGCTCTGTATGTGACATGTGCACCAGCTAATGGCAGAATTACCAATCACATATCCAGTGGTCTGGAGATGGCTTGTAAAGGCTCATGGAAGGACTCTGCTTCATGATGTGAGTATGCATCTTTGACATTAGGGCATCCTCCACTCCCCTACAGGAAGGATGTCATGTGGCCAGAGAGGAAAAAGGGATGTTGGATTCATGGAGCTGTGTTAAAGATTCTCCTCTAAGTGTCAATGAAATGAAAAATAATTCAAACTACCATACAATGACTGTAATCTACCACCAATCATACATAGAGCAGTAGACTGGGTTTGATTTCAGCATTACATCAGTGTAGGTATGACAACTGAATTTTATACAATGTAACAGTAGCATCGTTGCATATGTCTGACTTTAACACTATCATGTGGCACGTTATGGAGTATGATAGAATCATTGTATGCTAACAAGAACATATTGGGAGGAGTGTCTGACATGGGTGTGGAGTGACATCTCGATGTAAAATTGTCTAATAAATATTATTTAAATGTATACACACTCAAGTTGCTGCTATTAGATTAAAACCCATAAATATCAAGTTACAGAAACTGGAGAACACAGTGCTTAATGTTACTGCCATAGCACAAGTTAGACTTGAATAATGTCAGAATGTACCTTATACAGGATTACATCATCAGTGTATGGTACAAGAAAATGTTTGGATTAGTGTCTAACATAGCTGTAGACTCATATGACATTCTAAAAACATCACCACATTGATTTTTAAATGAACACAAACACACCAGTTGACTGCAATGAGACTAGAACCCTTACCTAACTATTTACAGAACACAGTATTTAATGCAAATGCCAAAGCACAAGACTGGCTATTAAACTGCTAGACAACATTTTATAACTGATGACATCAGCAATGTCTGGTGACAAGAATGCTGTTGTAAAATGGTCTCTTGAATGTGAACTAAGTGAGCACAAATGCGCACACACACACACACACACACACACACACACACACACACACACACACACACACACACACACACACACACACACAGTCACAAGTTGGCCAGTGTGAAATTAGAACTGCTACCTAACTACCTACAGAACACAGTATGTAATACAAATACCACAGCACAAGTCTGGCTGCTATTGTGTCAGATAACACTTTATAGCTGATGACATCAGTAGCATCTGGTGACAAGAAGATGGTAGTAGGAGTGTCTCACATGCTGTTATAAAATGGTCTGTTGAATGTAAACTAACTGAACACAAATGTACACACACCCACAAATTACCCATAATGAGAACACCTACCTATCTACAGAACATAGCACATAACAGAAGTGGCAAAGCACATGGCTGGCTATTATAGTGTCAGACAACACTTTATAGCTGATGACATCAGCAGTATCTAGTGAGAAGAAAATGGTAGGTGGAGTGTTTCACATGCTGTTGTAAAATGGTCTCTTGAATATTACTAATTAAACACAAATACACATACACACTCACAAGTTGACTGTAGTGAGATTAAACCCCCTAACTATCTACAGAACACAGTACTTACTGCAAGCATCACAGCACAAATCTGGCTATTAGAGTGTCAGACAACTCTTTATAGCTGATATATCAACAATGTATGTTAGTGAGATGTTTGGAGTCCAGGTCTGTATTATGTGATCTTAGAGTCTACTCTTCAAACACATAATTGACAAATACACAGCAAACTCTGTAAACTGTGAACAGTCACATCTACAAATTTTTTTCCTTGGGAAAAAATTCAGTTGGCTGTTATCGGGAATTGCCCTTTTCTTCACTTTAGAGATCTCAGAGTTGGTGTATTTAGTTAGGGGATGTGTGCCCCCCCCCACTTGATTAAAGTTTTATAGTTTGTTTTTCTTTTTTTACAGCCACGTGAATTCTCGGATGTGGTCATTTGCTCTTTACAGCATTTGTTATGTATTTGTCAACTATTTTATGTTCGAACAGTAGACTCTTTGCTCACATAATACAGACCCTTGGAGACCTGTATGAAATGGATGTGTAGGCATGTACAACTGTCAACATATTTGTTCTGCATGGGACTGGTTTCCTTACAGTAGGATACAGACTCATGTTCTTCTGCCAACACAAACACAAACACACACATTGACTGTAGTGAGATTAGACCCCCTACCTAACTAGTTACACAAGCTAAAAAACTCAATACTTAACACAACCACCACAGCAGAAGTCTGACTTTTACACTGTTGATGAACAATTTCTAGTGGATGACATCATCACTCTATGTTTGAGAGAATATTTTGGGAGGTCTATATGAAATGGATGTGTAGGCAAGTATAAGTGTAAAAAATATTTATTCTGCATGCAACTGGATTGATGACAGTAGGATGCAGACTCATGACCTTCTGTCTACGTACACTCACTTACACATACATAGACACACACACATGTAATGTGGTTATGGTAAGTTAACCTACATGTAAGTATTTTGTTCCCATCCACTAAACACAATAGTTATTAATTGCAGTATGAAGTATGCTTTTGTCTTGTTATGCTAGTCTTTATAGATGATGCCATCATCATTATATGATATGGGTAACATATCCTGTTATGATGACAAGAGTGGTGTGGGATTTTCTTTTTTTTTCTTTTTTGTTTTGTGTTTACTGGTGACAGCTAAAGACAACTAAACAAACTAGATGCAAAAAAACTGTTAGGACTGCATGTAGCAGAAGTGGGAGATTGTTTGTTGTTTTGTATTTTGTAATGTTACACACATACACATTACACTACACACACACACACATGTGTATGGATCAGGCATGCATCAACTCTAGTACTATCTGTTCATTGATGCCCTCATTAATACATGTATAAGAAAATCTGAATTTCTATTGTCAGTATAAAGCTTTAGATGATGTTACAATGCAGCTGAGCTATTTATTTGTGTAGAGTAGTTGACATTTGTGAATTAGTACTGGCATATAAATTTTCAAGTGCATAGGTGCAGGGCACATATGAGTCTGAGTAAATATGTGTTCATTCAGACATGAAAGACTATTAGTCCTGTTTTCTCCTTTTTCCATGGAGATAAGCAATGAGCAAACGAGGGTCTCTGCTTCACAGAGAAAATAATAATCATTTTATTGGTTTGCCTTTCACACTAAGCTGAGAGGCTCTGCAGTCATCACTTTGGACAGTACTAAGTGTAAGAAAACATCTGTGATTTTCCTGTCTCTGTAGCAGCATGTGTAAAAGCAGCAAGTTCTTCTTCTCAGTGCAAATGATACAGGGTTTGAATCCAAGTCAGTCTAAAATTTTTAACATATTTATTCAGGATGGCATTAAATAATTAAATTTGATAATTTTTGTAAATGTGAGAGGGAATGATTACAGTGAAGTACAGTATACAAATGAACACCACTCAATTGAATTATGTCAACAGCACACATACAGATTGGTATTTTTATACATTCATGAGTCCAAATAAATATGATAGGAAATATTTAATATTAGTCCCATTACTCTGCTTTAACTGTGCATTCCTTTTGTGAAGCAAGTTTAAGCAGCATTGTGTGGAGGTAACCACACCATGCCATAAGACGTGAAGAGTCATTCACCATTGCTCAGCACTGGTGCTCAGTGCCAAACTCCATGCAAACACAGAGGACAAAAAAGTGAAAGCCTTTATTAGGGATTTATTTGTATGATGCATGATTTTATTTTTTGAAAGACTAAAGATATGAAAATAGTGTAGGTAGGAAAGTGGTGAAACGGGGGGGCAAGCAGGAGGAAGAACAAAGGGGAAGCAATTAAGGAATTTGTGGAAAGGATTTAGGAAAAAACATAGCTATCCACTTCCTCAACAGTGTAAAATGAACATGTATAGACTATTGGCTGAATTTGGACTGTCACCTCAACAAAGATGAGTGACATTTTGTATAGCCAATTGGACTGAATCAAGTGTGTCGAGAAGACATATGTGTGAAGTGGAGAGTATGGCATTTTTATTTATTTATTTATTTTTTTTTTTGTGTGTGGTACAGGTGAATTTTTTTAATTTTATTTCAGTAAGAGAGGAATGTTGGTTAAAGGATGTAGGTCTGTCAATGTCAGATAAGTTGGGTAAGTAATGAACACAGTGCAGACACACAGGACAAACAAGACAGAGACAGGGATGGTGAGGGATACAAAAGGTTGGGGGATACTATGATTGGGGATAGGAAGGAGACATCAGAGGCCCATGCCCATCAAGCATGAAGAGAGTGAGAGTCTAGTCCTCACTCTCAGAGCTGTAATCACCATTTCCTTCCTTAGCTTGCTGTTGGAATGCTTGACAT
Source organism: Protopterus annectens (assembly GCF_019279795.1). NCBI lineage: Eukaryota > Metazoa > Chordata > Ceratodontiformes > Protopteridae > Protopterus > Protopterus annectens. The sequence goes on from NC_056725.1 coordinate 650,506,254, forward strand.
TTTCTTTTTCCTAGCATTTTAGCGAGCATCTTCTCCATCTGGCTGAGGCATGCACCAATGGTACTTTCTATGACCTCAGATACTATGCCTGGCACCTCCTGATGGGTGACAAAATCACCACCTCCACCAATACTCTCAGAGGATACCACTGCTCCAACCGCCGGAGTAATGCTACATAATGTTGACATACCAGATTGTGCTAAGGCTGCAGAGGCAGTACTGCCAGATTGCATCCCAGATGTGCTGGGTGTCAGTGTGGCAGCCATTGGAGGGGTGGCAAGCTGAGCGGCACTGGTTGGCCTACATCCTTGTGCTGGAAATCATTTTGTCAGCTGTCAGAAATTGATGACGTCAGAACATTGAGACCACACATATAAAAATGAAAAGGAGAGGAAAGTGGTGGGCTAAGAGACAAAAAAAGAAAAAGATAATTAGATCCATCATATGTCGCATACAATAAATTAGAACAATATGAATATAATTTTACTTTTACATTAATTATACTTTTTAAAAACTACAAATTAGGACTGATAATTGTTCCAATTAATCCTTGCAATATGCATGTGTGACATCCCTCTCTGGGCAAGTAATCAAGGAGCCTGAATCCTCACCACTGAAACTGAAGAGGGACTTGGAATAAAAATGGGTACAACCAGTATTTCCAGATGTGGCTCTCTGCATCTAGTAGAATTTCCCTTAAGGGCACACAGAGAACACACTCAGTCTGGGGGCTGGCTTTGCCTTCTTTCTCCAGATTCCCAAGCCAAGTCCTCCACCACTCTCTCTGTGAAATCAGTGGTTCATGTCCCTGCTCTAAGCAGCTGACACACACACACTCTTTGAGACTGGATTTTCACACACAGTCATACACACACATACACACACACACACACACACACACACACACACACACACACACACACCTGGAAAGGCTGGCACAGATTTACTAGCTATGCCCCCTTCTGCCCAGGCTATGACAGTTACTGCCACCAGACACTCCAAAGCCAGCTACTCTAAGGCTCTTACAAGGGTAACCAATTATGCTGAGTGAAATTAATAATAATACAAATGGCAATGTTTTGAACACTACAAATTCCAACGAAGTTTACAACAAAGTAAGTAACCCCAGATGTAGAGACCAGTCCAACGAAACCACCACAGCTCGGACACCAGGAAAAAGTATGTTTATTGAGACAACTGAGAAAAAATGTATGTATTATATCTATGTATAAGTATTTTGAACATTAGATGTTTATGTCATTCTTACATCCTTATATATTTTTACATTTTTATACAATTCATCATGTACAATTTATTATTAGCTATTAATTTATTATGAACTATTAGTATTTATTAATTCATTTGGAATTATCAAATAAGTATTTTATCATTTTGGTTGGTTCAATTAATATTTATATTCAATATATTCAATATATTTCACAACACGATGTGTTTTTAGTAGCCACTAGATGTACTGTTTATATTATATAAAATCTACATTATGTCATTGTAGATTCTTCATTAGGAAATGTTCATAGCTCTTTAAGCGAATTGGCGCCAAAATGTTTTTAAATAGGTTAATTTTATCAATATGCCTGGTTCTGAGGAAGTCTGTTGTGTTGCAGATGAAAGTGCTTAACCAGAATAACAGTTTTACTGTTTGGAGTTTCTTTTTTGTTGGAGTTTTTTTTCAGTTGTCTCAATAAACATACTTTTTCCTGGTGTCCGAGCTGTGGTGGTTTCGTTGGACTGGTCTCTACATCTAATGTTTTGAACACTGCGGTAAGGCTTTCAGAAGAGGCCAGAGTCACCAAATAGATATAAGTATTCTCAAAGGTTAAAATATTCTCTAAAGGATCAGCCACAATGTAAATTTTAAATATATTTTATATTAAATAAGAAAAAAAACATGAAAATACAGAATATCTATTTACATTAAACACCAGAGTTTCAATCACAGGAATATTAAAATAAAACAAATGAATAGATTCACACATATACAGAAAACAGTACTTAAATAATCTCACTATCATTTCATGACTGATCTAAAAAATATATTTTCCTTTGTTCACTTATTACAGCAAGACACGATGAACTGAGTAAGATATCCTTTTATGTCCTCTGAGACCTCTCTCATCTGGTATTAAAACCTCATTTTTGTCCTAGATTACAGAATGACATAACATACATCTGGTCATCTGACTTCTGGTTCCCAAGCTACCTCCCCACTGCTAAAAACTGAAACACAATTTAGCACATGTATGTTACCAGACACACAGACAGAGCTTTGCTAAGATATTCTATAGCATCTGGAAACTGTAAAACATAAAACACTTCCACTCTTCCTACACAAGCTAATAAACCATTCTCTAGCACAGACGTTTAGTCTCTGGCTGCAACCAGAAATTTAAGATACAATATTTATGGCCTAAACCAGGTAATTTAATTTCAGGATATTTTTCTAAGAGTTAGCTGGGGCTAAACTTAACCTTTGCTCTTCCAGTATCTTCCGTTAAAACATAAACATTTAATCAGTTACAATGTAGTCAGGACACAGTGTTGGTACATTTTTAACACAAGCAGCTTTACAAATATGTTTTTCAACACAAGTATCTGTACAAATCAGTTTGGTATACAAATAACATATAATTGTTTACAAAATTCCAGCTAGCTATGCTGGCATATGTTACACATCTACTGCTCTACTTCTCCTGGCATAGCTGGCAATACCTCACATCATCACAGCATCCATTGCACATACGTTTTTTTTTTATTTTAAATAATACAGATTAAGTTAAGAACATGACATTTAGGCCATGTTTTTGGAAATTAATATTTAATATTTTTAAATTATTTTAGGCTATATCTGTTATGTGTCGGATTTGAGTGCACAATACCTGAATACACTATTACAATTGACTTCTACAATTACTTTGTGCTACAGAATGAAGCATGCATGCTTTCTTGATTTTACAATTAAGATGTGCATGCTTACTTTGCTACTAATGTAGAGAAGAGCAATGCTTTTAATACAATAATAATTATTCTGTGTTGCATACATACCCCTTGATTCTCTTAGTCTTTCTATACATTCAGCACGGGCTTCCCTGTTCACTACAATCTCCTGGGCAGCTGTAAAATACAAAGGAGAGAAAAAGAGAAAAGCATTAAGCATTCCAGTCCTGTTTATCTCCAGCTTTGAGTATAATTTAAAGTATCTTTATCTGTATACTTACACAACTCTAGCCACTGGTTGAGTTGTGCCTGCTTGCACCTTTTCAGGTCATTGAAGTTGTGCCTGCATTGATCTCCAATGTGTGAAATGCCACTTGCATTGAAAGCAGCCTTAGCAAGACTATTACAAGCCTCTGATTTTTTACTGAGACATGGTATAGTCCCCCTTCCATAGCCTATGGATATGGTGCTTTACAAGGTGTCCAATGAATATTCTGAACTCCTCTACACCCCATCTTTGTGCCCTAAATTGGGCACCTATCCTTTCTTTCTCTTGCCATATCTGCACAGGCCATACAGCAACAGTTAAAGTTTTTTTCCTGCCAATTCATGATATCACATTTGACAGTCAGTGTGCAAACCTGCACAACCACACCAACCATATTTGTGTAATGTTAAGAGACAGCAACAATGTCAAAAAGAGAGGAAGGGATTTTATGAATTAGGAAGGGTAACGTGACAGTTGGTATTAGTTTAAGGGTTAGATGCTGATGTGTCTGCTAGATGAGTTAACTTTTCAGATGTATTGGTGTGTATAAATTGCACGACCTGACATATTTTTGATGGCTTTACACACTGAGTAAAGTAACTTGTACAATGTGGGACTCAAACCTATGTAAAATAGACAATATATAATCTTCCACATAGTTGTTGTAATTCCCTTGCAACAGAGGAAGTGTTTGTCAGACTCGCTCATTAATTATATAGACATATTTAAAAATGAGTGGCTAACCGTGTGTGTGTGTGTGTGTGTGTGTGTGTGTGTGTGTGTGTGTGTGTGTGTGTGTGTGTGTGTGTGTGTGTATGATCTGGCAATGTCCTGATTTATACATTCATGTGTACATGACTATCACTGAAGTATGAAGTCCATCCCAGGCAGAAAAGACACTTGTTAAGTACAGAAATGTAATTGTCATTGTACTCTCAGTCACACATGTAATTCATATGATATCCACTGCTACCCATGGTCATTTTCAGGGAAGACTGGCCAACCAGTGAATTTCTACAGTCATTACTGTGCAGACTGCTCATTGTAATTGAAGACATGTTTGACACACATGATCATTAGTTATATATACACATTAAAGTGTTGAGTGATTAACCATGTATGTGTGTGACATGCAAGTTAAGAAAATAAATGGTTAATTGTGAACAATAATTGTACTGATAACCACAGTTAGACATATAATATATATCGTGTATGCTCAATCCATCGACTATACAGTTATTTTTAAGTATGATTATTTTTATATTGTTAATTTTAATATAAATTACAATGAAACAGCATTAGTAAAAGCTGAAGTTTGCTGCATTAGAACCCAGGCTCACCCGTACTGTCACCATGAACTTACACCAGTTTCCACAGGGAAGGCTTGCCAAGAGGTGCATTTTTTACAGTCATTACTGTGTATGAGTTCTTAGTGTTTGTGTGATAGAAAACCACACATGTTACAATGTATCCTTTTAGAAACTGACAGGTCTGCAGGCATTGTGGAAGCATGCTAACCTCCAAGCAATGCCATTTAGCATGTTTGCACAATGGAAAGCACAAGATGTAATAATGTATCTTTTTGAAATTGACAATATCTGCTTATTGTCTGCAGGTATTATGGAACTGCAGGCATTGTGAAGGTGTGCTGGTGACTGCCACCCAACACCACTTATGTTTGCATGATGAAAGGCAAAAGATGTAACAATTAATCCTTTCTAAAACTGACAATGTCTGCTTGTTGTATGGGGCATTATGTCATGTTTGTGCAGAGGTGAAGCAGCAAACAAAGGAAGGCAGGACTTTGGCATTGGTACGGTAATTGTGTCTTGGATTGTGCAGAGGTGAGCAATGCAAAATGAGACAGGCAAAGGTCAACATTTATTATTCTTGTAAAAAGTGTTTATTATTTTTCATCATTAAAGAATAAATGTAGGACTTGAACCATGATCTACATATCCTGCATGCTGTGTACTTCATCACATTTACCAGGCATGCTGCACACACTTGTGTCACAGCTGTAATTTATGCTTTCCTTATCAGTGCAGTAACTTCCATTAATTTTAATGTATCCATTTCACCATATTTGCTGTAACCCACACGCCTCACAAATATTAATATTTAAAATAAAAAGGAAAGATAAACAACATTACAAAATACATTTTAACACACCTTGCAGATTTTTAGAAAACTCTAGATTTGAACTATCATACTAATGAACCTACCAAACAAACTGGGAGTATCTTATCTCTCTTTGCCAAAGAAACAACTTTGGAGCAGGAAAGCAAATTATTGTGCATAGAAGCAAGTCCCATTTCCTCCACAGTATTAGTAAGACATATACACTTTTTGCTGTCATTTGTTTGTGCATATGTTGCTTACAAGTTTATTGCAATGAACAATCACATAACCAGTTATGAGTATTGTTTGCATAAAGGAGCTCTGTTTCCCTTTGTATTGTTTTCATTCTTCTGTTATCTGTGCTGTACTCTCAGACATGCAATATATAGTGCATTTTGTATCATTGTCCTTTAAAAGCTTGCTACAGTTACTTCTACACTTTGTAAATGTATTCCTGGGTAACACATGCAATGCAAGTAAGGTAGTCTGAATTGTTGTGTCTTCCTTCTCCATCACACTAATCATTCACAGCTGTAATCCACTAGCAACTAACACTGAGGTAGTGCCTACACAATGTTTACACCAGCTACATGAAGTCAAAAGTTTGGGATGCAGCAATTCTAATGAGTTCACATCACATTTACATCTTCACCATGCTCACTATTTCGAAATTATAATACCGAAGCCTTGCAATTCCAAAACACCAGAAGCACAAAATTCAAAATACCGAAGTTCGAAACTAATGGTGTTGTGGTGTGTGAATGCATAGGTGTAAGTGTAGGTAATTACATATGAGTTTGTTGGTTAAGGGCTTTAGTGTATGTTAGTGTGTGTTTTGGCTGTGATATGTGTGTGTGCAAGGGGCTGTGAAATGTGTGTGTGTGAGTTACCTCTGTGTGTGTGATTGTGCAATCTCGCAGTTAGTATATAGAAGTAAGGGGGTGTTGCGCTATGTGAATGCATAGGTGTAAGTGTAGGTAAGTACGTATGCATGTGTTGGTCAGGGGATTTAGTGTATGTTAGTGTGTGTTTTGGCTGTGATGTGTGTGTGTGCAAGGGGCTGTGAAATGTGTGTGTGTGAGTTACCTTTGTTTGTGTGATTGTGCGATCTCGGAGTTAGTATATATAAGTAGGGGTGTGTGGGGGGCACGGCTCCCCACATGGGGGGTGCAGGGGGGCTTGTCCCCTGCTTGTCTGTATTATAGGATTGTTTGATTGTGGGGGAGATTGTGTGTATGTGTATGTGTGTGGTGTATTTGCACTGTAGGTTCACGATTTTAAATTTCGTGGTTATGGGGTTTCGGTATTTAAAGGTTTCAGCTATAGAAATTCGAAATACTGAAATTCGGGATTTCAGTATTTTGGGATTTTATAGTGAACCCATGTGTATATATATATATATATATATATATATATATATATATATATATATATATATATATATATATATATATATATATATATATATATATATATATATATATATATATATATATATATATATATATATACATACATACATAAGAAACTTTTACTTGCATGCACTCCTTGTAGTTCACTGTTCTGTTGGCATAGGCATTTTGGGTAGGCATTTTCTTTCTCAGATACTCAATTAACTTTCATCACTAGTGTTATTGTTAAAACTGGTTATCTTACAATATTCTTATGTTATTTTAGGTAAATGTAATGTGCTATATTGCCAATGACACACATGTGTTATGCTTCTAAAATGGCACATAGACCCCTCCAGGAGAGTGCTGGCCACAGTGAGAGGTGACTAGCAATCATATAAAATTGACTGTTTTGTTGAAAATGTGTACACATTTTGTAGGAATTGTGTTGAAGGTATATATAACAATTGAATTATGTGGTATTCCTTGTTTGTACAAACTTTTCATTTGTCTGTTTTTTGGAGGGGAGCAGCCAAGTACCATTTGTGTGTTGCTACAACAAGATGTATGTTTAAAACAGTTTGTTCTTGAAATTGTGTAGTCATCCTGTTATTTCCATGGAAAACAATATATTACTAAAGTGGCATTCCTTTTTGGACCAAACATTGGTTTGTGTGTGAGTATGATATGGTACAACCACATTATCTTCAATTTTAATAACTGAAATGTGTGTCTCTATTTCTTAATGTTGAAAATATATATGTGCAAATGAACAGGAATTTAATTATGTGATATTTATCTGTTGTATCCTTCTCTGTTTTCTGTACCATAGGATCATGGCAACAACATGTACAAATCCATGCAAACCCCCTTTCTGTGACCCTGAAAATGATGTCATAGTGCAGGTGTTCAGGTGCCATGGTGCCTTTCTGCTTCAGAGAGGATGTGGGGATATGGCTAACAGAATGCAGATTTAGAACCAGATAGTCAATGATGTGAATGCCATGGGGGGGCATACCAGAAATTTTGATCAGGTGCATCATTTGGGCCTTTTATATGATTTCATCAGCCTGAAGGAGAGCAGCTGGAGCCTCTGAACAGCTGGCTATGGGGGGGGGGTTCTAAAGAGCCACCACTGACACCAAATGAAGAGTTCCTGTCCACTATCATTGATCCAGAGGGCTCAGTGGAAAATGCACACCAACATGTGATTGATGCTGGTGCTGCTGTTTCTGGGAGAACATGTGCCAGGAGGAGGTTCCAGGTAAGCTTGCATATGGCATGTTGTAAGATCTGGTTGTATAGTAAAATACAGAAAAATTAACTAATACTTCATATGGTTATTTTTTCTTTGGATGAACCTATTGATAAATTAAGAGACTTGATACATTTTGTTCAGAATCATGACACATGGGCTTTGGGTGGACATGTCAGCCAAGTTTCAGTTAAAATTATTGTTAACGGACATACAGTATAGGCAAAAATTGTGTATTCACTACCCCCCCCCCCCGGTGTTATTGCATTTGTGATGATTGCATCCTTAACTTGTTTCATTTCTTCCAGGACCATCCTCCCTAACAGTTGTGGAGTCATCTGCACATAGTAAGGCAAAGATTTTGAATTTGATTATTGATGAAATTTGTCAGATATACACATTTACCTGTATGTGTATAGGTTCATAGGTTCATACTAGGCTATCTGCCCTAGGGCATTTATAAGCCTGGCCAGAGTGTGTATGGCTTTTGCCACCCATTTTAAATTAATTTTGCTATGCCCTTTTTCGAGGTTAGTATACTGTGCCTCTGTCTAACAGTGACACAGAAGTGATACCCGGGGTAAACCTACGATCTCCCATCCACTCATCAAGATTCCTCTTGAAGAGAGTCAATGAGGGACTCTGCCTAACCTGGACTGGGATTTTATTCCAGAGTGAAGGGAGCCTCTGGGTTATGAATCTGTCCCTCCAGCATGTCCTATTTATTTCAGTGCTGAAGTTTAAGTCCCTCGAGCGTAGCTCGATGGGATTTGGATTTTCTGAGGTGCAGCATGTCCATTAATTCTGGGTTGGACATGGCTTTATACGTCAGGCACAGATCGCCTCTGAGCAGGCGGTATGCCACTGAGTAGAGCTGGAGTTTCTTTAACCGGGCAGCATACGGCATCTGTTTGAGCCCCTTGATCCTCTTGGTGAGGTACTTTTGGGGTCTTTCCAGTTGCTGCAGGTGTCTGGTAAAGTACATCCCAAAAGGGGCATTGTACTCAATTATGGGCCTGATGAGGAATGAGTAAAGAGGCACGATGACCTCCCCTGATCTAGATGTGAATCCCTTCATGATTAGGTGGGCTATATAAAATGTTTTTCTAACCACTTTGGCCACGTGGTTGTCAAATGAGAGATTGCTATCAACTTGGGTCCCAAGGTCCCTAATTACTTCTTCTGTACTTAATGGATTACCACCTATGTGGTAATTTGTGGGCACTTTGTTTTTGCCAAAGGGGATGACTATACACTTTTTGGCATTTAGCTTGAGGCCATGGCTCTGGCACCAGTTGTCTGTTTCTATGAGGCCCTTTTGGAGGATGCTTGTGTCGGCTGGAGAGTCTATTATGGCGCCCAGTTTGCAGTCATCTGCGAACTTGGTCAGCCACAGTCCTTCCATGTTGGCGTGTACCTCAGAGAAATATATACTGAACAAGAGAGGTCCCAAGACTGAGCCTTGTGGGATGCCACTTGTAACTGGTTTGGAGTCTGACATGGCTCCAGCTATTCTAATCATGTGTGTTCTGTCCTTGAGCCAGTTTGCAACCCATCTAGTGACATAGGGGTTTATATTTAAGCTGGTGAGCTTATCTATAATGCCCAAGTGGGGTATTGTATCGAAGGCTTTTGCGAGGTCCAGGTAGGCTGTGTGGACCACCTTCCCCTTGTCAATGGCCTTGGTGACTGTTTCAAAGAAATTGACCAGATTTAAGAGGCAGGATCTGCCCTTAACAAAGCCAAACTGGGTAGGATCCAGTGTCTGTAGGTCCCCAATATCTTTATTTATAAGGTCCATGATGATCCTTTCCATAGCTTTGCAGACCAAGCTAGTGAGACTTATGGGGCGATAGTTTCCAGGATCCGTTGAGGCACCACCTTTGTGGAGAGGGACCACTGCTGCTGTACGCCACTCTTTGGGTACATATCCTGTAGTAAGGCTGAGATTGAACAGTAGTTTTAGGTTTGGGTTTAGCTCTTCTTGGAGTTCATGTAGGACGCAGCCCGGGACACCGTCTGGTCCCATTGATGCTGTGTTTCTTGCTTTGGAGAGGGCAGCTCTTACCTGAGCATCTGAGATGTCAGGGGGGCAGCAGTCTGCTGGGATAGATATTAGCCCTTTTGGTGGGGGGGGGGAGAAGTTTGTGCTGAACCTGTCAGCTAGGATGTTGGCAATGTCAGTGGGTTCAGTGTATTTTTTGTCATTTTGGACTAATTCTGAGCATATCTGGGAATTCCCACCCAGGTTCCTAACATAACTAAAGAAAGCCTTGTGATTATCCTTAGTGTCCTGTGCAATTTTTCTCTCGAAGCTGGCCTTAGATGATTTTATGAGTGTCCGTAGTTTTTTGCTAATACTGATCAGAGATGCCTTCCCTTTTTGGGATTTTGCTCGGTCATGTAGTAGTTTCCTCCTTCTATTGTATAGTTTGTTTATGGCTGGGGTCCACCAGACAGGACGTCTGCCTTTGGAGGATTGGGTCTTGGTTTTATTTGGGATTGCATGATCCATGCATTCCTGAAGGTGTTCATAGAATGTGTTTATAAAGGATTTTGTGGTCTGGGCCGTATTATCCACAGGCCCGGGGGATTTGAAGGATTCCACCTCGGTTTTGAGGAGTGTGAAATTTGCTTTAGAGAAGTTTTTCACTGTGGTTTTCTGGGCATGGGGTGGGGTCGGGATGTGAATATCCAGTGAGATTAGTTTATGGTCTGATCTTACCAGTGAGGGATACACTTCTGGTCTGGAGCATAGAGTCCCCATGTTGGTGATGATCAGGTCCAGTATGTTTTCCCCTCTTGTGGGAGTGGTAACAAGTTGTTCCATAGCATTTGAGTTTATAAATTCTAGGAACCTTTGGGCTAGGGTGTTGGAGCTAGAGTAATGCTCCCAGTCTATGGTTGGGTAGTGGAAGTCACCCAATATAATGGTGTTTGGGGAGACCTTCATATTTTCCATTGTTCTCAGGAAGACCGAGTGGGGTTCCTGGGTTTGGGAGGGTGGTCTGTAGCAGGCTATAAACTGGTATGGTGGATGTAATGAGTATGTATATATTGCTGTTCCATCTGCGATAGTATGACCACTGTTTGTTTATTATCATACAAATTGTTTTAAATATTTACTGTAAGTATTAATTTATTGCATGTTTTGTTGCTTATTATCACAGGTGATCTTGGTAGTGGAAGTGGAGGACTCCTACCAGCGGATGTCAGAGTATCGGTAGGCTCTGATGATGATGGTGGCCAAACAGAGACACAGTCAGGGGATACAAAAGTTCAACCTTACACTGAGGTTGACATTCAGCCATCCCTTGTATTTCCCTTGGACATAGTCAGTAGACTTAGGTATACCTATTCCACTGAGCCCTCAGATATTGGACAGGTGGAGGCTAACACACTTGATCAGGGTTGTGTGGCTTCACTGCTAGTTGACTCCAGCCATAGCTAAAGTGTGGGCAAAGTACCACACAGGATGGTTGTTAGGGCTGTTTGGAGGAGGCCTGCTGTACACCCTCTACCTGGTCCTGGTATGTCTTTACATACCATTTGATATATGTTTAGGGCCATCATGGAGGTGCAGGCATGTTCCACTAGGCACTCTGAGGACATACTTAAGGTTGCAGATGTGGCACAGAATAATATGTGTGACTACCTCCGCAGTGTGGCTGACTCAGTGGATCAGATGAATGATATGATGGAGCAGGCAGTGCCTGTGATAGAACATCCACTGTAAGGGGGACAGCATCCATGTGGACATTGGTTAGAAGCAACATCTGATGCTAGCCAATGTGGCCATGCCCAATCATGTTCCCATAGTGGCACTACTTCCATTGCACCATCAGTGATTGAGTGGTCCACACCCAGATATGGTAGGCCGTGGGGTCATGGTCTGGGTCTATATAATATGAGCAAATCACACAAATTGCGAACACTCATAATATCAAACGTACCAGACCTTGAACTTCCTATTGTGGGGGGCTGCGTCCCCCACAGACCCCACTAAATATTGACTCCAAGATCGCACTACAGTGAGGAAAGGGAAAATATGCTATTCTTCACTGTACCGCGATCTCCTAAAAAGCACTTTGAGGTCTGGTACATTCGATATTATGAGTGTTCACAATTTCTGCAATTCGCTCATATGATATAGACTCTATGGCCCTGGGCATACTCAAGAGGAGAGCTTGTCCTGCAGACATCAGTCACATTCAGGTAGCAGCAGTACATCTGTCTATGGGCATTGATGTGCCACAGCAACTCCTGGCAGAGCCAGTTCTCGTGGTCAGGAGTGACTGCGATGAGGTGTCATGCATGGCTCACACCTGTCTACCATACGAGGACATACAGCTACCACAGAGCTTGTCTGTGTTCTTGCAGACACTCACACAAATGTTTTAACATCATTGCTCAGACAGACACACATACATATCAGTTATATGGGTCATTCGTGAGACTAACAGCTCATTCTGTGTCAGTGGCCATTTGATACTTTATCCAAATTTCTGCTTGCCTCTCTGTCTTACTCACAGACAGTCACTCCCTTTTGTGTCAGCCTTGGCCTCCTGTCCCCCTCAAACAACTCCCTATGCAAATGATGATAACTGTGCCATATCCTTGATTTTTTATCTTTTGGATTCAGGGATACATAACTCTGTTGTCTGACACCCATGATGCATGTCTCACTGAGTGCTTATTATATATGTGTTTCTGATGCTCTTTTGAAAATAGTACTGCTTTTTTACATGTTTTTGTAATGTGTGTATCTTTGATGCATGAGGCCTATTATTTGACAGTGAACACATCTATTGACATAAGTAATTACTGTCGCATATCAATGTAATTTCTGTAAAAAATCACCCAACTTCTACTTTATTATATTAGCAAGTAACAATAAGCAAGGATATACCATTTATATGTGTTCTTATCTATTTATTTTCCTATTCCAGGTTCAGCACTTACCTTGACAGTCCAGCAGTGACAAATGCTTCAATTCAGACCTGACTCTGTGTGATGCTAGCAGTAGACAGCCATTGCATGTGTATGTAAAGTTTGTGGATGATACCTGGCAACCATTTTACTGTATGTATGTGCATAGGATGACAGTTTTTCCTCCTTAGGTGGTCAGCATGTGTGTTATCCATTGCCTCTTGGCTAGGGAAAGGGCATATTGTGCATGCCTACATCTACCTACACCCACAGTAGCTGGTGGATTCCCCTCTGTCTCCTCACCTGCATGTGGATGTGGTGACCTTGCCAGTTTTGGTGGGATGTGCCCTTCCCCTTGGTGATCCTGCTGAAACTGTTTTCTCTGGGTAATATTGTGAAGGATAGTATAGATAATGAAACTTTCAGCAAAAGTACAGGGATTGTACTGCAGGGCTCCCCTTGATGCACCAGAACCATGAATTCAGCAACCCAGACACATGCTCTGTGATATTTCTTGTTTGAGCATGTCCCTCACTACAGTGATCTTTGGTGGGTGGGTTTGCATTCCTGATGGGCATCATTAGCCACAGCTCAAGTGATTCCCCAGTAAATGACATTGTGAGATATCCCCCATAGAAAACCTCTGATACAATTGAAAGTTGTGAAAGATATGGAAGTTGTGTTAAATGCCTGAGTTGCCAGTATACACGTTCAGAATTATTCCATTAGTGTTACACATGACCTGGCAGTCAATAGAGTGGAAGCCTTTTCTGTTTATGTACACCCTTCCTTGTTCCCTGGGTGGTGCTTTGATTTTAATGTGTGTGCAGTCTATGGCACCCAACACTTCAAGGAAGCCTGCTACAGGTTATAAATCCTGCGTAGTTGTAGCTCCATCCTCGGACGTATGGGGAAAATGTATGTAGTCACTGACATGATGTAGCATAGCATTCAGGAAGTGATGTAAGATCCTGGATACTGATGCCTGTGACACCCCCAGTATATTCTCTGTTGGTCTCTAAAAGGTTCCTGTAGCTAATATTGTAAGTGGTACAGATACCTTAGTCTCCACAGGTATTCGTTCCCCTTGATTTCCCCTTGATCTCAAGTGAGGACAACAGAGGTTGCAGAGTCCCTGTAGTGTGTCACTCCACCCTGTAGCACTCTACAATTTGTACCTCGTGCAAATCATGAAAAGGTAAATGGGGTCTAAATACGATTCTCCTTCCTGGCTGACAGCTATTAGCACCAGCATAGACTTGGGCCTGTTGCACATACATGTATAAGAGCAACAGAAGCCCTTAACATTGTTTCCATGTAGATTAGTCTCCGTAGCTGTATTCCAATAGGTTTTGGAAGTCACAGGCAAAACCTGTCCAGAGTCTACATGATTGTTTTATAGCTTGCTGAATAGCCCCTCCAGCTTGGATTGATTAATTAACATACAGTTCAGCTGCTTATGCTGTAATTAGCGTGCTACAAGGTTTTCCGTATTTGTGCAGCTCTAGATAGCATGTAGAGCCACTTACTGAATACAGAAAGGCATGTTACCATATAGGCTTTATTGAATTCAGCCTCTCTGACTAAATACTTCAGGTTTTAGAAACTTTCTTCTCTCTCTCTCTCTCTCTCTCTCTCTCTCTCCCTCTCTCTCTCTCTCTCTCTCTCTCTCTCTCTCTCTCTCTATCCAGTATCAGTGGAACAACACATAGCAAATTCACTTTGGTGCAGAAAGCTGTGGGATCTATTCCCACACCAGGAAGAAGGATTACTGATACTGTAGGGGCAGCATAAGGGTGTGCTGTACTCCTGTGTGTGTTGTCCTACGGTGAGATGTCAGTCCATGGTCCCATCTGCTTGAATAGGTGGTAGTTTAAGTGAAGGTAAAGCATTTCACTGTAGCTAATGAAAAGAGGAGGGGAAGTTTCCTTTTGATGTCCTGTCCAAATTTTCCACAGTGGTATACATACCACCTCTGGTCTGAATACCCTCTCACTAGAAGGTTAGAAAAAAGGTTTTGTCTTTCTGGGTACAATATATGAACTTTGGATATGATTCAGAATGAACCCAGCCAAGAGCAGTAAATTATTTCTGCTTTTCCCAGTTTGGGGTCGCAACAGCGGAACTCTGGTCCGCTAATGATTGGCAGTGAATTTTTAAAGTGTTGAGTTGCCAGCCCAACCTTCAAAGAAGGCACAGCATGTCTTTAAAGTGAATTTGACCATGGGGAGGACATGCAGACTCCACTGGAGAACCTCTTGTTGTAAGGTTACAATGCTAACCACTGTACCCCACAGAGTATAGCCACGAGCAATAAATGCTGTGGTAAATAAGGGACCTGTAGCTCGCTCGGTCGTGAATAACTGCTTTTCAGAGACACATTAGCCGCATTGAAGAAAGACCTCATTATTGGCTAATCTGTATACTTATGAATCACTCAGACATTACTGCAAGTGCTGAGAAGAACTTTGCCGTTGTAATCACTGCTGGCAGCCCATTCATCATGTTGGCAGAGGCACCACCTCATTTAGCCATGACCATGTAGTACAGTAGGAATTTTTGACTTTACACACTTTGGAAGCATGCCACATTGAAACTTTTCATTTTGAGTTTCCAAATTTATTATACAGATTATCAAGAATATGTTGCATAACCATTGTAACCAGAACGTACGCACTACAGAGAAAGCATTGATATTAACTGTCTGCTGCTAATGTGATCACTTACATAACTGCACTGCCTGAGTATTACAGATTACTTTATTTTTGTTAGGGACATTTACATAACTAAAACCTACCTAAGACTAGTTTTAAAATAATTCTAAAGTTACATACAATTAATCCAAAATATCAAGTAAGCTTAGTCTACCTAGCTTACATACACAGCTGAAAAACATAAAAAACTTGAAAACTAGTAATAATCTAGTCACACCATTAAAGACTTTCATACAGCTACCCTATTTTGCTCGAGCATTTATTGAAGACACCTTTGGGACAGAGCTGCAACTGTGTAAGAAATCTCAGTACATCAATTTAAAGTGTAAAATGATGACCACATATTATATGCAAAAATGAAGACTAGATTGAATAACTGTTTATTAGATATAATGATGTTTGGAACTTGAATATTCTACTTCTATTTAAAGAAAAAAATGTATTTATAATAAACTTACTTCTGCAAAAGTACATTAGAAAAATATTTAATAGATGACCCATTATTTTCAAACAAGCAATTTTATCTAAAAATACCAAACAACAGTAATTGGAAAAGCTCCGGGGAATACTAGATACATGTATACCATGGATAAGGCAGCCTATTAACTGATGTAACTGATAAACATCACGTAACACCACAGACCTCAGTTCAACTACAAAAAAAGACTCTTTCCGCCTATAAATTCAGGTGATCTGCTGTTTAACTTGTTGTCTAGTATAAAAAACATTTTAATTCATTCACAGGTATTCACTGGAAAGAAATGAGACAAAGGCTCTTTATATTTATTCTGCATTTTTTATTGCTTTTCATAAAATATTCTATGCATCACTGTATATTTCCTAGTTCTGAAAGTAAATCATACTCCTTCAAAGGAGACATAATCTTTGGTGGCCTCATTCCAATACATATGACAGTCCTTTACCCTGAAATGATGTTCAACTTTAAGCCTCGATTAAGACAATGTGAACAGTAAGTATCTGTATCATTTATTAGTCCAGCTGTATAAACTGATCATTTTTTTTCTGAAACGTATTAATGTAGATTGACACAGATAATTTCAATTCATAAATCAGTTAAGGCACTTGCAAGAGACAATGCAATTGAGGTGCTTATATTGCCATCAGGACTATATGAGTTCACAAGGAAGTATTCTGTTAATAAATGATGTAAGTGTACACACTGAGTACGCTAAAATGGGAGTTATGCAGAACTACTAATACACTTTTTCATAAATAAAAATGCTGAAGTCTGACACTGGTCAATCCCTCTTGCAGGATTTAAACTGTAATAAATGGAGGCCAAGGTTATTTGAAGAAATCAAGCACCCAGTGCTGAGTATTTCAGCATTTTATTTATTACTAAAATTGCCTAGTGTATATACTGTGCAATACCTGGTAGCAATGTTATGCTTTTTGTGATGGTCACAACTGTCTAAATGGTGCTAGCTGACTATAGAGACTAAACTGAGAGATGTTTATGTATTTCCTTTAGAGTACATGGTAGAAATCTAGGTGTGCCAATACATTAGTTTCATAACCTATGATACAGATTCCATGAGCAAACTTTATAGAAAATCTCAAAGTTTAATGCAATAACAATGACAATAATTCACCTTTATAACTCATTTGTCACAGCTGCACATAAGAAATAGATTGATATGTGGCAAAGATGACCTCTAGATGCCATGTACTACAGGTGTGAAAACCTCCTCTGAATATTAATGAAGTACAGAAAATACATCATTTTTCTTTTCAAATCTCCTTGAACTACCTATAAACTTGGCTTGGCCTCAAAGACTGAGAACAATAAAATAATCTTTAATTATAAGAGAAAACTGAAAGGTACGTTTGTGAATATGATATGTAATCAATAAACAAAGGAGCGATTGCCTGTCCCGAGGACGCAATGAATGTACATTCAAAAAAAAGTGGTAGATTTCACAAATCAGTCATATGTTGGGGGGCTACAGATAAAGGACAGCCCCCACATATAGCATAGAACAGATTAGTTAAGTCTCTTCAAGTCAGTAGGTAGGTACAGCATTAGATTGATAACCAAACCTATGAACATGAAGTAAAAAGTTAGCAGTTCTATTAAATGGTATTAATGTAGCAAATGAAAAAGTAGAGGCAAAAAACTTTACATAGGAATTTCTCCAATATTGCTGCTTGTCTATTATCATGTATTTTATTTCTATAACAATATATGAGAAAATAATTAAAACTATGCTCATTTAAACTCAGTCCTTGTCTATTGTTCTAGATCGGTATTTCTATAACAATATATGAGGAAATAAGGAAAGAAAAGCCCATTTAAGAGTCTAGCCAGTGAAACTGCATGTTTGTTTCATTAAGAAAGCAATGCATTCTCAAACACTTGAGATAAATACAAAGGAAGCAGGACATGTTTCAAGGGATGTAATTGCAGAACAGAATGTAAAACATTGAAGACATTGTTGAACCACAGGATAAATAAAAACAGCAAGCAGAGAACATTAGTTGTTCATAGGTTAGTACTAAGCTAACTGCCCCTTCAAGCTACTTTAAGCTTAGCCAATTATCCCTTGTGAGACTCAAACCCTGCACCTTGTGTTTGTAAGGCAAATACCTTAACCAGTAGGCCACCCTCCCAACCCTAAAAAAAAGCAATGACAAGGTTTGAACCTGGGACACTGCACACCATAATCAAAGTACTGAACCACTAAGCCACGACAGCTTGTTATGTAGGATTCTTATTAGCTTGTTATGTAGGATTCTTATTAGAAAACCTTTCTTCCAAAGGTATCACATTCACCAACAATTGATGATTCTTCAGTAATTGTGCTTTGTTCTTCTGAGGCATTCTGCATTTAACTATTATAGTCAGAATGCTACAGATACTTTACGCTGATGCCATTTCTATATTATGTTCTATGGCACATCTTATTCTCTTTCCGACCTTAATTACACACCAAGTAGGGTTGTCCTCAGGTAAGGCGTAATATAAGGCAATGAGTAGGAAATTAAAAAGCACATTTCTGAAGGATCTCCTGTTGTGTCAAAAACATTTTAAGTCCATGCTAAATAGTTTAAATTGGGCTTAGGAGTGAGTACCATTTTGTTTCTTCCTAGGTTTATAGTTAAATACTAGGTTATCAGTCTGCAGACTACTGCAAGCCTAGCCAACAACCAAAGGTCAGAATCAAACCCTGTGCCCTGTATCTGTGAGGTAAAGACCTTATTTTTTGACACACGCAATGGATGAAATACATAAAAGTGTGCAGATGTGAAACTTTCTTCATGCAGCAAACAAGAAACGAATTTTCAAAGCACGTATCGGTGCACATCTAAGTGATATCAGATGCAAACAGATGAATAGTGCACTTTATAAACATTCTATCATATATTCCAGGGCAGTATTTTTCTTTAATGCTATTATTCCTTCTTCTCAAACCTCTGACTGACATTTATCTGAGCTACTTAACAATAAGAAAGAATGATGAATTATTCAACATGGGACTTCGTATCCACCAGATTTAGATAAGTAGCTATGAATATGCTCACAAGCTATTTGCTCATTACCGAGGGGATATGTTACTTACTTCCACACTTTATTGCGTATTTGTCTATGAATTTACTAAACATCAACAAATGCTTATTGATGGAGGTTTATCACATGATGCCACATCATGTGATTGCTCTTTTTCTGATTTTGTTATAAAAGCAAGATGCTTTCAACATTTTTTTTCATTACAAACTGAAGAAGTTGCATAGCAAGCAGTAATACTGATTTGTGGACTTAAGTATTTCTGAGCATTATTTGGAAGTTTGGTCATTAATTTTTAAGCACCGAATTGAGTGAAGAGGTTTGTTTTGTTTTTGTTCCTACTGGTACCCTCCCTGTTTGTTGCAGTTTGTTGGCTATGTGTATTCTTGGATTTGTATATCAATATATAATATATGTATGTATGTATGTATATATATATATATATATATATATATATATATATATATATATAGCTATATAAGTCCTCGTACAGCCACTCATTCATGCATATCATATATCAAGATAATGCATTTCAAGTATCAGCTAGAATATCCCCTTTCCTTAAAACCATCAATCTACGCTCTAGATCATTCTGACCTATGATGAATGCTATACTTTAAAACGGAATCCCTACATAATGAACTTACACACAGATGTTGAGCAATCAGCCAGAATTTGGTTACTACAACTAGATGAAATCCTTTGATGTCTCGGCTATAGGCTTCCCTCCTACAGTGTGGTCACGTGGCATCATTACTACAGTACAAATGAGGTTTCTTGGAAACATACTGCTGCCTAAGATGTGGCAAGCCTTCAGCACATGATCTCTTCACTCTTCAAGATGCAAGATCTAAATGCAGTGGTTTTTCAACTCAACAATGTAAATAAAGTTCAGCAGACCCAAGCTGTATGCATTCCCCTAACTTCAGACAAAACCTACCACCACCTAGGGGCAACACTCGGAAATGCTATTCATAACTCATTTTGAAAAAAAAATCTTAAATACAAAGTACTTTAAAGCAGTTACATTTGAAAGTTTATATACCTCAGAATACATCCATTGTTTTTGTTTTACCCAGGTACCAGTATGATCTGATTCTGTTAATCATTTTATTCAGATGCAGTTTAATCTAAAACAAATATGTCATATTGTCATAGATACTGAGAAAGTGTCCTGATAAAGTCAGTGAATGTTTGTGGAAACAATGTTTACTGCACAAATGTATTGTGTGCATGCAATGTTATTATTATGCTGCCTTAGTTAAGCCTGCATTTCTAGATATTCTATGTTTGATTATGAATAAAAGATATTAAAGTTACTCCCATAATGTCATCAAAAGTCCAGCTTGCAATAAAATCACTATATCATCACAAACATTTTCTGTCATATGCAAATTCACAGCCTTCTTAACAGGGCTGTTTCTTTCCCAGACACAGAATGATATGTGAAGGAAAAGAAAGATCATTATTTAGTGACAAATTCCTCAGAGTTCACTTATCAGAATTCAACAATGCAAATAAAACAAACAAATGCAAATAAAATAAAATAAAATAATTTGTAAAATCAACTGGCAAAGTGTATATGTAGAGAGAGAGCGAGAGATACATGAGTGTATAGAGTTTCATCAATGAATGCTTTCATCGACAGGGGAGAAGCTGGTACAGCTGATTGGCTGAAAGAGTAATCAAAAATCATCCGTTTGAAAAGTGCCGGCTTTTTAAGTTGGAAATCACAGTGCAATGGGATTCAATGAATATTCCCTTCCTTCACTTAAGTGCAGTCTCAGAGTTGTAATATGTAATTAGTAGTGGGGCTTGTCCTCCCCTTGCAAAAACATCTGTTTTATCTGTTTTTCAGTCCTTTGTAGATCAAAGTCTTTTGCAGTTAGTGACAATTGCTGATTTCTTGATTGATGATTTGTGCATGCTCACAAACACACACAAATGTATGAGTCTATATCTGTGTCTGTATATGTGTATACATAGTGGCATACTTGAATGCTAACAGGTTTTGTAAAATATATCAAGTGCTCCATAATGCTTATTTTAATTATAAAAATGCAGGTTTGATATGACTCCCTACATGGATATATTAACTGCAGTTTTTACAGCAGAGGAGATAAACCAGCAGCAACATTTGCTACTAAATAAAACACTTGGGTTTGTGATATATGACACCTGCTGTTCAGAAGTTCACTCAGTTGATGGTGCTTTGAAACTTCTATCGGGGCAGAAGAAAATGATCCCAAATTATTCCTGCAGCATAAATGCTCCACTCGTTGGCATTATTGGGGACATGCTATCCTCTTCATCCCTTCCAGTTGCTAGACTGCTGGGGCTTTACAGGTTTCCACAGGTAATATAATATAATATAATATAATATAATATAATATAATATAATATAATATAATATAATGTAATGTAATGTAATGTAATATAATATAATATAATATAATATAATATTACTGCTGCGTAGGAAAGTGTAGTAGTATTCTTTAAACAGCTCATCACCTTATTTCAGGCCTAGTTTGAGAAGCATACTGAAATATTGGTTCTGATAATATGGTACACACTGTAGTAAATATGTGTATTCAGTTGTCGTTAGTAAGGATGGACTCAATTCATGCAAATGTCTGAAGCATTATAACAAATAATCTTATTATTTTGCAAATGAACACAGTCTACTGTTGAGTTTTAGCTCCACACAAAAAATGTCCTATATAACAAGCTAAACATCATAATCCATCTGTGCAGAAAATCTCAATAGTTCAAATGAACTCTGGCTTGGGATAGAAGACAGGAATGTAGTATCCTTACACCAGGGCTAGTCAAAGATATGCAGGTTTTTATTGTCCAATGAACTCTACGCTGTGATTAGTTGTACATGATCTTGACAAAATAAGTTAAAGAAATAGTTTAAAGTTTCTTTGGTGGGATGGGAAAGAATGTCATCAATAAATAACGTGATAGGTTATACCTTTGCTGTCCACTCTCACTGTTACAACAGTTTTTACATTGCATCATCACTGAAGAAGGAGAATAATAGCCAACAATACCCTCTCTCTCTCTCTCATGAATCCTGGGTGCTACAGTTGATTATTGGTACAGATCTCCTGCCCTCTACACGACCAGCCATCCACTGACATGATAACTATGCCCATGTGTCTCATCTGCCCAAATGTCAGGAATTCAGCCAAGAATCAACATTGTGCATATACTTTTGATGCTGTTACCCCACCACAACATTTTAAAAATACATTTGTATTGCTGTGTTTGCAGTAATGGATCATTTTAAATATTTATATTATCAATTGCTATCTGTGTAAGTCTGTAGTCCCTTTTTAAACATGATCTCAGCTACAAGGGTGAGTATAATACAAAATCCAAATATACAGACAATAGAGTGTATAAAATCAGCTGTCATATTTTGGGAGGTGGAAGAACACCAATGTACCTGGAGAAAACCCACACAGACTTGAGGAGAACATGCAAACTCCATGCAGACAATGACTAGAAGTCAGGATGGAAATCCAGTCATTGGAGGCATGGGGCAGAAATCTTTTTTGTAAACCACCATGCTGTTCAAAATGAAAACAAAGTATCTGTCAACTTATTTAATATGTAGATGTGCCCCTTCTGGTTGCTGTGTATACATAAATATTGTTGACATTAATCTTGACAATTCTCGATAACTTCTAGCATCTGAGAATCTCACTGATTTTATGATGTGTGGTAAAAAGAATATTCATCTGAGGGTACCAAGTATGCCTAATTACATCATACCATGCATTTAGTCATTAATATGAAATATGTGAGACTCCTCATTGGAAGTATGAAACTTGTAATTGCAAGTCCTGTAAATGCAAAAAATAAAGTACAGTGATCAAGGAATTACAACAATTCTTGAAACTCATTACAATCACATTAAAGCAGTTTTATGAGGGCTTTGCCCTTGTACCCTTGATGTTGTGGGCTGTACCCCCCAACACCCCAGCTACTTATCCATACTTATTCAAAGACTGCTGTAACTCAGAATTAAGGCAATAGTCTGAGGCATTTCAACCACTCATTTATTATATATTTAATACCTTCAGACTTGCTGTTCTGAACATCACAGTAATGATCCTCAGAATTTTAACAGGAACTCATCTGGGCTTGGGGCTCACCTGTGGTTTCCTGGGAAGCTAAGATGAAATCTGTGCCACTGTAAAACTACAGACAACAGACAATCTGGAATACACCATAAAACTGACTCATCTGTAAATCATTGTCACAAATGTTTGGGTACACGGTGTTAACTTTTCCTGTCTGTCACTTGGTGCTTGTAAAAGTATCCCACAACTCAGAGATATATTGTGACATTATTACAGGTATTCTTCTGATAAGGTACACAAATAATTAAGGAGGTAGTTAATAAAAATTCATCCAACTCATCCAAGCTCAGTCCATCTGCCAGATTCAGCAAACTTCCATACAGGAATAAGCTAAGGGACCATTCCCATACAGCATGGCAGCCCACCATGCATATTCATGAAGGCGCGCTGCCATGCTCTAAAATGGACACTGTGCTATGCATGAGCGCAGGGGGTATGTCTGAGAGCAGTGTGCTTACATACACATGCCCCCTGCACTCCATAATTGCTGTATAGTAATGTAATGGCAGTGAGAATGTCTGCAAAATACCTCTCAACCTCTTAGAGTAAGAAATCCGGAGAAACGAAATAAAGGTCTTGCTCACATACGTACGTTGATAGAATAACAGGTTATGCATTAGGGTATAAAGTCTAAAACTCAAATGTCTATCAGTATTTTCTAACTGTGATATTTAATAATCATTTGCTATTAATCTGCCAGAAAGCCACAATGTTATGAAAAATGGACCAAAAATATAAGTCAAATATCTGGGCAGTCTGTGACAATCTGTACAGTTGAGCGGTATGGCAGACACTGTTAGTGTCCATGGAGCATACCTCAAATGTAAAGCCTGCCATGTCATCACCATTGTAAAAGCTCAGCCCCCCCCCCCCAGATAATATTGCAGAAATCATTGTGAATACCCCTACAGTACAAAAATAAAACAACATTTTGTTTTTCAGTCCCCAATAAAGTTTAAGCATAGCTGAAGAGGTGTGTTCATCATGCAGCTGTGCTCAGCCTAGCTTACACATCATAAGGTGCTAAATAGGTATATACTCCAGAACATAGCAATGTGGAAATAGTGAAGTGGTTAGAGTGTTCACCTTGCAAGTAGCTATTTCTGGTCTAATCCCCAGTAAAGCCAGCTAGTATTTTACATGTGAAAGCAGTACATAATTTATTTTTATAATAATTAGGTAGTAAATAACACATATCTGTTAACCAGAGAAGTGTAGTAGGTCCAGATGTGAAGTGTCAGTGTAATAAAGTTGTGAAACCCCCATATAAACACAAGTGTCCCACAAAGTATAGTCACACAAGAATAAATGTAATGAAAGCCAATTGGGGGATGTCAGGGAAGGTAAACAAATTTATAATATGTCAGGAATGATGAATCAATCCCATACATGTGGTAGTCCATAAAATAAAACATAAGCAATGTTAAGCATTGCACAGCTATGCTAACTGGATGTAAGCATTGTGTAAATATAAATACTAAGCAATGAGTAGCCCAGCTAAGTGAATTTGCTGATTGGTAAGCAGTGCTGAGCCTGCCCCTTTAAGCACTACCAACCTTAGCTAAGCAGGTTTGCCCATAGCTTAGCTTAGCTCAACATATTCAAAACCGTCCAATGACAGTAAAGGGTGGGAAATCAGCCATATTTAAATCTCGCAGGTGGGAATACAGCCCATAACTGGTTGTAGCTCCCCATTGTAGGAGAAGGCATGCACTTTTGGGTGTAGTGCTGGGGTATACAGGAGTCCAAGGTAATGGTTTGACTCCTTGTAACAAACATGATGTGAGACTGCTGCAGGATGAGTACCAGGGCTCTCCTTACAAAGCAGAGGCCTGGGAAAGTCTCACCCGTGATCTCACCAGTGCCACTGGTATCCCTCTGACTGGTGAGCAGGTCCAGCACCACTATACTGACTTGAAGTGGAGAAAGAGGGAGTTCTTGGAACAGTGGGTCCAAGAAGCATGATAGACGGGTGATATCCCAGCAATGTGTAAGTATTCATAGCAATAACTGTTGGTAACAATGTCCAGCCTATGCATGTGATGTATAGGTATCCATAAATGTTTCTCTAGCTTCATTACAGCTCCAGCTGAGTGGGCTATGAATCACGAAGCCCATGCCAGTAGGTTGCAAAGGCTGCATTGCGAGGCTGGTGAGTAACAATCTAGCTTGTAGTATTCATACTAAATAAATATAAAGGAGTAGAATGTCACCTGGCAGTATTAAAATGGATATGGTTTGTACTGAATAAAGCAGACAATATTATAATAATAGTCTCATAGGCTATATATAAATAAAACTGTAAATGCCTGTGAATAGAATTCAAAACCCTGGACTTGTTGTGTTTACTCTGGTATGGCGTGATTTGAAATGTGTACAGGTTATGCACATCAACTATAGCTCTGAAACCATTAAACAATCAAGTCTCATCTGACAAAGTTAGTGACTCTATAACACACGAGATTAGCTGATATTAAAAATGTCACACAGCAAGATCTGATATCTGAATAGTAATGTTGTGTTAACCACTGTTTTCCACACTGTGCTATGTCAAAAGGTATGTTTAGGAATCTATGTATAAGAATGTTGTAATTACAAGGGCAGATTTTACAACAAAGAGAGAATAAGAAAGAAATAATTCAAGAAAGAAGTCAGCAGTATCTCAATAGCTCCCTATGATGAAACACACACTTGTTATATTTTTAGCAAAAACAGCCACAGTTTGAATCCTGGGAGTGGTAGTAAGCTGTATGTATAATTTCAACTAGGATTTTGTGAAAATGTGTAGAAACAGTCAGGTAGTATTAACAAAAATTCCCTCCACATGTCTTCCAGGTAAGAGAAGGTATAAAGTAGCTATAAGAAGGCTGTAGTTATACTGTGTCCAACACCCATGGTTCAACCACAAGGCTGCAAATGACAGCAAGATAAGTGCATACACCAAGTGGTGTCCCCCAAGGCATATTCAAAAGTGTCATGCTGTCACAGCTACTGGTCCCTGCTAACAACAACCAGGATGACCGACAGAAATCAAAACAGAGTGTGTCAGAAGCACATACACACACACACACACACACACACACACACACACACACACACACACACACACACACACACACACACACACACACACACACACACACACACACACACACACACACACACACACACACACACACACACACACACACACACACACACACACACACACACACACACACACACAGTATGAGTGCACATATGTAACCCTGACTATGTGAATATGAGTAAAAACAGTCATGAAGTATTAAACATTCCCTCCACAAGTCTTCCAGGTAAGAGAAAGTATAAAGTAGCTATAAGAAGGCTGTAATTATACTGTGTACAAAGGGCTGGTAACTCAGCACATAAAAATCAACTACCAATCATTAGCGGACCGGAGTTCTGCTGTGGTGACCCCTAACTGGGAAAAGCCGAAAGACACAAACAAACAAACATACCACTGCCCAACCCAAGATCATAGTTGTTGTAATAATACCTGTAGAGTAATGAGTAGAGCAATGATCATTAAAGCTGTGACCACTGCAAGAATCTACATTTGTTAACCAACATCTCTCTCTCTCTCTCTCTCTCTCTCTCTCTCCCACCTTATCTTCACCAGTAATCTAAACACATAAATGAATGGGTATGTTTTCTATCAAACCTACTGCTGGGACATATGTCCTGTTGTTCTACAAATGTTGAAATGTATTCCAATTAATGTTCCCTGTTCAAATAATATAATTGGTGGCTTGTTGCTATCAATGTAACCTGCATGCCAGTCCAATGGCTACTTTGGTTCCATATATACCTGTGTTCTGTTTGCTATGCAAATGTTCCAAATCTGTATTTTGGGTTAATGGGAATACTCATGCATAACTAATCCTGGAATGTTTTTTTCTGATGAAGTGATTTTACGAAAGCGGAGATTAAAACATTTTTACACTAAACCAGTTTGTGGTTTTTCTGTTGCAATAGTGAACTTTTTGGTTTTAATCCTGGAATGTGTTTACCATTACTAACCAACATATGTTCTAAAACTGCAACACCATAGCACATCAGGGAAGGCTAATCACAGCAGATCCACCTCTACCTCATCTGGCTGTGGCACCAGGTCCCAGCACATCAGGGACTCACCCCAGGACTTCCTCATCTGCTGGTCCTGCACCACCTTCTGGTTGAACTGCCTCAGGGGATGAGGCTCATCCCCCCTCTGGGCATGGGCGCAGACAAGGTCCTGTCACACAAAGCCAGGTTGAGGGTCTGGTGCATAGCAAGCTCCGCAAGGAATTGGGAGATGTGCTATGCCAGCTTTAGGGCCGAGTGGTACAATAAGAAGGTCAGCCTGCCTCTTCTGCTCAGTACCCAGCACAGCCACCTTTGGGGCCATGAAGGTGCAGTGATGACTGCCCCTGGTTGGGGATCTCAGTCCCACTGTATCCATTTGGGGGCATGTGGGCTTCCGATTATCAAACAAACTCCCCATCCAAGGTGCTTACCCCCCACATGTGTCATATACTGCCACTGTATGCTGTCTTCTCTGTCTTCCTACCCAAACTAACTCCCCAAACATACCTACTATCCTTTCTCAACATCCCAATCTCACCTTAAAAAAAGGGCAATCTGTTCCCAAAAGAAAATTTTGCCCCAAACATAGCTATCCATTTTGCATATGTGTCCAGTGGACACATGTAATCTTGTCTAATTGGCTTCACAACACATTATTGTTGTCCTCACCCCTCTCTCTCAGGGGTTTGAGTGTGAACATATATCTCCAAATTCAGTATACATGCACAGCTGTTGCTGTAGAAGAAATGGATAGCTATGGACCTTCCCTGCATCCATCCTGCACATCCCTAGCAATCTTTCATATTGTTTTGCCCTCTTTGTGCCCCCTTTTTCACCACTTTCCTATCACCCCTTTTTTCTTTTCTTTTAAAGAAATTAGCATGGGGGTAAGCGGGAGTAAGCAGTAGTTAGTGGGAGTAAGCCAATTTGTACAGTGCTAAGCAATGCCTACAAAGATTAACCACTTTTTAAGGCTGTGTGTAGACATAGTTAACCAGAAGTTAGCATTGCTTACTGCTGTGCAAACCCACGCAAACCCACTTACAACTGCAAAAAGGGCGTTAATCACACCGTACCCAACAGCCCTTGTTCTGCCCAGCAACAAAATACTCAACCCTAGCAAGTCTTGAACCCAGGACCATGCACACCACCAACAAAGCAAGTTACTACTAAGCCATCAGAGCTGTAGATATGGCTGATGTTTATTCAAACATATGCAGCAGTCATTCAACAGTAGGGAAAATGTGTGTGTGCATATATATGGGTGTACTTTCCTACAACGAAAATTCACTTTTTCAAAATGGGAAAGTACATCCCCACTTAAGCGAAAGTGCACTTTAAAGAAAGTCCAGTTTCACTTAAGCTCACTAGACCGAACCTACTGCACCACAATGGACGGCATTGAAAAACAGGCTATGTCCTCCACTGTGGTGTGATAGTCATGGACCTTAGGGTTAGAGCACAGGTCAAGGTAAGGGGATAGCCCTACTAACTATCCCCTTACCCTAACCCGTGCCCTAACCCTAAGGTCCATGACTGC